>NC_087167.1:13117500-13137500 GCF_035594125.1 Scylla paramamosain | reverse complement strand
AACTATTTAATCATCAGTTTCGTTGTTTTGCTAGTGTTGTAATTATTATTGTTGTTATGATTATTTTTTGTTGTATAGTGATAAATCAGCACCAGCACCAACATCAGTGTCAGCTTAATACAAGAGAATGTTCTAGATATTTTTTTCTTTTTCTGGTGATGATGATGATAATGAAGATGATGATGATGATGATGATGATGATAATTATGATGACGGCGACGACGGCGAAGTGTGTTCTTACCTTATTGTTCTTACCGAACTATATTTTACAGAAAAGAGTCAAGCTTGTGATGTCCCATCTTTTAAAGTTAATTTTTCATATTTATCTTTAAAACGATGATTGCTCCTTTCACACACAACCTCATCAATCAATGTATTCCACTGGCTGATTGCTCTGTCAGGAAAGCTATATTTCCTCACATCTTTCCTCGGTCTTTTTTTTTTTTATTTCTTATTGTATCCTCATACTGTTGATTGTTGTTGCACCACAAAATCTATATCAATATTTTTTTTTTTTCTTCCTGCACATTTGTACATCATGATCATGACACACACATCATGTGTGTGTGTGTGTGTGTGTGTGTGTGTGTGTGTGTGTGTGTGTGTGTGTGTGTGTGTGTGTTTATTTAGTACTGCACCTACATACCTACCAAACCTGAAACTCATCACCTCTCTCCAACAAGCAAACAAGAAAGAGCAACATAACCCATCCATTCATCCCTCCCTCCACCCTTGCTTGATAAGCTGACGACGCCATACGCCACAAACTTCCGTGTAATCAGAGTAAATCACAACTGGCTATTATATCACACACACACACACACACACACACACACACACACACACACACACACACACACACACACACACACACACACACTAATGATGTATAATATTAGCACGGCCACCAATGTAATAATACTGCGGTTCAAATTGACTCAGTACCTTCCACGTGAATATTTTGCCATTTGTAGCCTGAAGCGTCAAAAGAACTTAATTGAGAATAATTGGACAAAAAGCACTGATTAACATCAAAGTCCCCGCCGGCTAATGCACGCCCGTTCACGACCAATCAAAGCGGATTGTCCCTGCAGTCACTCATCTAAAAATGGTCTCGTGAAAATATCCCAACCAGAGCCGCAGCTAAGTCCCCCTCGTGTGTCTCTCTCTCTCTCTCTCTCTCTCTCTCTCTCTCTCTCTCTCTCTCTCTCTCTCTCTCTCTCTCTCTCTCTCTCTCTGCTACGTACTGTAGTCTCTTTCTCAGTAACCTCAAAGGAAGCGGAGATAAATTGATAGACTACACCGTTACGAGCCATTCCCGATACTTTTATGACTGCAAATTATACTAATACACCCTCCTGTGCACGTAGTATAGCTTTTTTTATTGTTATCGTCTTCTACTTTTTTTTGCTAATGTAATTGTTGCTGTCTCGTACTACCACTATTACTATACTACTAATATACTACTACTACTACTATTACTACTACTACTACTATTACTACTACTACTACTACTTCTACTACTACTACTACAACTACAACGACAATTATCACGATAATAATAATAATAATAATAATAATAATAATAATAATAATAATAATAATAATAATAATAACTTATTATCATTATTGTTATTATCATTATTATTATTATTATTATTATAATTATAGCAATTAGTAGTAGTAGTAGTAGTAGTAGTAGTAGTAGTAGTAGTAGTAGTAGTAACACAAACAAATCGCAAAAAAAAAGAAAAAAAAGAGAGAGAAAAGAAAAGAAGACATTTGAAGACTATGATCAATCTGTTAAATATACACACACACACACACACACACACACACACACACACACACACACACACACACACACACACACACACGACACACACAAAGTACCCAGCATATCTACGGATGACACGACCAAGAAAACGTGTGCATATTATTTACAAGAGTGCGTGCAAATAAATCTTGCTGTTATTATTACTGATGAGAAGGAAATAAAGGGATGAAATGAGAGTAAAAAGAGGCAAGATGAGTTATATAAGATACAAAACAGCAACAGCAACAACATGAAAGGAAATGATGACAAAATGAGACGTGTAAGAGACACCATTACGAGAAAACAGCAATAACACCACCACCAACAGCAGCAACACCACCACTACCATCACCGACAAGAACAACACCAACAACAACAACAATAATAATAATTACTACAATACTACTAATAACTGTCAATTACTAATACTGTTATATACTATTGTGACGTATATGAGCCTGACAAAATCACAGAAAAAAAAATAAAAGAGGAGGAAGTAGGAGGGGGAGGAGGAGGAGGAGGGGAAGGGAGGGAGGCAGGAAGAAGAAGAGGAAGAACGCCGCAGTTAAATCGTCCTCATTCCCACAGCTTTATTGGAGTGGAATGGTAATTACACTTAATGGTCATGATGATGGTGATGGTGGTGATGGTGGTGATGATGGTGATGAAGAGGGCGTCATAGGCCTATCTATAGGACGGGGGAAGGGGAGGTAAAGGTCAACACGCCCCGCACATCAATTTTCGAGGCCTATGCGAAATTGAGTGAACATGAAGTCTGATGGTGAAAGAAGGGAGAGAGGTGTATGAGTTGAGAAGCTGTCTTGATGGTGATGGTAGTGATGATGGTGGTGAGATTTCATGGGCATCCTTAATGCTATGCAGGTGTTAATTTATTTGCACGCGGTGTGTGTGTGTGTGTGTGTGTGTGTGTGTGTGTGTGTGTGTGTGTGTGTGTGTGTGTGAAGAGTGCGAATCTGCCTTCCTCACACACACACACACACACACACACACACAGAGAGAGAGAGAGAGAGAGAGAGAGAGAGAGAGAGAGAGAGAGAGAGAGAGAGAGAGAGAGAGAGAGAGAGAGAGAGAGAGAGAGAGAGAGAGAGGAAAATTGACTTATATCTGAGAGCGCGTTGCCCAATCACGCCCGCTTGGCCCCGGGGAGAGAAAAAATAACAAGGCCACAGATCAAACACGGAGATAAATTGTGTTAATTGCTAGAAAGGGAAGAGAAATTTAGTAAGTAAGTAGGTATGTAAGGGGAGGGAAGGGAGGCCTGAGGGGCGGGGAGGGACGTGGATGGAGTTGGTCCTTGGGTGGAAAGGGAGAGTTGAGGGATGTGGATAGGTGGGTAAGTGGATGGGCAAGGGAGAGGTGAAGAGGAAAGAAAAGGGAGAGGGGTGGAAGGGGAGGTGGAGGAAATATGAGAGGGATGGAAGGAGAGGTGGAGGAAAGAAAAAGTGAGACGGGTGGAGGGGGAGGTGGAGGGGAAGGAAAAGTCAGAGGGATGGAGGGGAGGTGGTGAGAAAGGAAAAGTGAGAAGAGTAGAGGGAGAGTATAGGTGGTGAGAAGACTTGGAGGGAAGGAGAGGAGAAAAACCATGGACAGTATGATTAAAAACTGTGAATTAAGTAGCATTTCTTATCCAGGGTTATTATTTTTTTATTGCTAGAAAAGATCATTACTGAAAAATTAATAGTTTTGTTTTCGCACACAACGATGTAAACCTTCTTCCACTGAGTCTTGACTGCGGAAGCTTCCCAGTAGGGTGTCTTCCTCCCTCCCCATTGTAACCAGTCCATGGGCAGTGATGAAAACAAGTTATAATCTGCACGTGCCTCGCTGCCTTGCTGTGGACGCATGATCCCTCTCCTTCAGGGGCTCCACAGGGGAAGGCTTTACTGGCTCCGGTCACCCTGTCTCCTTGCCTCGCCTCGTCCTTATTAATCCTCCAGAAAGAAAAGAATAAAGGAGGGAAGACTTAGAGGAACTTCCACCCCATTTAGCACAAAGAGGTCCGGACAATTTCCTGCCCCTTTCCGACCATCGCCTGGATCTCATTGTAAGGTTTGATGAATATAAAATGAGGTGCCATTGATTTTGTCCCTGTGCGCCTGGATCTGGTTCTTCATCACGATCAAACGTCAGTTATCAGGATAAAATGAAACGGTAGTATGTTGCAAACCCGTATTTTCTTCACGAAATACGAGGTTATTTCATCATTCATCAGGAAACTTGCTTATAATTTAGATGCTTTCATAGATCTCGTATATCACATCATTCCCAGCTCTCCTCTTCACAGGGCCGAGGTTCCTCTCATCAGTGAGCAAACCTGATTATTTGCTCCGCTGCCTCCATAAGAACATTATAACGAGCATCGGGCCAATACACTACCAACCAATAATTCAAGACTGCTGGTATTAGAATATTGGTGGTGTGAAGTTTGTAGCGTGTCTGATGAGCTCCCTTGTCCAACACTAACCAAGAAGAGTGATTCCTTGGTGTAGAATATTCCACTACAGATCTCATGGTTGTTTTTGTACAAGGACTACAATTCGAGATGTGAGGTTATTGTGATTAGTATACTGCTGGTGTGAAGTGTGTAGCGTGTCTGATGAATTAATTCCCTTGTCCAACATTAACCAAGAGGAGTGATTCCTTAACATAGAATATTCCATTACAGACTAAGTTTTTTTTTTTTTTTTTGTACCAGGATTACATTACATGTATTTGATGGCTTCATATGATACTGTCTTGATTTTATTAATACCCTACTTATTATATGATTGTATATACATCATCAAAACCTGGTTCGGGCAACTCATATCATAATCAACCCTCTGACTGCTTATGTTTCTGATCAAGCTTAGTAAAATATGTTGCTAATTCAGAACATAATTTTGATAGATAATAATACACTGGTATGAAAAGGAATGATTCAGTAATTTAAAGGCTGAAGCTACGTTTTAGCTAAGGAAAATCGTTACTAAGCTTACCCAAATGATGTAATAAGTGTTATTAGCAGTCACGGAGTTAACACACAGATGCGCTGTAACGAATTGTGCCGCGACGTGTTATTGGCGAGTGTGGCGAGGCGGGAGCTTAGTCGTGTACGTGCCATCCGTTCCTGCCGCCCATTTATTACCACTGCTTCCTGTGCAATATGTATCGTGCCGTCGCCAGCCAACAGAATACCGCGGGTCACAGATTAATACATAAACTCTCGATCTAGAATTCATGCCGCCGTGTGATGATCTATTTAAGGCAAAGGGTCAAAGGAACGAAGATGTTAAACTAAATCCTAATGTTGACTGTTAACTTAAGTCTTAGTAAATAGAGCAGACGTTCTTCCTGGAGGCTTAGACGGTCGACGGTCGGCTTGTAGGCTTATTATTATTTTTTCAAGTCCATAAAGTATCCTCCTCTCTCCCTATGCAGTTAAAATGGAAGGTTGATAAGACCACATGAGGAATCTTCAGCCATTGCTTTGCTTGCGTCGAGACTCGAACTCAGGTAATCTACTCGTAACTCACCACTTCCGTATCCTTGACACTCGGTGAGTCATCATGTGCTTCTTTAAGCTATCGTGGCCTCGAGGCTTCTTTAGACTAAATGAATTGCCTCACGGTTACTTCTAGACCAGACAGTTGCATACGTAGTTTTTTAGTATTCTTTCCTGTCCTAAGGGATATTTTTATGGCCACCTGTGTTGTTTTCGTCCTTGCATCCTTGTTGTGATGCACTCCTGGCCGGGATTTCCATGGGGTTCAGGGGTGCGATGACTGGGCTGTTCTTTGGAAGGGGGACAGAGGGAGGACCTTTACCACAAGTGAGAAGTGGAGGAAGAGAAAGAAGAAAAGAGGAAGAGAGAGAGAGAGAGAGAGAGAGAGAGAGAGAGAGAGAGAGAGAGAGAGAGAGAGAGAGAGAGAGAGAGAGAGAGAGAGAGAGAGAAAGAGAGGGAGAGTAGGTGCGTTCTTACTTCTACACTTTTCGGTGCATCCACAAAACGGTTACTGGGCACCGTCATGGAACACAGGTATTGTTGAGTGTTACACAGTGTCATCAGCAACAACTTTAACTTTGTACAGCATGCCGAGTATCTGGACAACTGTAGCGGCTTTGAGGGCAATGCAAGAAAAAACATTTATATTTACGCCTACCAAAATGATGGAGGCGAAAGATAATTGTGTTGTACTAATTACTGTCATCATTATTCTCGCTGTACTTGAAACGAACACAGCTTGCTCACACACTCTACGACCGGGCTTGAAGAACACTGCTGCTGTGAATCATTTTTTGTAGTGCGCCATAAAAGGTAAATGAGGGGGCTGGGGATCCCTTTCTCTGAATTTTTATTTCTATCGTGTAGCAAGGCGTGGCTTTTTGTCTTGTCTATCCGCCACCCTCTTTATGGGATTCTTAGCCCCCAGTATGTAGGTGCAGATATAGATTAAACTGTCACTATTACTAATGGCTATAGTAGCTCAAGCAGCAATAGTGCAGCACCCACACACATACATCCAACCCACTCATCCACAGACCCACACCCATCCCCCCCCCAACACACACACACACACACACACACACACACACACACACACACACACACAAGAAGAGAAAATCCCTCTTATCTATGTAAATAAGTTAACATTCCCATATTTCCTCCAAAAAATACACAGACCTAAGGAAAATACAATAAAAAAAAAAAAAAAAAAAGAATAACAAAAATCTAGGGCACAAAAAAATGCGATGGTATAGTGAGGGTGTTTGTTCCCCATACACAGCGCAGCCGACCCGTTAGGCTGAGAGGTAAAAATGACGCAGGAAGTGAGTTGGAAAGAATCACTGGGAGGGCAAAGCTGTGTGTAGGAGGGACTTAGTCAATGTATAGATCATTAATATTCTGTGGCGGTGCTGGAGATGTGAGGAAGCGGGAGGGAGGGAGGGAGAGAGGAAGGAGGGAGGGAGAAAGTGAAGGAAGCAGAGAATGGAAGGAGTGGCAGGTGGGAACAAGAGGAACGAGAAGAGACGGAGAAGGAAGGAATGGATGAGAGGAAGGGGAAGATGAATAAGTAGGTATTGGGATCATGAAAAAAGCAGAAAATAAGTAAAATTAATAGTAATAGTAGTAGTAGTAGTAGTAGTAGTAGTAGTAACAGTGACAATAACAGTAACAGTAGCAGTAGTAATATTAGTAGCAGTAGCAGTAGTGGTATTAGCAGCAGCAGCACCCCCACTACCACCACCATTACCAGTGCAAGAGGAGGAATGCAAAAGGTTAAGGCAGTGGCACGAGTAGGAAGGAAACGATAGGGGCTGAGAAGACACCTGAGGCTCTTCCTTGTGTTCTGGCACGTGCTCGCCTGAAGGAACCAACTGGGAATACTAATACGGGAATACCAGTGCTTGGTGGTGGTGGTCGTGGTGGTGAAAGACTGGTGGGGAGGCGGTACGGACTGGGAGGGACAGGGAGGAGGCCAAGGAAGGCAGAGGGACGGGACAGCGTGGGCAGAGAAACAGGTAAGGATGTGTAGATGAGAGTGCAGGAAGACAAGAAGGAAAGACAGATGCAGATGGGAGGTTGATGATTGTGTGGTGGGACTGATAAGTTATGTACAGGTAGTTAGGGATGATAAATATAGTAATGAAGGTACTTTATATGTGAATGTTAGAGATACTGGTGATTCCGTGAGGACGATTAAATGGGAACAAAGATATGTACTTACCGATAGACAGATAAATAAATAGATAGGTAAATAGGTAAAAAAAAAAAAAGAGTAGACAGACTAATAAGTAGATATAGATAGATAGATGAATAGATAGATAGATAAACAGATGAATACACAAACAAAAATAATCAGTAACTAGAATGACATGACAGATAAATAACCAGACAAGCACACAAAAGGAAGAAAAACACAAATATAAATATAAACAGTAAAACAAACAGGTCCAAAGTAAAGGTAGGTAAGGTGAGTTAGCTAATATCCTGAACAGCGTGTTTCCCGCCCCCACCTCACCACTCCTGCTATGACGTCACACTTCTTGCACCCTTTGTTACTAGTACCTTTGACTTCCCCACCACCACCACCGTTCCTTAACAACACTACCACTATCACTGCTACTGCTACTGCTACTACTACTACTACTACCTCCGTCACTTTTACTTAAACAATTCTGCCCTTCCTTCCACTACTTTCAAAAGACTCTAGCTGAAGTTACACAAACTTTTAAGGATATTCTAACGGTTCTAGTGACAGATTAACAAGATTTCTACATAATTAAGAGGAGAAACACACTTTAGAATCCAGCTAATCATCTCAGTGGACCTTGAAAACAGTCGTGGCGAGAGAGCAAAGCGCATCAGAATACAGACCTTACCATTACTTAAAACAACACTTACAACAACTATTTAACAATGTAACTACTACCACGACAACCAGTTACATAAGCATCACTACTAACATCACATGCATACACTCCATCAACATTTACACCAGCATTAACAACATTACCTAGGCAACATCACCAACGCCAGAGGCAAACACAACACCAGAGAGAGAGAGAGAGAGAGAGAGAGAGAGAGAGAGAGAGAGAGAGAGAGAGAGAGAGAGAGAGAGAGAGAGAGAGAGAGAGAGAGAGAGAGAGAGAGAGAGAGAGAGAGAGAGAGAGAGAGAGGTGAGGTAAGCGGACGGGGAAATAATACGAATACAAGATAAGGAAGCACGCAGTCTTCGCTCCTGTGCTCCTCATCTGTCAAGCAGCCACGGAAGACAAAGACTGCTCAAGTGTATCATCACTCAGCTGGCAAGAACTGGAAAACCAAGGCAGTAAAAAGATAGCAAGAAAAATCAATAATAACACAAGCCATCCCACGCACCTGCTCCTACATAAAATCAACCTCCATTTCCTGAGAGTTGTAATGTTTCCATACCCCTTGTTCCTCTCTCTCTCTCTCTCTCTCTCTCTCTCTCTCTCTCTCTCTCTCTCTCTCTCTCTCTCTCTCTCTCTCTCTCTCTCAGGGTCTCCCTCTCTTCCCTCCGCTGCTCCTTTCCTCTCCTAGGCTCTCCCCTCTCTTCTCTCCTCTACTCCTTCCCTCTCCCTATTACCAAGTTATTAAGCCAATTTTCCCTCCAATATGCATTACAAAAAATATTCCACGCCCATTACTTGTAATTAAAAGTTGCAATGAAGCGGCATGTGTGAAGGGGTGAAGCATCCATCCCCTTTATACCCTGCCTCTAAACATTAAGCCCCACGGCCACTCTGTCATCACCCCTGCCGTGCCCTCTTTGTCCCCTGCCGCCTCATCCCCTTGCCTCTGTTCTCCGTCAAAATTCCTGAAGGTACATACATACACAATCCTACTCTTGCTTTGTGATTTTGTTATTCTCCTACTATTACTGTCGTTGTTCTTATTATTGCTATCACTATTGCTGCTGCTATTATCGGTACTAACTCTACCATAATCTATTACTACCGTTGATGCTACTACTACTACTACTAACTACTACTACTACTACTACTACTACTATTACCACTGCCCTCACCACTAATACCACTACTACTATCTCTTCTATTGCTATCCCTGTTATTATTGCTGCTATCACTATTACCACTACCATTACCATTGCTACTTCTGCCACTATAACCACTACCACAGCCATTACCATCTCTATAACTGTCACTATCACTATCAATGTAAAAGTTAACGTAACCTAACCCAACCTAACCTGACCAGTACCTTCTCTTACTCGTCCCTTTCACTGGCAGACTCTGGAACTCTTTACCTGTTTCTTTATTATTATTTTTTCCCTTTCCTACGACATGAACTAGATTACTGGATCACCTTTTTCTGTAGCTGGTATTTTCCTTTCTCTTTTTTTTTTTTTTGTGCTTTCCTTAGCAGTAGCAGTAGTATAAAAAAAAACACCATTTCATCAATCACTTCCACATCCTCCTCCTCCTGTACCACTGCCGTCACTCTCGTCACCACTAAATTAACACATTCATCTGTCTCTTCCTCTGCATCTCTCTCTATACTACAAATTACCCCCAAACACTCTCACCTCACTTGACACTGTAATTCCTCAGACCTTACTCTACCATGACAGGATTCCCACAGCGGGCCTCTCTCTCTCTCTCTCTCTCTCTCTCTCTCTCTCTCTCTCTCTCTCTCTCTCTCTCTCTCTCTCTCTCTCTCCCTCTGTGTCCTCTTTTATGCACCCCTCCTTTCTCCTCTCTTCACATGTCAAAGAAGAAAAAACGTATTTTACAGCTGGTATCAACATAGTTTTATGGATGAAGGGAAGAAGAAGGGGGAGATGATATGGAACTGGTGATTATGGGAGGAGGAGGAGGAGGAGGAGGAGGAGGAGGAGGAGGAGGATGGGGCAAGGTGGGGAGATGTCACTGCTAATGATACCTGCTAATGAGAAGCGAGTGGCGGGCTGGCGATTATTACGGGACATGACAGCGAGAAACAAAATCAGTGTAATTCTAGCACTAGATACACCATAAAATTTACAGGATTATTGTTGCTTTTGGCTAACATGACTCTCTCTCTCTCTCTCTCTCTCTCTCTCTCTCTCTCTCTCTCTCTCTCTCTCTCTCTCTCTCTCTCTCTCTCTCTCTTCCTTCCATCCACACAAGAAACCTTTGTTCTACTTCGTCATCCCCACTCCCTCTCCCCACCCTTTAGCTTCCTCCCTTCCTTCCCACACCCCCGCAATAAATTAACAAACACCTGTACTTCTCCACCCCCCACTCTCCCTGTTTCATCCCCGGCCATCAACATACCTCGATTTGTTTTGGAGAGTGCAAAAATAATACTTCAATAGTAATTTCAATAGAGTGTAATAAGCTTGTGCATGCAATATAATAAGATCACTTGTAGTATTGTTAAACATTTCACTCGTACACGTGCGCGAACCCTCTCTCTTACACACACACACACACACACACACACACACACACACACACACACACACACACACGAGGTATATTAACAGGCGAGCAAACATAGACAAAGAGACGACACACACACACACACACACACACACACACACACTATACACACACAATGCTATTCACAAACAGCAGGAGCATAATGCAGTAAGGGCGTCACGTATTGCAAAGACTCGGCACACTCAGAACCAGGTCAACCTTGTGTATGTGTTTGACGGAAAAAGGAACACAGACTGAAGAATGAGAGAGAGAGAGAGAGAGAGAGAGAGAGAGAGAGAGAGAGAGAGAGAGAGAGAGAGAGAGAGAGAGAGAGAGAGAGAGAGAGAGAGAGAGAGAGAGAGAATTTTCCCAGCGTGAGTTTAAGCTTCTTTTATATTCACATTCTATTTATTAGTTATTAAAGGAGTTCTATTATTTTTATACATGTAAATAATACTGCAAACAAAATAAAGGGAAATTACGAATCTGTTTGAGCTGCTTTCGTCTATCACGTAATAAAAGTTAATGAAACACATGAGAGTAATAATAAAAAAAAAAAAAACATGACAAAGACAAGGAAAGCAAAAGTCATGAAGCTGTATGTGTGTGTGTGTGTGTGTGTGTGTGTGTGTGTGTGTGTGTGTGTGTGTGTGTGTGTGTGTGTGTGTGTGTGTGTGTGTGTGTGTGTTTCTGCAAAGGGAATGACAATAGAAATACGATGTCAGTTTTTTTTTTTTTTTACTTTTTTTTTTTTCTCCTGACCTATTTCTGACAGGAAGAGTATTGTCACCAGAGCCTTTTGGTCACGCCTCCTGACCTGAATCTCTAAGTGTTTATATGTTTCCAGGTACAGGAGACAGGACAGTTTGCAGGTGTTTCCCTTACAGTACTCGTATATAAAAGATCCAGACACGAGAGAGAGAGAGAGAGAGAGAGAGAGAGAGAGAGAGAGAGAGAGAGAGAGAGAGAGAGAGAGAGAGAGAGAGAGAGAGAGAGAGAGAGAGAGCGACCTTCAGAAACTGCGCAGCTTACTTGTTTCAGTTGCCAGCTTTACTCTCTCTCTCTCTCTCTCTCTCTCTCTCTCTCTCTCTCTCTCTCTCTCTCTCTCTCTCTCTCTCTCTCTCTCTCTCTCTCTCTCTCTCTCCACAAATACTGAGCTATAAACTGCAGCGAACGACGCGATAAAATGCAAAATACTTAAGATAAAACAAGCTTTCTCTCTCTCTCTCTCTCTCTCTCTCTCTCTCTCTCTCTCTCTCTCTCTCTCTCTCTCTCTCTCTCTCTCACACACACAAACAGAATTAGGTTTTATTGGCACACATGCAGATCATTTCACAACACTGAAAATACCAGCTATAGTACATTTATTTGCCATAGCATATTGTACATATGTGTGTGTGTGTGTGTGTGTGTGTGTGTGTGTGTGTGTGTGTGTGTGTGTGTGTGTGTGTGTGTGTGTGTGTGTGTGTGTGTATATATTTATGTATGTGCATAGATAAATAAAGGAATAGGAAAGTATGAAGGTATAAACCATCAAACACACATACACACACGCACACATACACATTTCCTAGTACTGCAGTTGTGGTAGCAATATTGGTAGTGTTAATAATGGCTGGCAATGTTGGTGTTGTGGCGGCGGCGGTGCAAGAGGACGGCTGGCGGTGCTTGTGTGTACTGATGATAGTGTGTAGGCAACATCAGGCAGCATCAGACGCAACACAAATGACCTACTTTCTTAATTGGCTCCCGAGAAGTATTACTGTCTATAAACTGGCGCCAGTGAAGCGTGCGGCGCCACCCAACAGGCAGAGAGAGAGAGAGAGAGAGAGAGAGAGAGAGAGAGAGAGAGAGAGAGAGAGAGAGAGAGAGAGTGGGGGGAGGAGAGGCAAGCACACCTGCTCATTAGTGGTGGCCATGTTTGATGGCGCGCGGTGCTGTGAACTATGGTGACCTGGTATGGTGTTCTGGCTCTTAATGATGGTGCCCCTGCTGTGTGGTGCTTTGTGCGGGAGGAGTGGTGGGAGAGATGCTGCTGAGGTGGATGGTATGTAGAGGTTATTGTGTGTGAGTGTGTGGAGGAACGGATGGGGTGGTGTCCATTAGTGATCTGGAAGGAAGAAGGGAGAGATAAACGAGTGGATGGTTACATAGATGCCATAGAAGAAATTTTAGTTGTTCATGGGAGATAAATGGTTGAATGGACGAGCAGATCGTTTACTGTTTGTTATTTTACTCATTTCATTTATCTTTCATTTTTTATTAATTCCCTTATTTAATAAATTACTTAATTGATTAATTACCTAATTTTTTTAATTGATTAATTTACTTCCTACTTTCGAACTGATTACTCTGTTCCTTATTATATGTAACTGTAAGCAATTTTTGTGATAAGAATGATTGGCTATTAACACTTACTGTGTATAGTGAAGGAAGAGGCACAGTATGGGCGCATGGTAATGTGTTGCGTGTATGGTGTAGGTGGAGGCACGGTATGGGTGGGCACAGTATGGAAGCACAGAGAGAGGGTGGATGCGTCGCCTTCCTGACCCAGATTGTCCCCTTCCAGTCGCTCCCTTGCCCGATCGAAGCTCTATCTCTCTAATTACATTCTTCCGCCGCCGCTCATGCAGACGCGGCCACGATGGGTGATTGAGTTACATGCATGATGCAGCGCTCTCGTTAGCGTGTCCTGTGCGTGCGTCAGCGCTCTCTCTCTCTCTCTCTCTCTCTCTCTCTCTCTCTCTCTCTCTCTCTCTCTCTCTCTCTCTCTCTCTCTCACTCTCTCTCTCTCATTCGTTTTCCAGATCCATTTTTCATTCCCTTCATAACAGGCAAAGCTTTCTCTATCTCTTTACATGTTTCAATCTCTCTCTCTCTCTCTCTCTCTCTCTCTCTCTCTCTCTCTCTCTCTCTCTCTCTCTCTCTCTCTCTCTGCAACATTCGCAAACTCACTGATTAGTTTCTACCCCGTTTTTCATGGTTCTATTCTCTCTTCTCTATTTATGTTCCTCCATCAGGCCTTGTTTCCCATCCTTCCTCCTGCCTGCCTGCCTCCCTCCCTCCCTGTCTCCCTACCGCCCTTCGTCTCTCACTCCTTTATCTCTTTATCAGCTTCCCCTTAACTGACTTGGTAGGATTTCCCGAGCACTTATCGGATTTTCCCTTCCCCCTTGTTTGCAAGCATGCACGGCTCTTCATTACTACTCGCACGAGGTGGCCGGAGAGGGAGTGGAGGAGGAAGAGACAAAGAATGAGAGAGAGAGAGAGAGAGAGAGAGAGAGAGAGAGAGAGAGAGAGAGAGAGAGAGAGAGAGAGAGAGAGAGAGAGTTGTATCTCCTAGTAAAGATTTTAGACCTTATAAGGACAGTCAGACAAACACACACACACACACACACACACACACACACACACACACACACACACACACACACACACAGTTCAGACAAGACAAGACAAGACAGACAAAAATATATATTTATTCTCATACTTGTATTAGTCAGGCAGCCACCGAGACGGACAGACAGACAGGAAGGCATGCACATAGAAAAAAAACAGGCAGACAGACATGACGTCATATATGGAAATGGAAAATGTTAAGGTTACAAATTTATGATGGTGCTAAAGGTATAATTACTGACTGGCCTCCTATTTTTTTTTCTCTTTTCTCTCTCTCTCTCTCTCTCTCTCTCTCTCTCTCTCTCTCTCTCTCTCTCTCTCTCTCTCTCTCTCACGTCCTTAACCTTCATATTACATCACCACTCTCTCTCTCTCTCTCTCTCTCTCTCTCTCTCTCTCTCTCTCTCTCTCTCTCTCTCTCTCTCTCTCTCTCTCTCTCTCTCTTCCACACCAGAGGTCATCTGCTTCTCTTAATTCAATTACGTTCTTTCTCATTTGCACTTTTTTCCATTCTTCCTTTATCTCTATTGTTTCTTTCTCTCCTTTTCCCCCTTTATTGGGACTTCTTTCTTTTCCATCTCCCCTTCTCTTTTATGTAATCTATTTCTACATATTAACTGTACTTCCTCTCCTTCTTTTCCAATTATCATTCTATCACAAACATTCCTACTATTCTTCTTCTTTCTCTTGTACCTGACTCCTCCTTCTCCTCCTCCTCCTCCTCCTCCTCCTCCTCCTCCTCTTCCTCTTCAAACCCCATCGTGACTGACGCGAGAACTTCCAAGAAATGAGGTTAAAACTTTATGTTTCTTCTTTGCTCTCTTTTCTTTCGGGTTCTCAGCTTTATTAAGAAGAGGAGGAGGACGAGGAGGATGTAGAAAAGATGAAAGAGGAGGAGGAGGAGGAGGAGGAGGAGGAGGAAGAATTAGAGGCAGTTTTTGTTTAAGGAGTGATGGAATGAGAAAGGCAAGTGAAGCAGTTCGGGAAAATGAGAAAGTAATAGAATGAGGGAAGATGAGTGAGGGAGGCTTGGTGAGGGAAGTATGAGGAAAGAGAATCTGTAAGGGAGGCATGAAGGACAGAGTCTGGATAAGGGAGAAATGAGGTAAACAGACTGAATAGGCATGAATGAAACTGAAAAAGGAAGACAAGAGAAAGGGAATGAAAGGGAATCATAAGAGGAAGACTGAATAAGAGAGGTATCAGAAATAAAAAATAACAATTGATATAAAAGGAAAAGAGACTGAATAAGAAAGGTATGAACAAGACTCTGAATAACAGAGACGATAGAAACAGAAAAAGAGAGATATGAGAAAAAGGGACTGAAATGAGGAGGCATGAGGAGACTGAATAAAGCCATAAGGGAAACAGACTGAACAAGGAAGGCATAAATGAGAGACTGAACAACAGGGACAAGAGAAAGGAAAACAGACTAAATAAGGAAGACAAGGAAAGCAGACTGAAGTGGAGAGGTATGAGGAAACTGAATGAAGCCATGAGGGAAACATGAATGAGAGACTGAACAACAGAAACAAGGGGATACAGACTGAATAAGGAGACATGAGGGAGGGAGAGAGAGCTGCCGCCACGAACCCCAGGACTCCACCAGCAGCACCTCATGTAACTCAAGGATTCAGCACCAGCAGGCCCACTCTCGCATCATCCACAGCAAGACAAGGGCCCGTATTCTTCAACGTGTTGGCGCCTTACCTCGACAACCCCTAACAGGCTCTAGTGGAAGCTATTGAGGTTTCCAAGACCGTTTTCATGATCCTAAAGAGAGTCTGACAAGGATTCTGGGCCAGTGACGGGAGAAACTAGCGTAAGATTCCGTCTGGTGAGGGAACGAAGTGCTTTTAAGAATATAGGTCGTAGCAAGATTACAAGTTTGCTTTAGTTCTACAGCTATTACGTATATTTCTTCGTGTACTTCATGTTACACACACACACACACACACACACACACACACACACACACACACATTTCCTGTACGAACATTGGGGTAAGTGGGGAAGAAGTGGATGATGAGTGGAAAGAAAAAGGGGAATGAAAGAAAAGTGGAAGAAACTCAGGAAAAGCGAAGAAAATTGTAGGTAAAGAAGGGGAAATGTGGGTGATATGAAAAGCAAAAAAAGGATAAGTGGAGTAAAAAGGTTGAGGGACGTCAGATAAATTAGAGGAAATGGAGGAAGAGTGGAGGTAAAGGTGTTGAAAAGTTAGGTAAAGAAAACAGAGAATAAGTGGAGGAAAAGTGGAGGGAAAGATGGAGGAAACTCCTTGAAAGTGGAGAAAAGAGAAGTAAAGGTTGAGAAAAATGTGGAGGAGAGTTGGAATAAGCAGAGACAAAGGAACGAAAATAAAGGTGGAAGTGGAGAGAATGAGGATTAAGTGGAGGTAAGAGTGGAGGATACTGAAGTAAAATGGACGAAAAAATAGTAAAAATGAAACAGTTAAAGTGCAGTTAACCAAAAAAAACTTGCAATAAAAACAAAAGAAGACTAGATAAACCAAACAAAGTAAATAAATAAACAAATAAATAGACAAGTAAATAAACAAATAAAATAAAATAAAAGGGATAGAACAAAATACAGAATAAAAAAGTAATAGTGAGAAAAGAGGAATAAGAATTTTAAAACGCCAAAGGAATGTACAATTTTGAAAAGACCAGGTAGCAAGCAAGCAAGAAATTTTCTCTTTTATTTCTTATTCTTCACAACATTGATTACTTTTTTCCATAAGCACCATTTGTGACATTCAATCTTGTGTCTCTTCAGTGTCTTGTAATCTTGTAATCCCATCCCAAGACTCTTAATCTAATCCCCTTATACGGAATCCAACTCTTTTAGAACTTCGCTGGAAACGAGATTGGCCGCGATTACGTGTCCTTTAAATATTACGGGGGCGATTATAATTATTACGATAGTATTGCATCTAGTAATGGAAAAAGAGAGAGAGAGAGAGAGAGAGAGAGAGAGAGAGAGAGAGAGAGAGAGAGAGAGAGAGAGAGAGAGAGAGAGAGAGAGAGAGAGAGAGAGAGAGAAATAGGACGAGGAGAAATAAAGGAAAATAACAAGAGAAGGAAAGAAGAATAAAAGAGGAGTGAATGGAAAGTGGAGACAGAGATTTGTGAGGGGAACGAATGCATGGAGGAGGAGGAGGAGGAGGAGGAGGAGGAGGAGGAGGAGGAGGAGGAGGAGGAGGAGTAAAGCGGGGAAGAGGAAGGTAAGGCCGACAGCTCAGGGAAAATACAAGATATATTCCCACTTTTTGGCTTCTGCAAACTAGTTCCCTTCCTGCTTCTCAATGCTTCGGCCCCTCCCAAGTACCTCCTGCCTCCTCCTCTTCCTCCTCCCACTCCTCTTCCTCTTCCTCCTCCTCCTCCTCCTCCTCCTCCTCCTCCTCCTCCTACTACTACTACTACTACTACTACTACTACTACTACTACTACTCCTCTCCTTTCGTCTTGCATTCCCATTCACCCCCCACCACCCTCTTCCACTATCTCCTCGTCCCCTCTGCATACCTTCTTATGCTCCACCTCCGATCTTCTCTTAGCCTTCCTCCTCCTCCTCCTCCTCCTCGTCCTTCTTCTCCTATCCCCCAATCCTTCTCCCCTTCTTTCTCCCCCTCCTCTTCTTCCTCCTCTTCATTCTTCTCTTCCTTGTTATTGTAATTCCTCCATCCATCTCCTCCTCCCTTATTATTTTGCTTATTCTCCTTCTTTTCTTCCTTCTCCTACTATATATTCTTATTCTGATTTCTCCACTTATTATTCTTCTTCCTTTTCTTATTCATCACCACCTCCTTCTGTTCCTCCTCCACCTCCTTTTTCCTTATTGTTCTTGTTAAAATTTATCCACCTTCACTTATTATATTCTCTTTCTTCTCCTCCTCTTCTTTCTCCTCCTCCTCTTTTCTCTCCTCCATCATCTCCTTTCTTTACTTCTCCCACTTCTCTTCTCCTTCCTTTCATCCTCTCCTAGGTAATTTCTGGTGATGGAAGGATGGGAGGCGTCACACACACACACACACACACACACACACACACACACACACACACACACACACACACACACACACACCCTCAAGTGTTGGTAACCTAAACTCGGAAAGTGGTTTGAGTGTAACCGTGAGAATGTGTGTGTGTGTGTGTGTGTGTGTGTGTGTGTGTGTGTGTGTGTGTGTGTGTGTGTGTGTGTGTGTGTGTGTGTGTGTGTGTGTGTGTGTGTGTGAATAGAAGGATGTAAGACCTGGTTAAGAGGAAACACAAGTGCTGTGCTGAGAGCGTTGGGTTTAGGTGTACATGAGTGCTGGCACGTACACGTACTCACATCCAGGTGTGTGTGTACGTGTCTGCGTATAGATGTGAGTACGTATGTGTGTATATATGTGCATGAAAGGAAGTACTTGTGCGGCTGAATCAGGCAGTGAGTATATGAGAAAGTGAGGGTCCGTGAGCGAGTGAGTGAGTGAATGAGTGCATGGGTGAAGGAGTGAGTGGGTAGGTCCAATCAGCAAGTCCGCCCGCGGGTGTGGTGTTACGAAGTCTTTGATGCCGGGCGGGCGGGCGGTGCAAAATTAGTTCAAGCGAGATTGGGTTGGTTTGGCTCGGGGCAGTGGCAGCAGCGGGCGGGGAGGCGGTGGAGAGGGACGGGAGGAAGGGAGAACAGCAGGGCAGAAGACAGGAAGGGGAGCTGAGGGTATTAAGAGAAAGGGATATTGAAAGATGGAACTGGAATAGGCGGCTTAGTCCGCGGCATTTATAGGGGCCACGGTGCAGAAAAGGGAGGAAGAACGGGAAAGATGTCGATTACAGATGGGGCGGGATGGATGTACAAGCAGAGGACAATGTTACAATGAAAGAGGAAGCGGCACAGAGGAAGCGAGTTGGCAGCTAAGGAAGGGGAAGCAGTCAGGTCGGCGTGGGGGAAGTACAGGGAGGGATGAAGGCTTAATAACAGGGATTCTACCGCATTGAAATCCACACAGAAATCAGGAGGAAAATTGGAAAATCCATTTGACGACTCCACCAAACTTTCCTACTCCTCTGCCATATCCCCTTCCTCGCCCCCCACACCCCCAGCCTCTCCGCCTTCTCTTTCTCCGCCTCCAAGCCCCCGGCCAACACCTTCTCCTTCCCCTCTCTCCCGCTCCCCACGCCTGGACACGTAAATCCCTAGAAACGGAGTCTGGAATACCGTAGTTCCGATGCCCGGAAGCCCCCTTAGCGTCGTTTAGCGAAGTTCTTGAGTTTCAGGCTCGATTTCTCTTGTGGCAATGGTGGTGGTGGTGGTGGTGGAAAGGGGGGTGGAGGTAGTGAAGGTGGTAATGTTGTTGTTACTGTTGTTGTTGTTATTGTTGTAGGATTGTGGAAGTGGTAGTGTTGGTGAATAGTTGTGGAGATGTTACTGTAGTTGTTGTTGTTGTTGTTGTTGTTGTTGTTGTTGTTGTTGTTGTTGTTGTTGTTGTTGTTGTTGATGATGATGATGATGATGATGATGATGATGATGATGATGATGATGTTGTTGCTGTTGTAGTTGCTACTGTTGCTGGTAGTGGTGGTGCTAGCAATGGTAATGCTGTTGTTGTTGTTATTGTGGTTGAACTATTGGTGGTAGTTGTTGCAATGCGAGTGATACAGAAGGGGTGGTGGTGGTGGTGGTGATGGTGCGTGTGATGATGAAAACTTTATTGCCATAGAACATGTAGTAAGGGTTGTATGTAGTAAAGTCAATGATAATTGTATTGACTGTAATAAAGTTGATGATAACAGTAGTGACAGAAAAAGCAGTCAAAACCGGTAGTAGCAAGGTTGTTGATAGTGGTGGTGGTGGT
>NC_087167.1:13082500-13107500 GCF_035594125.1 Scylla paramamosain | reverse complement strand
CTCAACTGGGGCCTACCTTACTACTTCGACCACTACTACCATTACTACCTCCCATCACTCTTCCCTATCACGACCTATCAAAACCACCCTAAACACAGCCACTGCCACTCACTATCATCACCACCACTCTCTCAATTCAGTTATCTTTCACAACCAATGATGTGGAGAGAAGGTGGTTGTTAAGTAAAGGCCGGTCAAGGTGATGGTGACAGTCGGAGGGTGAAAGGGAAGACAACAAACAACAGTGCAGGGAGTTGTGGCAGGTAAGTTTTGTTATTCCCTTCTTGTGGTCAGGTTGTTTTTTATCTCTCGTGGTCTTATTAGTATGCTATGGCTGGGCTGCCTGACTCACTGACTGACTGGTACGTTGGCTTGATTAACTGTGCTGCAGAATGTTAAGCTCAGTAGCGATGTCCATTGTCTGTGTGTGTGTGTGTGTGTGTGTGTGTGTGTGTGTGTGTGTGTGTGTGTGTGTGTGTGTGTGTGTTGTCATTGTTGGAGACGTACTTGAGTTTGCTTAGGTTTGTATTCTTAAACGTGTTGTCGTCCTATCTGACATTTAACAAGTTGTAGTATAAGTTATTTGGAGATTCGAAGGTTGTTTTCATGATTCTAGAAATTATTTAAGAGGCATTTTCATTGTCAAGAGAAAAAACGTTTATAAGAACATGACTAATAATCTCCGTGGCCTTTGAAAATAATCTTGATGAGAGAACAAAGCGGAAGACGGATCTTTACCTTTCTGATTTGTAGGTAATGACAGTATGATACTTATTATCTCATTTACGTTTACGTGTAATAGACGCACTAATTCATTTTAATTATTCGATCACTTCTATTGTTGTCAGTCGTGTTTTTCCAAATTAAATAAAAAAAACTTGCATTAAGTCACATTATTAATCATGAAGTGAAACCACTGTAGTCAGATGGCTGTCCCCCGTTGAAATTCATGGCATTTTTATTTTCGATCTTCTCCATTATCTTGAATTTGCTTCCCTTAATTATGTACAAGGGAAATTCCTGTCCTATTTAGTGTTTGAAGTAAGTAGTCTTGTTTCGTTTGTGTACAAACATCATAGCTTTTAAAGAATGTCTGTGCTGTGTGTGTGTGTGTGTGTGTGTGTGTGTGTGTGTGTGTGTGTGTGTGTGTGTGTGTGTGTGTGTCTATATATATATATATATATATATATATATATATATATATATATATATATATATATATATATATATATATATATATATATATATATATATATATATATATATATATATATATATATTAACAATCACATAATGTGTAGTCAACTCAGGAACGGCTGTAACATTACTTTCACTCGCCAGATGGCAGAATCCTCAGGAAAGACTCGAGATAGTCGTATCCTGGCAGCAGTGCGTACTGTTATCAAGTCTATTTTATTCATCTTCGTTGCATATTTCTAACGGTCACTCATTCCTGACACTGGTAGTGTAGGGTTAAATACCCATCGTTGTTTTGGTGTACAAAGGCATTATTATTATTTTTTTTTTCAGCTTTTATATCAGTTTGTTCAGTTAGATTCTCGGTTTTCGCTGATACTATTATAATATGTTCATGTTTTATATCACTACCATGGTAAATATGACGAACACTGCCACTTGGATTCAGTGTTATGTAGAGTTGAAAAAACCCGAGTTTTTTTTAAATCCAACCGAATTTTTTTTTCTTTGTGTGTGTGTGTTTTATTTATCTATTTATTTATCTTTTTTTGTGGGGGATATTGGTTATTGTTTTTTGGGATATTTTTTTTGTTTATTCTTCATATTTATATGCAAATCAATTCAAATAAAGAATTCAAAAGTAATCTAGAGTGAAACAAAGTTTGAAATGATTTTTTTCTTTTTCATGTAGGAGTGGGGCTAGTCAAGAGCAACAAAAATATAATCATAAAAGAAAGGCCCATTGAGGTGTCGCTCCCCAAACGGAGTCAGAAATTACAAGATAAGTATTTTCAAACCTTCCTCTTGAAAGAGTTCAAGTGATAGAAAGGTGGAAATACGAAAGCAGGCAGGGAATTCCTGAGTTTACCAAAAAAATGGGATGAATGATTGAGAACACTGGTTAACTCTCTCGTTAGAGAGGTGGACAGAATAAAGGTGAGAGAAAGAAGAAAACTTAGTGCGGCGAGGTTGCGGGAGGAGGGGAGGCATGCAGTCAGCAAGATCAGAAAAGCAGTTGGCATGAAAATAGCGGTAGAAGATAACAAGAAATGCAACATTGCGGCGAGGAGAGAGAGGCTGAAGACAATCAGTTACAGGAGAGGAGTTGATATGACGAAAAACTTTTGATTCCACCTTTTATTTATTTTTTTTTATGTAGGAGAGACACCGGCCAAAGTCAACAAAAATTCCTCCCCCCCCCAAAAAAAAGGCCCACTAAGATGCCGCCCCCCCAATAGCTTCCAAAGCGGTAGTCAAAAATTGAAGGGTAAGTGTCTTGAAACCTCCCTCTTGAAGGAGTTCAAGTCATAGGAAGGTGAAAATATAGAAGCAGAAAGGGAGTTCCAGAGATTACCAGAGAAGGGGATGAATGATTGAGAATACTGGTTAACTCTTCCATTAAAGAGAGGTGGACAGAATAGGGATGAGAGAAAGAAGAAAGTTTTGTGCAGCGAGGCCGCGGGAGGAGGAAAGGCATGCAGTTAGCAAGATCAGAAGAGCAGCTAGCATGAAAGTAGCGGTAGAAGACAGCAAGAGATGCAACATTGTGGCGATGAGAAAGAGGCTGAAGACAGTCAGTTAGAGGAGAGGAGTTGATGAGACGCAAAGCTTTTGATTCCATCCTGTCTAGAAGAGCGGTATGAGTGGGCCCCCCTTACAAAGTTAGCAGCTGGAAAGGTAAGGAAAACTGGCGGAGACGTCTCAGAACGCCTAACTTCATAGAAATTGTTTTGGCTAGAGATGAGATGTGAAGTTTCCAGTTTACATTATAAGTAAAGAACAGGCCGAGGATGTTCAGTGTAGAAGAGGGGGATAGTTGAGTGTCATTGAAGAAGAGGGGATAGTTGTCTGTAAGATTGTGTCAAGTTGATAGAAGAGGAATTGAGTTTTGAGGAATTGAACATTACTAAGTTTGCTCTGCCCTAATCGGAAATTTTTGAGAGATCAGAAGTCAGGAGTTCTATGGCTTCCCCGCATGAACTGTTTACTTCCTGAAGGATTGGACGTCTACGAAAAGACGTGGATAAGTGCAGGATGATATCTTCAGCGTAAGAGTGGATAGGAGAAAGTTTGGTTTTGAAGATCATTGTTGAATAATAGAAAGAGAAGAGTGGGTGACAGGACAGAACCCTGAGGAACACCACTGTTAACAGATTTAAGAGAAGAACAGTGACCGTCTATCATAACAGCAATAGAACGGTCAGAATGGAAACTTGAGATGAAGTTACAGAGAGGATAGAAGGCGTAGGAGGGTAGTTTGAAAATCAAAGCTTTGTGCCAGACTCTATCAAAAGCTTTTGATATATCTAAGTCGTAGTTTGAAAATCAAAGCTTTGTGCCAGACTCTATCAAAAGCTTTTGATATATCTAAGTCGTAGTTTGAAAATCAAAGCTTTGTGCCAGACTCTATCAAAAGCTTTTGATATATATAAGTCAACGGCAAAAGTTTCATCAAAATCCCTAAAAGAAGATGACCAAAAGAATGAGTAAGGAAAACCAAAAGATCAGCAGTAGAGCGGCCTTGACGGAACCCATACTGGCGATCAGATAGAAGGTTGTGAAGTGATAGATGTTTCAGAATCTTTAGGTTGAGAATGGATTCAAAACTTTAGATGGGCAGGAAATTAAAGCAATAGGACGGTAGTTTGAGGGATTAGAATGGTCACCCTTCTTAGAAACAGGATGAATGTAGGCAAACTTCCAGCAAGAACGAAAGGTAAATGTTGAAAGACAGAGTTGAAAAATTTGACTAGGCAAGGTGCAAGGACAGAGGCACGTTTTCGGAGAACAATAGGAGGGACTTCATCAGGTCCATAAGCCTTCCGAAGGTTTAGGCCTGCGAGGGCATGGAAAACATTAATGCGAATGATTTTAGTGGGTAGCATGAAGTAGTCAGAGGGTGGAGGAGAGGAAGGAGCAAGCCCTGAATCATCCAATATAAAGTTTTTAGCAAAGGTCTGGGCGAAGAGTTCAGCTTTAGAAATAGATGAGATGGCACTGGTGCCGTCATCTTGAAATAATGGAGGGAAAGATGAAGCAAAGCTATTGGAGATGTTTTTGGCTAAGTGCCAGAAGTCACAAGAGAAGTTAGATCTTGAAAGATCTTGACACTTTCTATTAATAAGGATCAGGCACTTGTTTAGGTCATGCTGATACAGGTCGGTTCGATTGGACAAAACCCATGTTAACTAGTACTGTACAGGAAATGAATGGATAAGGCTTGACTACTTATACATTTTTTTTATGTATATGTAAATATATAGACCTTATTTATCAATATGATATAGAACTAAATTTTCATATGTTAAATATTAAAAAAAAATAGTTTTTTTTTTATGCCAATCCTAGTGTTATGTTATCAGTAAAGCCGGTGTTCTCTGAGACGATGTATCTGCCTCGTGGAGGATAGTGTTGGTGATTAAACACTACCCTGTGGTACATTCGCTCTTCAGTGGAGTGTGATGATTGCACAGAGTTGATTCATATTAATATTGCGTGCCTATGAAGATACAGAATATCTTAGTCTGCAATCTTAGTGTCAAATGAAGTTAATACTGCGTCTTAGCTATATCACGATGAATTAGTTAAACATAGTGTTAGATTTATCGTGTGCCTATTGGTTATTTATTTATTTATTTTTCACTGGTCATACAGAACGGTGGGATGTTTGTAGTGAGAGCGCAATTCTGGTGCTTTGATATTCAGAGAACAATCATCTTGTGACAGTCCGTCAGTCCTCAAAATAATTATCTTAGGCAGTGACTGATTTGCAAGTATTATTATTTTTTTTCTTACTGTTGCCATGATAAAGGCGCAAGCTTACTTCAGGAGATAATGTAAGCATGAGCAACGCGGATGTCGTCATTCCGGGATTTCCCTAGTAATGTTGAATCTTTCGTCATTTACTTAATAAGGTCATGTGCGCTTGTTGACGACACCTGCACTGCATACATTGTGATCAGCAGAATGTTCCCAAGTCTTTGTATATTTCACTTCTCTCATCAATCCCTCCGCTACAGCTTGTAGTGTATGTTGCCCTCCTTGCTTCCGTGTTGCCTTTACTCATTAATACTCTACGGAAGTTCTTGCTTTTATTGATGCGTTCTGAACAGCACACAGCATCCATGTGAGGCTCATAGATAAACACCACTGTATCCTCCACTATGACTAGCCATGAAACACCACCTCATCTCACCACAACCACCATCACATCCATCACTACAAAAATCACTTCCACTATCACCATCACCACCACCTTCTCCATCATACGTATTGCTATTATCTAACCCACTAACACTACTAATGCCGCCACAATCACTACCATAAACAAGAAAACAAATAAAACCAACACCACCGCCACTATCACAACAACAACAACAACACTACCACTAACCTAACCAACATAACAATAACACCACTACCACCACAATCATCACCACCACTACCAACACAAGAGCCAGCCTTAAAACACCGTCCCGATAAATGTTAACGTGGAAAAATGACGCATCGTTTCCCTAACTTAGCTTTAGCATCACGCCACAGTGCCCGCGCCCTCAGGCAGCCCAGAGTTCCCGAATTTTGAACACCACTGTTTTACGAGTGATCGAGTGTGTATTTAGCAGAGAGAGAGAGAGAGAGAGAGAGAGAGAGAGAGAGAGAGAGAGAGAGAGAGAGAGAGAGAGAGAGAGAATCAGTAATTGTGGTGGAAATGTTAACTTGGATGTAGTTTGGGTAGTGGTTTTGTTGTAATAATTATTACATGTGTAGTAGGTTATTATTATTATTATTATTATTATTATTATTATTATTATTATTATTATTATTATTGTAGTAGCAGTAGTAGTAGTAGTAGTTAAGTAGTAGTAGTGATGACAACAGCAGCAGCAGCAGCAGCAAAAGCTGTTGTTGTTGTTGTTGTTGTTGTTGTTGTTGTTGTTGTTGTTGTTGTTGTTGTCGTCGTTCTTTTGTTTCCTTATTTATTTGTTTAATCTCTTGCAATTTTCAATGAGAAAATCTGTCTGTCTTTCGGTGTTATTTATTCTTTATTTTATTTATTTTATTTTTTTTGTTTATCTGCCCGTCAGTCAGTCTCTACATGTACTATGAATGTATATCTGCCTGTGTGGTGTGTGTCTGTCAATCTATATGTATGCATGTCTATCTATATGTTGTTTACTTACTTGTCTCTATGTCTGCAAGTATGTATGGATGAATGTACTATGAATGCATGTATGGACAAATGAATGAATGTACTTTGTATGAGTGGATGAATGGATGAATGTACTACGTATGTATGGGACATCAATCTCTCGTGTCCCCCTGAGCCGAGTCCTGCGGAGGGAGGTGGCTGGGCGGGGCACGGTAGAGACAGTCATCCATTGCCCGGCCTGACACCTTAATCCTGACCCCACCCCCTCCTGGGACACTGCCACCCTACTACACACACACACACACACACACACACACTACTACCACCACCACCACTTTCCTTCTCTATTATGGGCTTTCGTTTTTTTTCTCTTTTACTTTATTTTATTTTTTTTATTATTCTAGTCATTACTCTCCTCATGACTATTTCGCTTTCCACCTCCATCAGCATCTCCCTCGCCTCAGTGCGTGCGTCTCTTGTCTTTGTGATGGCATGCAGATTAACTTTTCACTGTCATCACCATTCTTTAGTACTACCAATAACAATATTACGAACGCCAACACCACCGTTACCAACACTAACTTTATCATAGGACTAGTAAGGACACACGAGCACCACCACTACCTATACCAACACCCACCTCACCGTCGCGCCACTGAGAACAAACCAACACCACCACTTTCAACATCAACACCTGACCAACACAACAGCAAGATGACCCCAACAACACCACAACCAACCTTACCACCACACCACTACTAATAACACCAACATCACCACCCATCCCCCCAACCATCACACCAGTAAGAATAACAACCCGACATTAATACCAACACCAACACCATCACCTCAGTCACACCTTACAGAGGCAGAGAGAGAGAGAGAGAGGGAGAGAGAGTGTTGTGGGTCCCTGTTGACGCCTGGCCCACCTCCCCTCCCCTCCCCCTACCCCAGCATCCTCAACCTGCCCCACCAGTCACTCTCGTCTTGATCAAGGGGGCGCAACACGGCCTCTCCCAATCCCCGAGGAGGAGGGATATGACCAGCGGGGCCTCCTGACCTCCATCCCGCTGACCTGCATCCCTATTATAACCTCCACTACGCTCCTCCTGCGCAGTGAAGGCGAAACCACTATTGATAGATGAGAGGAAGTTGATTTTTTTCGGTTCCTTCATAATGGTGAGGGAGGAAGGTTAAGGGGATGTGGTCTACCTGAAGGAGGGACGGAAGGGGTGGCAGGGGGAAGGGTGTTTGTGTAGAGGGAAGGGAGGAGGGCACTTAGGAATGAGGGGGTGAGGGGGGAAGCGAACCACAGGGATGATGATGCAGCACTTTCCACCCGCCTTGTGGTCAGGGAGGGAGGGAGGGAGAGGCTTAGAAAAGTCGTGTATGTATGCGATGCACGCCTCGTCCACCGACTCTTTTTCCCTCTTTATTTTTTGCTGGTCCGCCGCCTCAAGGTCATTAAAGGTAAGCACACGCACACACACACAGGGAGCACCACTACCACTCCCACCACCACCACCACCACCACCACCACCACCACCACGCACATTCACCTGCCTGGGTTGGGAAGATACAACTCACCTTCGCACGGATGAAGAGGCGAAGGAAGGCAGACTTGTGCAATGTGTTGCGAGAATCAGGACAAAGGAGGAAGGGATCTACGTAAGTATGAACACCTGTCGTTACTATCGCCCGTGATGATGCTTGTGATGGTGGTGGTGGTGGTGGTGATATTTTTATCCAAAAAGGGACGTGGACAAATGACAAAAAAAAAATGAAAATGGGGGGGAAAACCCTGCTAATTGTCTCTCCCAGAATACACAGGGAAAATTTACATGAAAATCATGTACAATCAAGTACTGATTGTACATGATGCTATTGCTTTGTTTTTTAAGTATTCTTTTCCTATTCATGCAACTACTACTACTACTACTACTACTACTACTACTACTACTACTACTACCACTACTACTACTATTTCTACTACTACTACTACTACTACTACTACTACTACTACTACTACTACTACTACTACTACTGCTGCTGCTGATGCTGTTGCTGCTGCTACTGCTCTTGCTGCTGCTGCTGCTACTGCTACTACTACTACACTATAACAGGGTTTGAAGAATACCCCCACCGCTTTCTCTGACTGTCTTAAAAGGAGACTTCAAGGAAAAAAGTGAGGACGGGGAAACCTAACTTTGTATGTTTATTCTTATAGAGACCAGGTATGATGTCTTGCTGAGGTACCTCGCTTTACATGAGATCTCAACTTGTTAAACAAATAGATATATGTACAGACAGACTATTACTACTACAACTGCCATTAATACTAATATTTATGTTACAACTACAAAACTGCTACTACTGTTACTACAATTACTACTACTACTACTTCTACTACTACTACTACTACTAGTACTACTTCTACTACTACACCAGTGACACTCATCATCATCATCATCATCATCATCATTATTTATATCACTATATTGCATCATTAATAACTGGAATTCTCTTGGATGCCCTTGAAGGAAGACGCATTAGAAGGGCGTGTCCACTATTGTCACACACACACACACACACACACACACACACACACACACACACACAGAGACAGACAGACAGACAGACAGACAGACAGACAGACAGACAGACAGACAGACAGACAGACAGACAGACACACACACACACACACACACACACACACACACACACATACACACACACACACACACACACACACACACACACACACACACACATACACACACACACACACACACACATACACACACACACACACACACACACACACACACACACACACACACACACACACACACACAAGTCTAAGAGAAAAACTAAACAATGTGTCTCTTCTTTTCTTTATTTGCTGACTCCAAGTGACACTGTTGCCTTGTCCATTTCTGAACCATCGTGTTCCTTTCTTGGTTCTTTCCACCCACTCATTCTACTCCCCCACCCCACTGCCCATATCATCCATTCCAACCCAACCTTCCTACCCCTTACTCCCTATCTACCCAGCCCCTCCATCCTTGTCTCTCTAACTACCTCCATTCTTAGTCCAGTTTCCTTTTCCAATAACGATCCTTGAAGTCTCTCGTCTCTCTCTCTCTCTCTCTCTCTCTCTCTCTCTCTCTCTCTCTCTCTCTCTCTCTCTCTCTCTCTCTCTCGGTTTTCCATACGTAAATCTTTGTCCATCTTCAAGACTCGTAGTATAATATTCCATCCTCCTCCTCCTCCTCCTCCTCCTCCTTTCACCACCACCACGATCTCCACTACCACCGCCACCTCCATCTCGCCTGTCGTCGCCTGCGGGCCGTGTAGGACGTTTCTCACCTAAATATATAGAAAGAAAGTGTTGATATTTGACAGGTTCCATTAGCAGGCGATGTGATTTTTATGGCCCGAGGCGAAGTGGCGGTCATCTTACGGGCGTGGCGGTCTGCTTTTACGAGACGGGCCTGTAATGGGCTTTTTCTTTCCCTCTTCCTCCTCCTACTCCTCCTCTTCCTTATTCTTTCTTTTGACTTTTTTTTTCAGAGCAAGTTTTTTTTTTTTTTTTAAAGAGGCGGGAACTTAGTAAGGTGTTAATGTTGTTTTCTTTTTTTCTTTCTTTTTCCTTCTTTTTTTTCTTTTACTTTTGTTCGTGTGTTTTTGTTTCTTTCTTTTTTTTCAGTTTAAGAAGCTATCGAGAATCTCCTTTGTTTCCTTTCCTCCTTCTCCTCCTCCTCCTCCTCCTCCTCTTTTTTCTAGCCTTTTTTTTTTCTCTCTCCTCTTCCTGGCGTTTTTTTTCTCTTTTTCCCTATATCTTTTTTTTTCATTGTGTGTTTTCTATGTTTTCGATTTTAACAAGCTATCGAAAAGTTTTCCTCCTCCTTCTCCTCCTGATCTTTCTCCTCTTCCTCCTCCTCGTCTTTCAACTCCTCTAGGTTACTTTCTCATCCTTTCTACTTTTTAACATTTTTTTTTTCCTATTTCACTGAATATTCTCCTTCCTTTTTTTTACTATTTTCTTCAGTGATTCGATTTTTGTCCACTTTACTCGTATTTCGACTTACATATGGCATAAAGTAAGTAGCCTCCCTCCTCTTCCTCCTCCTCCTCTTCCTCCTTCTCTAGTATAATTCACGATCGCCAGTACATAAGTAAAAATATCAATGTCACAATCTCCTTCACCTTGAACACCCTTAGGCCGCGTCTCTCCTCTCCTCGCCTCCCCTCATCTTCCCTCATCCCTCTCCTCCCCTCATGCCACCTCTTCTCTCGCCTTCTCTCATATCCCCTCTCCATCCCTTACCTCCCCTTAACCTACCTCTCTTCTCATCTCTCACCTTACGGACGACCTCTAGCATCACTTATACGTAATCACACACACACACACACACACACACACACACATACACACACTTCCAATTTATAATCTTCCTCATAATAAATTTTGTTCCTATACCACAACTACGTAAACCTTATTCATTATTTATAATAAATATATATTGCAATGTGCATAATACACACATACTACAGACATACAGTACATATACATATTCTTAACTCTTTTCTGTTTATGAATTCGTGTGTATGTGTGTGTGTGTGTGTGTGTGTGTGTGTGTGTGTTTGTGTGTGTGTTGTGTCCGCGGTTTCGCACAACAAGCCTTCCTTCGTAATGTCCCGCGTTCATCAGTTGCATGAGTGAATGAGTAAATGAAGGAACGAACTAAATAATTGAGATAATGAATGAATGAATAAACACATGGTACACGGATGAATGAACGAACGGATGAGTGAACAAACCAATAACTGAGCAAGAGAAGTAGCGAGCGAACGAGCGAGTGAGTGAAGGAGTGAACCAGTGAGTGAGTGAATGCATTTCCCGTGAGAGATATTCGTCACTCCAATTTCCTGTACGGCTCATTGAGGGGAGGAAAAGTGCCGCAAGGAAACCCGCAATTAACGGACCGGGAAGGAAAATAGAGTGCGTTTTTCCCTCGTCAACCCTCACCATATCCTTCAGCAAATTAGGGGCGATCCGTTTCAGTGCGTGCGCACGTGCGTGTGTGAGTGAGTGTGCGTGTGTATCAGGTATATTTACACATACGTACATAGAGACCAAAATTAATCCCACTGACCAAACAAAGGGGGAATCTTCTTCTCTATAATTAAGAAGGAACCAGAAAGAAAATATGCATAATAATACTGCAGTCCCGAGAGAGAGAGAGAGAGAGAGAGAGAGAGAGAGAGAGAGAGAGAGAGAGAGAGAGAGAGAGAGACTCCATCAGCACACTCGCCCCTTGGAGAAAAAGACGTCAAGGAGGAGATTAATTGCCCTCCCAGGATGACCAACAGGTGAGTCTGCCAGGTGTTGGTCTCGCCCTCCTACCTGTCCATACCTGCTTTCCTCCTTTCTTTCATTCTTCCTATTTCCCCTCTCTTCTGTACATTCTCTCTCTGTCTCTCTCTCTCTCTCTCTCTCTCTCTCTCTCTCTCTCTCTCTCTCTCTCTCTCTCTCTCTCTCTCTCTCTCTCTCTCTCTCTCCAAACTTTTTTTTTAGTCCCTCTTCTTTTCATTCTTCCTCCTCTTCCTCCTCCTCCTCCTCCTCCCTTTATTCCGTCCTTCCATTTTTGCTAGTCTTCCTCCCTCTCCATTAATTTTTTCTACTTCTTCTTACTTTCTTCTTTACATCCTTCCTATTTTTCCTCCCTTTTTTCCTTTATTCATTCTTCTATATTTGTCTTATCTTCCTCTCTCCACCTATTCCTTTCTCTGGTCCTCCTCTTTTTTGTTTTCTTCCTACTCTTCATCCTATTTCTTCCGTCCAAATTTCTCTCTCTCTCTCTCTCTCTCTCTCTCTCTCTCTCTCTCTCTCTCTCTCTCTCTCTCTCTCTCTCTCTCTCTCTCTCCCATTTATACCTTCCTGCTGTCCATTTTTTTTCTTTCATCCTTCTTTTCTTTCTACATTTTATTCCTCTCTTCGGCCTTTATCTCTCCACATCGTTTCTTTATGTCCTTCCTCTTTTTCTTGATTAATTCCTATATTGAAACATATTTAGGTGCACTTTTTTTTTCCTCTTCCACATTCATCGTGTATTCATCCTTTTGCCCATCTGCGTATATCTACCTTTTATTTTTTTCTTCACTTTCTATCACGTTCCTATCTCGTCTCTCATTTACTTCACTGCATTACATCTTACCACTTCGAAGAAAAAGACGTCCATAGCCACAACCACACACAAACAAACAAACAAACAAACAAACGCACAGACACACACACACACACACACACACACACACACACACACACACACACACACACACACACACACACACACACACACACACACACACACACACACACACACACATTATAAATACGCTCCTCTTATGCAAAATATAAACGTAAATGTCATGAATAAATTGTCTTTTTTGAGGTTGGTGCTAAATAGATTTAGGTAAATAGTTTGTATAACCAGTCATTGTATTCTTTCTTCTTTATCAATACAATGAAATTAAATTCAAATTCAATTCAATTCACACACACACACACACACACACACACACATACACACACACACACACACACACACACACACACAGATCGCTTTCAAATTGTGTTTCTGTAATCAAACACTTTAAACCAACCGAGGATGAGGATAAAATCTGCAATGAATGGCAGATGTATGGCTGGAGGCTTCCTACAGCTTCCCTTATTTTCTTGTTTAATTACAAAATGGAAAAGAAGTGCCATGATGAACGACAAGCAAGTAATACTAGAACACAAAGTAAACATAAAGCACAGGAACATTTTTAATTAGAAGAACGCTTTACTAGAATTCATCTACACACCTTAGGCTTAACAAATGTGCACCAGTAACGACCTTGTGTGTGCACCGCGTCATGTGCGGAACTGAGATAGGCCTACTCTTATGAGAGAGGGAGGAAGGGATAAAAAGAGGGTCACTCCGTACACCTGCTGATGGCCTAACTGTCTTCATTTTTCCCCTCGATTCCCCTCATCCAACGGTCCCCTCGCAGGCCGCCCAGCTGTCATTACCTGCGTTAATCACAAGGCAGGGAGCACATCTCTCTAGGCCTACCCCTCACGACCTCCGCCAACTTTACTGGAATGGCCATTTTTTCCCCTCCTCCTCCACTGTACCGTTCCCTATTTACTTTTTTTTTTTTCTTGACTCCTCACCCCTTTCCTCTTCTTCGTGGAGGGCGGAAATGCGGTGGTAGGGTAGTGTTTGATCGCTACCCACCTGGACTGCCTCCCCGCCCCCAGTTAACTCTCCCTCCCTCCTCCCTCCCCTCGTGGGCAAAAAACATTTAATTACCTGCCCTTCATTTGCATTTAGCGTGAGAATGAGCAGGTAACCTGAGGGAGGAGTAACTGGCTTGTTTGTTGCCTGTGTTTGTTTGTCTACTTGCCATAAAGTTAATTCGTAATAAGGAGGTGGAATGAGGGGAAGAAAATGCGTTGCGGTGTGTGTGTGTGTGTGTGTGTGTGTGTGTGTGTGTGTGTGTGTGTGTGTGTGTGTGTGTGTGTGTGTGTGCTTTGTATGTACATTCCTCCTCCTCCTTTGTCTTCATTTTCTATTGTCTGTTTTAATCGTTGTGTGTGTGTGTGTGTGTGTGTGTGTGTGTGTGTGTGTGTGTGTGTGTGTGTGTGTGTGTGTGTGTTTGGGCAAGGATAACTATTACATCACCGTTAAAAAACATACAAGTAAAAAAGAGCGACGCAGTGAAGAGAGGCGGGGCGCGTGGGCCGTGGCTGCTGCAGTGGACAAGAGAGAGCTGGAGTCCGTGAGTGGCTGAGTGATTTGGTTAATTAGGTGTAAGATAATATGCTTTATATCTCTCAGTCTCTTTCTCTTCCCTCCCTTCTCTGACCCTTCTGCTCCTCTCACCAAACACACACGCACACTCACACACACAAACACACACACACACCTCCCATCCCTCCCCTTTCGCACATCACCGTCAGTAGAGGCAGCTCCATCAGACGCACTCACGAGGGGACGAAGAAAGCCGCCCCTTCACACCGCTTTGATTTCTTCTTTCTCACGCCGGCAATTAAAAGGTTCGCCGCCCTCCCGCCGCTGCCTGATACACCAGCCTACCATCCGCCCAGCAGGGAGGCGAGGGCTTAATCGAACTCATTTGGGTTGGCGAGCTGGAAGTGACAGGCCGTGTATTGAACTGAAGGTGGAAGAGGTGACAGCGTGAAACTGTGTGTGTGTGTGTGTGTGTGTGTGTGTGAGAGAGAGAGAGAGAGAGAGAGAGAGAGAGAGAGAGAGAGAGAGAGAGAGAGAGAGACTGTAACAGGGAGCCGCGATACTACCGCTTCATTATTTCCTGTCACTCGATTACTGAAGCGATTCCGTGCATGACCCACTTAGCATTTCCGCTCTCAGCGCGTGCCTTGGGGGGTAGGAGACGGGGTAACGCGGTGCGAGGGGAACTAGCAGCGAAGCGGAGGGAGAACGGCAACCACATGACTCCTGTTTTTGAGTTCCACGTAAATTGTGAGTCTTTTTTTATGCCCATTTCTTCTCTGTGTGGCGGCGTCTGGTGTCATCACGGCCATTCCTCAACGGACTGAGCATCAGCGGACTTTGATCATTAAACCGCATCGCCATTAGCGGGACTAAGTGACTTGTACTAACGGTAAGGGGCATATCCGAGCACGTGGTGGTGGTGGTGGTGGTGAACAGGATGAGGGAGCACGTGGTGGTGGCGGCGACAGTGGTGGTGATGGCGGTGGGCGAACATAAAAACACAATACAAGAAACTATACTAGGTAGTATGTGAAAGGGCAGTTGTCCTGAACAAATGGCAAATCCTGATAATATCTCTCATCCATAACCATAAATCTGTTTAATCATCTCTTAGAGTTTTTAAACATACCCACACTAATACTAAGCTACCAATCCTGTCCAGTTCACCCTCTACAGTGCTGTAATGTCTATCTATGGCTGGGCTGTGCGTAGCGATGGTGGTGGTGATGGTAGTGGTGGTATGTATGGACTGGGGTTGCACGTGGTGATAAGTAGCGCTGATGTACGACTGACTATACGAGTGACTACACGTGGCGATGGCGGCGGCGGTGACTGATAAGCTGGGAGGAACGTGGTGACGGTTGTGGTTGTGGAACGTGCAGGAACAGAACGTGAACGTTGGTGGTGGACTGGTTTGAACAAGTGGTGATGGTGGTGGTGGTGGGCAGGCAAGGAGAGCAGTTGGTGATGGTGATAACAAGAGTCCGCCTGCCGCCAGTAATTGGCAACAAGCGGAGGTAGTCAACAAAAACGTGGCAGGTGTCTTCTTTGGAGGAACAAGGGAGCGGGGAGGAGCATATAAGGGTGGTGGTGAGGTAACCGTCTTGCATACGTAGTAGTGTACAGGTGCGCTGAGAACGCATAGCAGTAGCATGTTTGCGACGAGTGTATTACCTTCTTTACTTACCCAGAGAGGAAATGGAAACACGAGGGGAGGATGTATGTTGGTAGATAGAGAGAAAGATGGTGAAGATGGAGTGAGACAGGGATAAGAAAGCGAGGGGGGATGAGGAGTCGGGAAAAGTGAAATATTGAGGGTGAGGAAGGCTCAGCAGCAGTCCCACCACACTTACAAAGCGTCCCTCAGAGGATCTACCACCATCGACTATCAACTTTATTATAAACAATTCAACGCCACAACTCCTGTCTGCGCGACCCGAGGGAGGTGGCGCGGGAACTCCCAGCTCCGAGACGAAGCTTAGCCAGGACTTTTCCCACTTCCCCATCACTTCTCTCCACCCCTCGCCCCGACAACCCACGCCCCGACCCACCTCGTCACCCTCGTCATCTCTATCCGCCGATCTATCCTAGCAACGCCCTTTTCCTTTCCCGCTGAGTCGCGTCCTGTCCTGTCCTGCCCCGCCCCACCCCGCCCTTCCCATCTCTGTCCTTCACAACACGACAATTATCACATACCATTAAAGGAAAGGAAGCATAAAAAAAAAAAAAAAAAAAAAAAATACTCGTGATAAGGACAAAATATTAGCCAAGCAACACACGGGTAGGTAGGAATAAGATAGTGTTGGTTATCAATTAGTAGCACATGCACGTGTGTACTGGCGGGTGTCTCTTTTTTTTACTACAGTACTACTTGGAATGTTTCACAAGAAGAGTATGAAGACATTTCTAAGATTAAATTGATCAAGTTTTTTGTACTCTTTCTGTAATCAACTTTTTTTTTTTCTGAGCGACAAAGTGAGCAGGTTTTTCACCCACTTTTTATGACCTTGACCAATCTTCTTGACACGTAAAAAAAGAAAAAAAGTAAACGAGATACGCCACTACAAAGAAAATGGAAATATTAAACTCGTATTCTTAAATATTTTGTTGTCTCACCAGGACACTTTTTTTTCTAAGGCTGCAAAAATAATGAATCGAATTCTCATAAGTACTTTTTCCTTCTGTAAGTTCAGACGATGTTAAACAGGACAATTTTCAAAGGCCGCACATACTTTTTCCTTCTGTTGTTAAGCTATCACTATAAGCATAGAAATAAGACAAAAACTTCAGCAGCTTCTATTACAGCCTGTTGAAAGCAGTCGATATGCAGTATCGAAACGTTTAAAAATACGAGACTTAATAACGCAGAGCAAATTAAATCATCACCATCATCACCACCAAAAGGAACAATTACAAAAACAACATAGCATTAAAAGTAGTAAAAAGAGTAAAATTACGGATGTTCGAGGCTTCAGTGAAACAAAATCGAACAAGTATATGCGTCTGAAAGCTGAAAGTCATAATGAATTACTAAGACTGATGAACTAGCTTATGGCGTCACACTTTCGCCTCAACAACCACATTTTCGTTATTGCACAGGTGTGAGGTCCCATGCTTCACACACACACACACATACACACACACACACACAGGAGAGCGCAGGTACATGAAAATACACTTCCACTTCCTACACTGTCATTTTCCCCTCGCTTCCCACTGCTGCTTGGCTTCATAACTGGGAGGGTATTCGACTGTAAAATTACCAGTAACACGTGTTTTTTTTTTTTCGCCGTACTTTAATACGTTCGAAGCAGAGTTCGAATTTAGCTTTAGTTATTCAGTTCAAGCTGCTGCCTGCACGTAAGAGCATTATCGATTGCGGAGTCAAATTTCTTACGGGAACCGTACTTTAGGGCGAATATTTTCTTAAAGTATTAGGGAAAAATCGCATGAAATTATCTAACTAAGCAGGCCAGTCACTAACTCACCATCTAGAAATATATTTTGTTATTCGACTCACGTCCTGTAAAATCCGTATATGCCAATAGGTTCACTCCTGTCTTCTTCACATGGTCCCCTGTGTGAAAAACGAGAGATGGTCATGTGGCAGCGTGACTTGGTGTGGTAAACCTGAGGGACGTGGCGATAGGTAAAGGAAACAACACGCGTGATTGGCGTTGACGGAGGAAATGGTGGCGACAAGGGGAGGAGTGATATTGCTAAAGTATTCATTGGTGTGAATGTTCAAGGGGGGGTGAATGTGGCGGTGTTAAAGGTGAAAATGAAAACGCAGATATAAGTGAGAACACATGACTATCATTAATAGGTAAAGACTTACAAAAACGCTTATAACATTATGCCGAGAGATGCTCTGCCAGCAGTGCATTGTGGGTCCCCGGGGCTGAGGTGAGGAGTGAGGCAGCTATACCAGCCAAGGCTAATATCGCCACCATTCACGCTATTTTCCTCGCCCATAGACCGTAACTCCTCACATATTGATGACTGTTCATTTCAGCTGATAAAAATTAAACTTTTCAATAACTATATAGAGTTGAAAAATTATAAACGACTGAATAAAATAGTATTACATATGATGGTTTGGCAACTCGACGCCTTCTCGGCTCTACATCGTCACAAGGCACGCGAGAGACAAACCTTCCCTACACATCAGAAATACATGTCTACATTCATTACTTACTCAACTTGCTGAGCCGCTGTGGACAAGCTTCAGGTAGAATGTTCGTGGGTTCTGTTTCACTTTAACCACAAGTACTCGAGAAAGCACGGAATCTGACACAAGCATGCACCTTACGTTATGTCCGTACTTTCATCTGGCACGAGTCGCGTCGCTTCGGCTCCCTGTTTCGAAGCCGTTCGGTACTTCGGAGACACTGAAAGATTTGAAAGTGTAAAATACGTATCCCAGACAGACAGACAGACAACTCGTGTGTTCTGCTTCCTTCTTCTGATATATTTTTAAAAACTGAAGCGAGCCTGCTTCCCTTAAGACTAATGATAATAAAAACAGTGATAGTGATTGTCGCCGTGGAAGCATATCAACTTTCATTTATGTAATTATCAATGTTTTCCCCCTGATGGAGGCGCGGCTACCTGCCTTTACACTCAATCTATTTGGTTCTGATACTCTTATTCCATTTCTCCTCCTCCTACTTGCATCTACACCTAAACATTTTTTTTTTTTTTTTTTTTTTTACAATAAGAGAAGAGGACTACGTTGCCAGAAGGATGGCGAATATAGACTGGAAAGTAGAAGGGAAAAGAAGACCAAAATTACAACAAAATATCTGCCGGAGAAGGACATACCGGAGGAAAAGCATGAACAAAAAAATATGGAAATGGACGATAAGAAGCAGCGATGCCATGGAAAAAAAAATAAAAATAAATAAAGAAAGAAAGAAGAAAAAATGAAGGGAAGAAGAGAAATACTAGTCTATATATCTAACTAACGATGAAAATAACGAACTTTCTACCTACATTCATCAAGGCATCACGATCACATAACAGTTTTGCTCATCAGTTTCTTTCCATGTATCTATCTGTCTATCAGCATTTTTCCCCCACTGTCACACACAACAGCACAAATACTTAAAAAAAATGCTGGGTGTCACATGAAAAATCGTTCAGTAAAACGCATTTTTGTTGTCCACTGAATTATTCTGCATCGGACACGACATCCCAGCCTCCCTTGCCCCCCCCAATCCTGTTTCCCTTCCTCCACCTCCCACCCCAGCAGCTCCATCTTCCTCCACTTCCTTGTACATCCCACACGTACTCCCACCCATCCTTCTCACCCTGTCCTTTACTCCACACCCTGTTCCCGCCCCCTCATGACCTGTTCTCCACCATAACTTGTCGCCTCTCCATACCCTCCCCTCCTCTCCACATCTTGATTCCTACCACCTCCTACCTGTTCTCCACATGCCCTTTCCATGCTTGCCTCTCTATTCCCTCCACAACCTTCTTCTACAACCCTCCTCTTCTCCCCTTACTCCAAACCCTGCCTCCCTCCACACCCTGCATATACACCAGACTACCTTTCTTTACTCTCTCTCTCTCTCTTACCTCCCTGTACCTTGTCACTGTATCCTACACTACACATCCTGCCGCCATCCTTCGCCTGGCTCCCTGCATCCTACGAGAACCAGTAGTAATCCGATAAAAAACAAAGGCAAGGGACGTAACGCGATTATTCAAAGGAAAAAAGTGAGCTTAAGAATTACCAACCATCAAAGGTAAATCCCCGCATTGACGCTAAGTGCAAAAAAACATTCAGCTCATTCAACTTTAGTATTTTAATGCGACTGGATTGGAATTACTATGCTTTTTCTCCTGCTTTTGTGTAGTCGCTTTATTTATTTTTTTATTTTTTTTTTTCCTTTTTCCTTATACAAGAAGTTAAGTTTTTTTTTTTTTCTGTACTGTAAAGCTTCCATTCACGTCTCGCTTCATTAGACACGTTTTTTTTTTCTTTTTCCTAATGGCAACTGCTGATGGAAGAGACAGGCTGTGGGAGGCCACGTATCTTACTGATTTATACTGGAACATGCTTCTTTCATGTCTTTTTTTCATCCACGAGGGAGGAAGGAACAAGAGCAAAACCGAATTCTGAAAAAAAAAAAAAAGGCTCGCTAATTCTCTCTCTCTCTCTCTCTTGACAGTTTCTCGCAGTACTCTCACAGCAGAGCCTTGCCAGAGACACAGGGATGTCGTATTGAGCAATTTACTTGTTTCGCCTAATATTTTCATATTTTCCACCTTATTCCACGTCTTATTTTTTTTACATTGCTTATTTACCTTTCTTTTTTACCTATTCGCATGCTATTTACTTCCTAGTTACTCATTTTCGTGTTATTTAATACATTTTTCGTTCCTTTTTATTTCCTATATAACCATTATTGTGTTATTTTACTTCTTATTTACTTCCACTTATTGATTTAAGACAACTGCGAATCCTTTACCAAATTTACCTTTTCTTCTTCATCGTACATTACACAAGATTTAATGATTTTTTCCAATACCTTACAGTTCCGTCGCCCCGTCGTGGTGTGTCCTGTTCGTGTCTCAGGCGGCCCAGGGTGAGGTGTGACTGACAGCCCAAGGTTACGGTATGGTCACACTGACGTTCCTCCCTCTCCCCCTTAACCTTTCGCCTCAAAGACCACATTCTCAGACTTTTCGTCGGCTTAAATATTTTGGTATAGACACATATAGAGGTTATTGAGGTTTTTAAGAGTGTTCATATGATTCTAGTGGTAGTTTAATATGAGTTACGTAACGTCAAAAGGATGAAATACCCATCAAAATCTGACTTATTATCTCTATGGCCTTGGAAAATAGTATAACGAAAACTTAAAGCGTTTAAGAATACTGATTCGTCATCTCTGTGGTCTGTGAAAATACTCCTACTGAGGACTCAATGGTTTTAAGAATAATCAACATCATCTTTGCGGTCTCTGAAAATAGCCGTACTGAGGCCTCATTGTGTTTAAGAATAATTAAAATCATCCCTGCAGTCATTGAAAATAGTACTGCTAAAACCTCAAGGTGTTTGATGAAGAATATGGGTCCTAACTGCGTGATAGTGTGCAGGGAAACACGTGAGCGGCGAGGCAGGGCTGCGTGGTTGGTGGCGGAAGGAGAGAAGTCACCTTCGACATCCCGGTTCAGGTTTTGCGCCACTTTTTTTAGCCTCATGCAGTGAAGCAGAAAGACAAATTAGCGTGACTCTCTTTATCTTCTCTTTTAAACATGAACAGAGGCCCTCCCTTCCTTCCTTCCCTCTTTGGTTCTCATTCCATGCCACCTCCAGAACTGTGTTTACTCATGTCCCTCTCCACCCTCCTCGTCTTGTCTCCCTTCCTTTTTCCTTCCCTGCCATCCTCCCAGCCCTTACTTCTTACGCCCCTCCCTCTCTCTCTCTCTCTTTCTCTCTTCCTTTCTCGTCCTTTCTCCCTTTATCTGTCGCTTCTTCATTACACTGCCCTCCCAACCCATCCCTCTGTCCCTCTATTCTCATCCTCTGCATTGAATACCACAACCACAATGCTGCAAGACGGCACTCGCTTTCCCTTCCTCATTCTTTTCCCCGACTCCCACATCACTCACCCACCTGCCTATTCCACCCTTCCCTTGTACCCATCCCTCACTCAACCTCTCCCTCTCCTCTTTTCCCATCACAATATCCTGCCTTGCCTCACCCCTTCACCTGCCCCTCTACCTACCTCTCTCCTACGCACCTGGTGATGATTGCATAATGTACCTCATAATGAAACCCAGCCCACCAGAGTCACTCCTCTCACACCACCTATGAATATTCCAGTCCGATTCGAGTCCTCCACAGCGATGTGAGAGACAGGTGTGGCTACTGGGAGGAGAGTGAGGGGAGACAGGAGAGACGGGAGTACCAGACACGGAGAGAGAGAGAGAGAGAGAGAGAGAGAGAGAGAGAGAGAGAGAGAGAGAGAGAGAGAGAGAGAGAGAGAGAGAGAGAGAGAGAGAGAGACAGGGGGGGGAAATAGGAGGAAGAGGAGGTGGAGAATTGTTGGGAGTGACTCTACGAGGAGATGAGAAGATTAGGATAATGGCAAGTAGAGATAAATTTGAGAGAGAGAGAGAGAGAGAATGTGTGTGTGTGTGTGTGTGTGTGTGTGTGTGTGTGTGTGTGTGTGTGTGTGTGTGTGTGTGTGTGTGTGTGTGTGTGTGTGTGTGTGTGTGTGTGATTGTATACATAAAAGCACTTCGCAACTGAAAGGCGATTAAACATGCAAACATTAATTAAGATGCAACATTGATATATCCGTGGAAATGTCCCGCGTGCAGTTGCATACACACACACACACACACACACACACACACCGCCGCTCGCCTCGCCTTCGTCTGTCTGGTGTCTGTCTGTGCGCGTGTGTGCGTGCGTGTCGTGTGAATCATGTAGAGAGGAGGGAGAGAGCTGACAGACGGAGACACGGGCAGACGTAGACAGACAGAGAAAGAGACAGGCAGGGATATAGAGAAAGAGAAACAAACCAAGAGAAAGACAGAATCACGTAACAAGTAATAGATACAGAAACTAATATGAGTGAATATGTTGCGCATCAAAGTAAAACAAGAATAACAAAAATATCCCCAACGCTACCAATGCCAACAGTACAACAGAATCTCACTACAAAGCACTCCTTCATTTCCTACCTCAACCTACCTTGCCTCGTATATCATCTATACCGATAATATGAGTAATAAAAAAAACGCAGAGTAAGAGGAATGGTAATTCATCTTAGCGACATCTAGCGGGAACAGGTGAAAGAAGTGCTTATGGAACACAAAAAATGACAGCCGAACAGGAAGACTGAGGAACCTGTTAAACACAAAAACAAAAACACTGAAGGAAAGTCGCCACTATTAAAGGAGGAGAAATTGTTAACGCGATGGAGGGAAAGAACCAAGCGCTGACTGATGACCAAGACCCGACGCCTTGATTCAGATGCTGCTCTTTGTATCAGTCCGCGGAAATATACTCTTGGGGAACTGCGATCCTGAACGAGGTGTTGCAATCATGCTGGGCTGGGTTACTAACTATGCAGGGAGTGATAAGAGTAAAATAAGATTTGATACTAACTGAAGGAAAAAAAAAAAAAAAAAGCACGAGGGGGAAGTGAAGTAGGAAAATCATGCGGAGATGGACGACTTAGGGGTGGCGGATTATGCAAGGCTTAGAGGGACGTCCCAAACATGCAGGGAAGATCAGAGGGTACACCATGGGAACTCACCGCCACGGAGGGAAGCAATACTTAATCTTCCGTTTGAGTCATTAAGGGATGCAAGTTTATGCTTATATATTCAAGTATAAATAGCCCGGATACATAGGAGGAACTTGCAGGTGCATTATTTCTGTATAAAGGAGTGAAAACAGGGAAAACAGGCAGGACATTAAGTAAGAGTAAAGAAAGACGCGTTGCTGCCCCTCTCAAGCTGTTATCCAGTTTCGCTGTAAGGGAGAAGACTGGACTAAATGGCTGCCGACATGACAGGTGATGAAAAAGCACCTACACACACGTCGAATGGATCTCTTGCTTATGCCTTGACCTCTGAAAAGCTTTTGATTGTTAATTATATTTTTCTATGATAAGGCAAACTTATTATTTTCTTGTATGTGTGTGTGTGAGAGAGAGAAAAAAAAAAGGGGAAGAGGAGAGAAAGGAAGGAAACAGAAGAACAAACACACGCATACAGAATGACAGACAAAGAAACGAAACATCAGAACATAAGAACATAAGAAATAAGGGAAGCTGCAAGAAGCGACCAGGCTTACACGTGGCAGTCCCTGTATGAACACACCTACCTATTTCCATCTGCTATCCCCATCCATAAACTTGTCTAATCTTCTCTTAAAGCTCTCTAGTGTCCTAGCACTAACTACATGATTACTGAGTCCGTTCCACTCATCTACCACTCTATTTGAGAACCAATTTTTTCCTACCGCAGAACAACCAGCCAGCAATCAGTTACATAGTAATTAGCTTTAAAAAAAAGGATATGCAAGTGAGTGACGCCTCCGTACGTTGATACGTTCCTTCAATGAATGGACTGCAAGTGCGGATGGCGCAACCTCAATAACAGTAACTATAATAATAGCGAACGAATCCATAGTCCCAAACGATGAACAAAAACCCATGTAATACTTGCCCAGCGAACAGATGAGAATAAGAACCAGAAAGGAGAGGAAAAACTATAACTTATTGCCTTGCCTTCAACAGCACGTGTAGCAAAGCCGCAGAGATGGGCAAAAAAAGGTCCAGTCTATCAGCAAGTCATGTAATTCGTATATTAAAGAAAAGTTTATCGTCTCTGAATACAATGAAACTAAATGGATTACATCGAAGAATATTCCTGTGTCATCGAGCCATTAAATGTAATAATGATGATAATGATGGTAATAATGATAATAATAATAACAATAATAATAATAATAATAATAATAATAATAATAACAATAATAATAATAATAATAATAATAATAATAATAATAATAATAATAATAATAATAATAATAATAATAATAATAACAATAACAATAATAATAATAATAATAATAATAATAATAGAAATAATAATAATGAAAATAATAATAACAATAATAATAATAATAATAATAATAATAATAATAATGATAATAATAATAATAATAATAATAATAATTATTATTATTATTATTATTATTATTATTATTATTATTATTATCATTATAATAATAATTATTACTATTATCATTATCATCATTATTATTATTATTATTATAACAGTATGAAGAAGAAGAAGAAGAAGAAGAAAA
>NC_087167.1:13027500-13080000 GCF_035594125.1 Scylla paramamosain | reverse complement strand
ACACACACACACACACACACACACACACACACACACACACACACACACACACACATCCGCAAAAAAATAAAGATATCAAAGATAATCATTTCCGTTTTCACAACTTGATTTTCGTATTTCTAGGCGCAAGGCGGAGAAGGAGGAGGAGGAGGAGGAGGAGGAATGCAAAGAGACCAAGCAGCAACAAATCTTGAGGTATTTACTAAGCTGTTTGGGTAACTATTCTACACTCTCTATTGATATGAGAGACAGGACAGCACTGAAGAAGGTTCCTCATCACCCATGTGTCCCTCCAGCCGAACGTGGCTGAAAAAACGTAGTGATAACATGTGGCAGAGAAAAACCACATGGAGTTTGAGAGGATAGTGAGGAAAAGAATTGTGATCTACGTCTGCTTTGTTTATGGAGTAAGTGGTTGACAGATGTGTAATGTGTTGTGTGCATAGCAGGTGGTGGCACAGAGTGGTTGTCGTGGGGTGGTGCGGCGGCCTTGTCTGGTGCTTGTAGGGAGGCAGCAGTCTATCAGAAAGAACGAGGAAGACGAAGACGAAGAAGAAGAAGAAGAAGAAGAAGAAGAAGAAGAAGAAGAAGAAGAAGAAGAAGAAGAAGAAGAAAGAAGAACAACAACAATAACAACAATAACAACAACAACAACAACAACAACAACAACAACAACAACAACAACAACAACACTACCACTATCATCACACCAACTACAACAAACAAAAATGTAAAAAAAAAAGTTTGGCAAAGCAACAGGAGAAGGAGGAAACAGGAAGAGGAAGGGGAAAAGAGGAAGAGGGAAGGAATGAGGGACACCATGAATACTCGGAGCGTGGCGGTAGGGGAAGCAGTAGGCAGTAGAGGAGGGGGGTGGAGGGGGAAAGGAGTGTTAGAAAGAGGGAGAAGGGAAGGGGAAAAAAATAGCTAAAACTTCCCCCATATCTCTGGCCGCCCTCACGTGATCTGTACTATAAAACTGAGACCAACTTTTACCAAGGGGAAACTTTGCTTCGTCCAGATCCCGAGTATCAAGGTGCACAAACCCTCTATAGGGGAAGAGGAGGAGGAGGAGGAGGAGGAGGAGGAGGAGGAGGAGGGCTGGGGAGGAAGAGGGGGAGGAGCAAATGTTGTGTTTACAGAGCAAGAGAGAGAGAGAGAGAGAGAGAGAGAGAGAGAGAGAGAGAGAGAGAGAGAGAGAAATGTAGTTTCTATCAATATTTCTTTTCTTTGTACCCTTCGCATCTGACGAGAGAGAGAGAGAGAGAGAGAGAGAGAGAGAGAGAGAGAGAGAGAGAGAGAGAGAGAGAATATGTGTGTGTGTGTGTGTGTGTGTGTGTGTGTGTGTGTGTGTGTGTGTGTGTGTGTGTGTGTGTGTGTGTGTGTGTGTGTGTGTGTGTGTGTGTGTTGGTGTGTGTGTGTTGGTGTGATCCCGTGAGGTGGACGTGTAGGCGGGAAAGGAAGCGCCAAGGACAGACGGAAGCTGCAATCCTGTGTGAGGGAGAAACGCATTGCTACACACGCAACAGTTCCTCATGGAAGGACACGTGGGGGAAGGAAGGAACACGTGTGAGCACCAGGACGCCTCTTCCTCCTCCTCATAATTTAACCCCCACAGTTCTTCGTCCACCTTGTCCTTTCTCCTTCTTCTCCCCCTTCCTCGTCCTCTTTCTCTTACTTTTTTTTAACACTTATTTCTGTCCTACTTCATATATTTCCTATTTTTTTATGTTTTTTATATAATTCTTTCTTCATCATATGTTTTAGTTACTTCCTTATTTTTTTTCACTACACGCCTCCTTATTTACATTTATTTGCCTTATTCCATATACTTTCTTTTTCTTTTATTTTTTTTGTGTGTGTGTTTTAATTACTGTCTTCATTCTTTCCTTATACGTCTCTTGGTTTTCTTGGCTCTATATGTTTGTCTTTTTCCTTTACATTTTAGTTCAACACTGTCTTCTCGTTTTCTCTTTTTTATTTTGTCTTAGTAAGCATTTTCCTTGATTATGTTTTTTCTTATGGGTATCTATTAATTTTTTTTTATTGTTATACGAGTTTCTTGTTTTCATTTGTGTTTATATTTTGAAATTTCTTTCTTCTCCTTCTATATTCCTCTTCAACTTTATTTTCTAGTCCTTCCTCCTGTCATAATGTTTCTGGCTTATTTCCTTCGTCCTTCTCCGTATGTCTTGTCATCATCTTTCATATTTAATTTTCTTGCCTCTGCTTTTATATTCTTACTTCTCTAACTTTTTATTTCTTTCTTACACTTCTTCCTTACTACTTATTCCTTCATTTCTTTCTTATTCAACATGTTTTTTTTTATTTTCTATTTTTTTTTTTCCTCTTATTACACTTTTTTTATATTTTTTTACTAATAAACCCTGAAACTCTCTGCCGACGACTTAAATTTTCTTGAAGGGCAAAATGTCAAGGCACTTCCAAAAATTAAGTTGGTAAATTATTAGAAGTTCGAGTTCTAAATTATCTACACTGTACATTTAGGGGCAGTAAATGGGCAGCCTTTTTTTTTTTTTTATGAATTTTCGTGCCCTTGTGCCCGTCTCCCTCACACATAAGTGAAAGAAAAAAGGCTTTCGTTTCTACGTATTTATTACCTCTTCTTCTACGCCTTTTCTGTATTTCCTCCACTGTTAACACACAAAAACGCCTACCCACACCCAACACACACACAAATACTCACTCACTCACACCTGTCCTCTCACTAATTCACCAACAACACGCATACACACACACAGGTATTGAGAAAAAATGTAGGCCCACGTTACAACAAAAACAATAGAGAAAGAAAAAACTATTCTCCCTCAGCCTTCCATTCTCCCTCCACCACCACCACCTCTATCTCCACCAGTACCTCCACCAACGTTCCACCCCCAACCTAGACTGCCCACCGAGCCCCTTTCCCCTTCTGCTTCCACCCCCGCCACCCACCACCCCTCCTCCTACGTACTCCCGCAATCCCCCTTCCTCCTTCCACTTCTCCCTCCTTCCTTCCGCCCCACGGTCGTCCTTAAGTTGATAAATTGGATGAATAAATCGGATGTTACTGGCTGGCCAAGGTTGTGTGTGTGTGTGTGTGTGTGTGTGTGTGTGTGTGTGTGTCTTCTGAGCTACACTACACAGTCCGGTTTGTTTCGTTCTGTCCCGTCCCATTACAAATAGATTGGTACTGTTTGCGATAAGGGTACAGAGGTAATTGACAGTAATGGCGTACCGTAGGGTGCAGGAAGATGTGCGTGAAGTACTTCTGGAGCAGTATGCTAAGGAGAGAAAAACATTTTTACATGAATGATAAAAGGAATGATTTATAATTTATGTTTAAAGTGAGGCTGGGGAGGGGGAGGAGGAGGAGGAGAAGGTGGTGCAAGTGCAAGTGGTGGTGGTGGTGGTGGTGGTGGTGGTGGTGGTGGTGGTGGTGGTGGTGATGGTGGTGGTAGAGGAGGAGGAGGAGGAGGAGGAGGAGGAGGAGGAGGAGGAGGAGGAGGAGGAGGAGGAGGAGGAGGAGGAGGAGGAGGAGGAGGAGGAGGAGGAGAAGAAGAAGAAGAAGAAGAAGAAGAAGAAGAAGAAGAAGAAGAAGAAGAAGAAGAAGAAGAAGAAGAAGAAGAAGAAAAAAAAAAAGAAGAGTGCAAATTGCGAGCAGGAAGAAAAGAAAACAACAGACGAAGGAGGGGAATGCCAGTGAATTTAAATTTACAAAACACGAAAAAAAAAAAAAGGAGAGAAAACACCAAGCGGAAATCTTTATAGCTACATTTACTACACTGGAATTCAAACCATTAAGTAAAAAAAAAAAAAAAAAGAGAAAGATGATGCTAAAATGATAATGATAATAAAATAATGAAATAGTGCAAGGGATGAATGCATTATACCCAGGACACAGGAAGTACAAATGACTGTACTATCTGAAACACGAGTGGCGAGAAAGATATTGCTGTGTTTAAGTCAATCATCTGTGCGGAAAATAATGAGATATGAAGACTTGAAGACATTTTGCTACCACATTCTTTGTCCAGTCGTTGTGTTTTGTTCCTTTCTCTCTCTCTCTTTTCTCCTTTTTTTTTTTTTTCTTGATAAGCGTGTGAGGAAGGACAGCAAAGGGTACAAAAAAAAAAAACATCGGGGAAAGGTTAGCGAGGAAGGAATGTCCACTTTGTTACCGTTTCCAAAATAGTGAAATAAAAAAAAAAAACATAAATACTTAACAAATATAAGGAAATATGTTCTATACTATTATTAACCAGACTGTGCAGTTATAGGAAACACTTGTATCCTCATAATGATTACTGTACAGTATACATTTAAAATCTCAACACGTTATTTCCTCCGTCTATTTAAACTGAACTATGTACAATCATCTTACTCTATCGTGTGTGAAATGTTTAAGGTGGAGCAATAGTGTCCTTGTAGGTTTTGTCTTATCAGTAATGCTGTAATAGCTTTAAAAGAAGATAAGAGATGAGTGTTTTCTTTTTTTTTTTTACTTACAAGGTCACCTCTCACCTTCTTTCACCTTCTTTATGACTTAACCTAATCTAACATAACTAAACCAATCATGATATTACTAAACACAACCTGACCTAATGCAGCATAAATAAATCGTACCAGAGAAAAGAAAACATAGCATAACACAACATAATGTAACATAACATAACCACAGCAAACCAAACCAAACATAAACAAAAGAGACGAAACGCAACTAAACCTTACCCAACCAAACCTGACCCAATCAAACTTAACCAACGCAAACAAAACAAACCCTAACCTAACCAGAATTAACCAAACCTTCACCACAAAGAATATAAAAACGCCATGAACTAGATTTATCACCATTCCTCGTACTCACTCGTCTCCATCCCCACTACTTATCATTCCCCATCACCACCCATCACCCCACCACCATCCATTACCACTCAACCACCCGCTATCACCACCCATCACTCCTCCATGCCTCATCCCCACCCCCATCACTCACCACTCATCACCGGTAAAGATCTGGTGTACAGTTTAGTTAGAGGAGTGAGGAAGGCAAACTACTAATGTGTTATTCCTTTACCTTGATTGAAATGGTGCTTCCTGTAAGTCAGCATGATGAATTCACCTGTGGGAAGAAGAGAAACAGGTGAATATTAATAAGTCTCTCTCTCTCTCTCTCTCTCTCTCTCTCTCTCTCTCTCTCTCTCTCTCTCTCTCTCTCTCTCTCTCTCTCTCTCTCTCTCTTTCTGTTGTCTTCTTCTTCTTCTTCTTCTTCTTCTTCTTCTTCTTCTTCTTCTTTTCCTTCTTCCTCTTCTTTTTCTTCCAGCTACTCCTCCTCTTCCCTATTCCCCCTCCTCCTACGTTTCTCACTTCAGATTAGATAACGCTCTCTCTCTCTCTATCTCTCTGTCTCTCTCCTCTCTCTCTCTCTCTCTCTCTCTCTCTCTCTCTCTCTCTCTCTCTCTCTCTCTCTCACACACACACACACACACACACACACACACACACACACACACACAAACATGTTCCTGCCCAATGTCAGCTGAACAAATAGAAACATTTACAACTACGCTTTGTTTGACGCATTTTTGCACCTGAACGCTAACATGAAATAAAAAAAAAAAAAGATAAATTATAATAGCAATTAATATACTCGGATATATAAACGGAAACAGACCTACACACGGGAATATACACGTGCATAAGAGTTTTCTAGGGGGTAAATATACATATGTACGTAATATAGAATGACATGAAGTCTCTCGCATACTCAGCCTCATTATTCTTGTTCCATGTTCATAATTCCGGACTGAAATAAATACTGTATTGTGTTCCGCAAACGTATAGGAAACAAAATACGTTTCTTTTTTTTTTCTTTTTTCTTTTTTTAATTTTCACTTTTGTTGTGTTTTTGACATATTTAGTTGCGGTTTTTATAGCATTGTGTGACGGATTATTCTCTCTCTCTCTCTCTCTCTCTCTCTCTCTCTCTCTCTCTCTCTCTCTCTCTCTCTCTCTCCTCTCCAAATGTAATTCCCTCTCACACACTCGTGGAAATGACAGCGTGAGGAGGTGGAGGAGGAGGAGGAGGAGGAGGAGGAGGAGGAGGAGGAGGAGGAGGAGGAGGAGGAGGAGAAGGAGGAGGAGAAGGAGATAACAAAATGGTCCGCGAATTATCAAGAGAAGAGGAAATAAAATAAAAGTAAGGAAGTAAAGAAGTGTAAAAGGAAAATGAAGGACTAACAGGAGGTAAGGAGGCTAAAGAAATGATGAGAGAGGAGAGAGAGAGAGAGAGAGAGAGAGAGAGAGAGAGAGAGAGAGAGAGAGAGAGAGAGAGAGAGAGAGAGAGAGAGAGAGGAGGAAGAAGAAGAAGAAGAAGAAGAAGAAGAAGAAGAAGAAGAAGAAGAATACAACAACAACAACAACAACAACAACAACAACAACAACAACAACAACAACAACAACAACAACAGCAGCAGCAGCAGCAGCAGCAACAACAACAACAACATCACCATCATCACCAACATCACCATCAACAAAAGCAAAATCAAGAAAAGAAGACGAAGAGCAAAACAAAGACAACAAAAAAGAAAAATTAATTAAAAAATAGTGAAGAAGAAGAAAAACGACGACGAGAAGAAGGAACAGGAGAAGGAGGATGAGGAGAGGAGGCAAAAGGTAAACAAAATAGGCCCTTCACATGAATACCAATGGGGAGAACTAAGGGTAGACCACCGGGGCGGCGCGGGGAGCCACACAACACATAAATTTATCAATGGTTCCCGGGAGTAGCCAGGGGAAGGGAGGGAGAGAGGGGGAGAGATGTAGAGAAAGACAAGGATGGACAAACAGGGAGGAAGAACCAGTGGCGCAGAATGGATAAGAGGGCTGTCGAGAGAGAGAGAGAGAGAGAGAGAGAGAGAGAGAGAGAGAGAGAGAGAGAGAGAGAGAGAGAGAGAGAGAGAGAGAGAGGCTTGTCTTTTGCTCGAATGGAGAATGCAAGGACACGGAAATGAGAAACTATGTAAAGAGGGTTTTTGTGAGAGACAGAAAATAACGGAACGATAAGATACGAACGCCGGAAGATGCAAAAAAAAAAAAAAGTAAAAAAAGAAAGAAGGACAAGAAGGAAGGGAGGAGGAGCAGGAGGAGGAGAAGGAGGAGAAAAAAGGAGGAGGAAGAGCAAGGAGAGGAAGGGATATCCTGGGGTATTTAAGCAGGAAGAAAGACGTGAAAGAACAACGGAAAATAGGAAGGAGGAGGAGGAAGAGGAAGACGAGGAGGAGAAAGGGAATCAGTGAGGTATTTTAAACAGGAAGAGGAGCTTGTAGACAATGGGACAAGGACATCTGAGAGAGAGAGAGAGAGAGAGAGAGAGAGAGAGAGAGAGAGAGAGAGAGAGAGAGAGAGAGAGAGAGAGAGAGAGAGAGAGAGAGAGAGAGAGAGAGAGAGAGAGAGAGAGAGAGAGAGAGAGAGAGAGAGATTGGGGGAGGAAGAGAAGGACGTGAGGGTGGACAGAGAAGGAGGAGGAGGAGGAGGAGGAGGAGGAGGAGGAGGAGGAAGCGGAGGGAGGAGAAGGAAGAGGAAGAGGAGGAGGCAATAAGATATGGGAAATTTATTTGTTTTGAAAGTACCTGCGGGACGATTTTTCCGCAACTTATTTGAATAAAGAAATAGACTTTCCATCCATCCACGTGTGTGTGTGTGTGTGTGTGTGTGTGTGTGTGTGTGTGTGTGTGTGTGTGTGTGTGTGTGTGCTTCTACAAACTCCAGCTGGACTCCATATACACGTCTCTAGGTTAAGCGTTTCTCTGCTACATAGCACATCGTATTCTCATTTGAAGGAAAAACACTAACGTATTTTTTTCTTGCTTTATCCTTGGGCTTTCAAATCACTAGTACCTGGACGTTAAAGTGTACTATAAATAAGGTCGCCGTGGCCTAGAAACCTCAGAAGAGCTTGTCTTACATGTCTATCTGAAACCTATTTTGTGTTCATATATTTTATTTTTTTTCCAGACACATTTATTTTAAGCCTTTCCACACGTCTATATTTCTGTCTACGTATATAGTTATTTACAGTGTATTTATGTTTGTCTATCTTTCTGATTTTTTTTTCTTTTTTTATGTCAAAGATACTAGCTAAGTGAACAAAAAAAAAAAAAGAAAAACTCTCGCTCAACCTGCACTTCCAATAAAATCAAGTTAAGTGTAAATAAATAAATGAATAAATAAAAGTTGGTCATTTTAGTTCCAGGGGTATTATTTGAAAAAAGGTCAAATTGTAGGAAAGAGGAAAAATCTGAAACTTATCTATCTAAAACTTACCTACAAATATTTCTAACAACAATATCCGTCTACTAATCAATCAGTTTATCAATCCGTTCATTTTCCTGTAAGTACTGCTGTAAGTGGCGGAACGTGTGAACGTGTGACTGGCCACGCACTCACCAAGTACTCACCAATACGCACAAGTCATGCTCAAAGGCGGTGTACGTATGCAAATGTCCTAAAGCATGTTTATGTGCATGAATGTGCAGTTTATACGTAAAATGTAAACACAGATATTAAAAATCTCTCTCTGTTTTGCCTTCTGGTTTGCTTTTTCATTCTTCACATATTTTCTCTTTTCGATTTTCCTTTGTCATTCTCTTGAATCACTCATCTTTTCTCTCATAACATTCAGTGATTTCTTCTTCTTCTCTCTCTCTGACTCTCTCTCTCTCTCTCTCTCTCTCTCTCTCTCTCTCTCTCTCTCTCTCTCTCTCTCTCTCTCTCTCTCTAGCGTATCACAAGCAGCTTCGTTAGGACCAACATATCTGCTGCTCTTTGCACTTCTCTTGGGTTCCTTTGTGTTAACTATCCACACTTTCTGGTAACAAATAAAATGGTGATGCTACCATTTCTAATCTTACAGACTTAAAACACTCCTTTGGTAAAATAAAAGATCATTTTAAGATTGATAAAGGCACACATACACACGCCCAATCTCTCTCTCTCTCTCTCTCTCTCTCTCTCTCTCTCTCTCTCTCTCTCTCTCTCTCCTCTCTCTCTCCTCCTCTCTCTCTCTCTCTCTCTCTCTCTCTCTCTCTCTCTCTCTCTCTCCTCTCTCTCTCTCTCCACGACAACCATCAACACCACCACTATCACCGGCACGACCCAATACTCCCTTCATCCACACACACACACACACACACACACACACACACAGTCCCATCCCATCTCTCCTCGTCCTTCTGGTGCTCCTCCTCTCCCTAACCAACACAAACACACTTCCTCCCAGACCAATTTCGGTGCTGATTTACCGTGTTGCAAATAACCCTAGACTCCCCACGCCCTCGAGAGCCCCCGCACCTGCTTCTGGTGTACTTTGCCACACCCTACACCAGACAGCGAGAGAGAAGAGAAGGGAAAAAAAAATAAATAAATGATACACTCAACCACGTAGCTACCCCCTACCCCCTACCTCTCCACACCTGTTCCTCAGTGCCGCACCTTCCTCCCTCGTAACTCGTGAGGAATGCTGCTTCAAGTGTCGAGTGCGAACCTCACTGAACTTTTGAAGGATATTACTCTACTGGTGCAAAAAGGAAAGGGGAAAAATAGCATGAAAAGGATGGATGGAAAGGAGGACGAGGAAGGAGAGCAGGAGGAGGAGGAGTAAGAGGAGCAGGAGGTGGAGGAGTAGGAGTAGGAGTAGGAGTAGGAGGAGGAGGAGGAGGAGGAGGAGGCCCCGTGAGATGCGTGGATTCAGCAAGTTATGCATAGCTTGTGATCTGGCGGCTCTAAGGGGGGGAGGGGGGGGGATTGTGCTGGTGGTGGGATTTGTTGGGGGATGAGAGAGAGAGAGAGAGAGAGAGAGAGAGAGAGAGAGAGAGAGAGAGAGAGAGAGAGAGAGAGAGAGAGAGAGAGAGAGAGAGAGAGAGAGAGAGAGAATTGGCATTTTCCTTGAAGTGAAGTGGCCGAGAGAAGACATCACGCCTTGCCTCGCGAAAATAAAATGCGAAAGCTAAAGAAATCAACAAATAAGAAGAAATAATAGCAATCCTTAAACACTGCACTGTATGTTTTATCTTCCCACCGCCAGACCAGTAGAAATCAAGGAACAAAAACGCCACGTGAACGAGGAACGCCCCGCTCACCTTACTTTTATTGCCGCGTCCCTGTCTATGTTCTTCACGGCCACGCCTCGCCCCTCCCCTGGATACCTACAAGTGAGACGTAGCATTAACTTCACAATGTCGCTCGTACAAGAAATATAGGTCGACTTGATTCATGGCAGACTTGGTGTGAGTGTTACCAACGGTCATCCCCACCACTATTAATACCACTATTAATACAACACCACTACCACCAATAACTCGACCACATCTTCCACAATCATACCAACGCTCATCTCATCAATATCATTAACAAAATATCAATAGCTCAGCCACCAGCAGCCCAGAAATCCAGTAGCAGGAACAGTAGCAAGTACTAGAAAAAATGCTGTAAATATTTCCACTACTATAATGATCCAGGGCCACGCCGTTACTGGTGGTCCGAGGCGTCCTTTTACAGCCTTGGGGACGCCACTGCAAATCATTTCCAGCCTAACGTCTAGTTGGGTGTGGTCTTTATGTTCAAGAACAAAATAACAGCAAATAATGTTGGCGACTCACAGGAGCCTAAATTTATTCCAGCACAAACTCCCTACAGGTAATGGACGAGCGTGGCGGGACATGGGGAAGCCTGCAGCTGGGTGGGAGCTCACTGCGCGGTGGGTTATAGGCTGAGGCTCCTGGAGGGGACAGTTCCTAGGTCTAGAGCTGGCGGAGCCTAGCCTTCCATTGTTGCACCACGTCACTCCACTTACTACGATGACCGTGTCACAATTACCTCATTATATTCAGAAAAGTATTATGATTAAAGAGATTTACTTAGTTACATTTAACAATGGTGACCTGAGCCATAAACTGTTGCACACGCTGAGAGGCATCAGGGATACGTTATAACATACCCAAAGGACAGCAGGCGGCGGGCAGGCTCAGCAAGATGTTGGGCGGCCCATAAATAGCTACACCTATCTCGTCGTCTTTTGGTCAGCGTAACCAGCAGGAACTGCACCACTGTCCGGCACCTGCTGCCTCACACCACCTTCGCAATCTGTCTTCCTGCTTCTTCATTCAACACCGCTTCTCCTGTCTTGCGTATTCCTCCAAGCATTTTCTTCTCTGGGCTTATCAAAATGTATCATTTTATACTGAAACACATCCAGTACATCATGCATGGGTCAAGCAGCATTTTGCAGGGCGAGGCACAAAGCAAAGTGTAGGAGCAGCAGGCTCAGCTGTGTTTAGTGCTCCTCGAGACTATCTGCTCAGAATGGTCACCACGCCACTCCATTACCCGCGACTCTCTCCTTGGCTGAGGTGAGTGGGCCTGAGTGCGCCGCTCAGACACTTGAGAGAAAGACTCAGGCCACTTTTCTATCGCTACACTTGTCCATGCTGGCGACACGTGATGGGTACAGGAGTACATGACTCTCTCTCTCTCTCTCTCTCTCTCTCTCCTCTCTCTCTCTCTCTCTCTCTCTCTCTCTTCTTCTTCTTCTTCTTCTTCTTCTTCTTCTTCTTCTTCTTTTCATCATCATCATCATCAGCACCATCATTATCATCTTCAACGAAACTTCTATGTGAAGCAGTACATCAAAAAACAGCACCACCACCACCACCACCACCACCACCACCAACAACAACAACAACAACAACAACAACAACAACAAAATGACATCCTTGTTTGCCAGCGTCGACAAACACGATGATGATGATAAGATGGAGATAACACCTGACAAGTGCTTCAGAGATGACCAGGATTTCTTTACGCAGAATATGACAACAAAAAAACACGAACGTCGCCACGAGTGGAGGCAACAACGGAGACTCAAATGAGGACGAATAAATTTTGACTCTTTGGTGCAAATCATCGACACAACCTTCCATGACGCATCAAAGTGGGCGAGTAAGACGTGTGTGGACTAGAGTGGTACTGCAGGTGTATAAGTACATCATAAGGGAGGCGTGTGAGTGTGTGCAGGGAATGAAGTAACTGCCAGGGACAAAAGAATGTACGTACGTAACATGCGTCGCCGGTGCGATAGCTGTGAGGGCGCACCTGACAGAGAGAGAGAGAGAGAGAGAGAGAGAGAGAGAGAGAGAGAGAGAGAGAGAGAGAGAGAGAGAGAGAGAGAGAGAGAGAGAGAGACGAAAAGACACGTGTTGAAAAATTTGCGAAAATAAATAGGAGACAAAAATAATTAATTGATATATAACTACAAAAAATTAATAGTGAGCAAATAAAAAGAACAGTGAAAAAGAAAAATTGATGAGTCAGTTTTAAAAATAACGATTACAATAATACGTCATGATGGCTTGGTTTAAAACAGAACGATAGCCTGTGATGGAAATTAATGAAGAAGGGTAAGAGAGAGAGAGAGAGAGAGAGAGAGAGAGAGAGAGAGAGAGAGAGAGAGAGAGAGAGAGAGAGAGAGAGAGAGAGAGAGAGAGAGAGAGAGAGAGAAAGGCTTTTTTGATCTGCAGTAAAACCATAGCAGATGCTGCTGCTGTAGCTGCTGTAGCTGCTGTAGCTGCTGTAGCTGCTGTTGCTGCTGCTGCTGCTGCTACTGATGATGATGATGATGATGATAATAGCAGTACAAATCGACGTGGTATAGAGTCACACACACACACACACACGCATACTCGTACACACACATCCCACCTCAACACCACCACCAATACCAACTCTTCAGGAAGTAAACAGTTCACGCAGGGAAGCCACAGAACGCCTGACTTGGGATCTCTCTAAAATTTTTGATTGGGGCAGAGCAATCTTAGTGTTGTTCAATGCCTCAAAACTCAATTCCTCCATCTATCAACTCGACACAACCTTCTAGACAACTATCCCCTCTTTTTCAATAACATTCAACTGTTCCCCTCTTCTACACACTGAACATCCTCGGTCTGTCCTTTACTTATAATCTAAACTGTAAACTTTACATCTCATCTCTAGCTAAAATAGTTTCTATGAAGTTAGACGTTCTGAGACGTCTCCGCCAGTTTTTCCTTAACTTTCCAGCTGCTAACTTTGTACAGGGGCCTTATCCGCCCATGTATGAAGTATGCTTCACATGGGGGAGGGGGGGGTTCCACTCATAACGCTCTTCTAAACGGTGTGGAATCAAAAGCTTTTCATCTCATTAACTCCCCTGTCTTCAGCCTCTTTCTCATCGCCACGATGTTGCGTCTCTAGCTGTCTTTTACCGCTATTTTCATGCTAACTGTTCTTCTGCTCTTGCTAACTGCATACTTCCCTCCTCCTGCTGCCTCGCTGCACAAGACTTTCTTCTTTCTCTCGCCCCTATTCTGTCCACCTCTCTAATGCAAGAGTTAACCAGTATTCTCAATCATTCATCCCTTTCTCTCGTAAACTCTGGAACTCCCTGCCTGCTTCTGCATTTCCGCCTTCCTATGGATTGAATTCTTTCAAGAAGGAGGTTCCAAGACACTTATCCTTCAATTTTTGACTACCACTTTTGGACCTTATTCGGGAACCGACATCTCAGTGGGATTTTAAATTTTTTATTTTTTTATTGGAGTTTTGTTGCCCTTGGTCGGTACGAACATAGAAAAAAAAAAAAAACTACCCCCACATATTATGTTGGTCGTCGCAGGAAAAGAGAGAGAAAGAGAATGAATCACGCACTCACTAACTGAATAGCTCACCCCTCGTCGTTTCCGTTCATGATTCACCTCTAAAAACTGAGCAAAAATAATGCACAGAGTCTTTTTAAAAAATTTTCCATCTCTTCCTGGAAACTACAATAATAAAACTACCTTTCATTTTCACATCCATATTTTTTTTACACAAAACTGAACAAACGTTGCTCAGTGAAATAAAAGAAAAAAAAACAATAAAGTCAAAACGCTGTTACTGAAAGCGGAAAACCAAAAATATTAATGGCGTGATATTTGCAATTGCACCTGAACACAACAACACAGCAAGTACTGAAGTCACTAATGGGAGGAGAAGAAGAAAAAGGGAGTAAAAAAAGGCGTAGGGAAGAAGAAAAAGAAGTGAGAAATGGAAGAAAGAGGTGAAGTGAAGAAAGGGAAGCAGGCGGAAAGGATGTTTGAAAATGGATGAGGGAAACAGGAAGAGAGTGTAAAGTGAGGGAGTTAGAGAATATACAGGTGGAGTGAGGGATGGTGAAAGGAGGATGGAGGAAAAGAGAAGAAAGGCAAGAACAAGAAAAGAAGAACAAGAATAAGAACAAAAAGAAGAGAACAAGAATAAGGAGAAAAATATGAAGAAGAGAAGAAAAGGGGGAGGAGGAGAAGAGAAAGCAACAACAACAGTAAATGACAAGATTAATAAAAGTCAAATATAACACACACACACACACACACACACACACACACACACACACCGGTCCACCTGCAGGAGCCTCACTTAACCTTGACTCGCCAAACCCAGGGAGTGCTGCCCCCCTTCTTTCTCTCCCCCACCCTCACCGCCCGCCCCCCCTTACCTGCCTCACACACCCCTCTGGTCTGTGAAGCAACTTCCGGTCTTGGGCAACCCCCAACCCCAACACTCGCTCTTTTCCCTTCCTCCCCTCTCACCTTCTTCACCCCCTAACCTCCCACACTTACCTACTTCCCCTTCTCTTCTCCCCCTGCCTCCCATCAGAAACCAAGAGGCCCTTCCCCCTTCCCCTGACATGATGGTAAGTAGGAAAATCACTTGTGTATTTTAACTTTTATTTCCTTATCGAGTTTGAATTTACTGAAAGGAAGAAAAGGTTGGTTTATTTGTTACCAACTCATTTTTCGGTTTTCGGTTTTTCATTTTCCATCTGGTTGCAGCTACCAAAACGTGATCACTGCTGTTGTTGTTGCAATATATTTTTTTCTCTTTTCCTTATAATTAACATAACAATTATTATTTAATCCAATGAGAGACAAAACACGGTTAAGACGCACACTCCACTACGGACTGGAAAAAATATATTGTATCAGTAGTAGTAGTAGTAGTAGTAATAATAGTAGTAGTAGTAGTAGTAGTAGTAGTAGTAGTAGTAGTAGTAGTAGTAGTAGTAGTAGTAGTAGTAGTAGTAGTAGTAGTAGTAGAAGCAGCAGCAGCAGTTAGTCATACCAGCAATAGCAGATCACCACAACCACAACAACCACCACTACCACCCTATAAGCCCCTCCCTAATTTAACCTCCACCATCTACCTCATCTCTCTCTCTCTTCTCCCACAACACTCGCCCTCCTTCGCCCCCATTAGCCCTCCTCCACCCCCAGAAGAGCCCCTCAGCCACGCGCCTCACTCAAGGCCGCTCCCCTCCTCCTTTCCCCCACACACAGTCCCTGCCTCTTCATGGCCTCTTTGTTGGGTGGGGGGACAAAGAGGAGGGAGAGAGGGGGGAATGAGGGTCAGTCTTCGCTTAGCACTCTTAAATCACCTGGAGGCTGAGGATGGGACAGTCTCTCTCTCTCTCTCTCTCTCTCTCTCTCTCTCTCTCTCTCTCTCTCTCTCTCTCTCTCTCTCTCTCTCTCTCTCTCTCTCTCTCTCTCTCTCTCTCTCTCTCTCTCTATATATATATATATATATATATATATATATATATATATATATATATATATATATATATATATATAATTAACTTCAAGGGAAAAATACACTTCTTTTATCATTTCTACCACCACCACCGCCGCCACAACCAACATCAACATCAAGATGAAGTCGAGGAAAAACAAATATACTATTATTGGTGGTGGTGGTAGTAGTGGTGGTGGTGGTGATGTTTAGGGTGTTCCCACTGATGCAACAATGACTAACGCTGCTCCTGCTGATGTTGTTTCATGTGCAGATAAGATGGAAAATAATTTAATAGATACAATTATACAAAACAGCACAATTATCATTGGCAATCAAAACAGTATTGCGAAGAACAACAGCAAGAACAAAAAAATGAACAGACCAACAACATAACAGTAATAAAGACAACAGCACCAACATTAACAGCAACAAAAACAACAACAACAACAACAACAACAAAAACGATCACTACTACTACTACTACTACTATAATAATAATAATAATAACAATAATAATGATAATAATAATAATAATAATAATAATAATAATAATAATAATAATAATAATAACAATAATAATAATGATAATACTAATAATAATAAAAACAACAACAACAACAACAACAGAACCACTACTCCTACAAACCACCACCACCACTGCCATCAGCAACACTGCCACCGCCACCGTCACCACCACCACCACCACCACCACCACCAACAAACACTAGCACCAGACACGGACACGGAAGCGGAATGACAAAAGAACACGACACGTTTTAGCAGCAGCAGTTCATGAAAAGTAAATACTGAGAGAGAGTGTAGAATGTCTCATTTCCCTAATTTACTCATTACCTGCCCCGCCGCCACCAGTACCCAGACGCAGGAGGCGAAAAAAAGAAAATAACAAATAACATACACTATTTCCAAACCCGAGGACGCAGCCTTTCCTGAGGGTGTGGGTGTGAGTGGGCGGAGTGGTGGGTGGGAGTGGGCGGGGCTGGGGGGAGGACAGGCCTACTGGTATGTTAATAAGGTGTTGTGTGTTAATTCTGTGAGCTGAGGTGAATGTGAGTGTTATATGAACCCTTAAAAAGAGTGTGTGTGTGTGTGTGTGTGTGTGTGTGTGTGTGTGTGTGTGTGTGTGTGTGTGTGTGTGTGTGTGTGTGTGTGTGTGTTGATGTGTTGGATGGAAGAGTGAGCATCTCCAATTCTCTCTCTCTCTCTCTCTCTCTCTCTCTCTCTCTCTCTCTCTCTCTCTCTCTCTCTCTCTCTCTCTCTCTCTCTCTCTGCAGGAACATGCCTCTGTCCTCTCTACTAAGGAAGACTCATTACTTGGTACGACATCTGCATCACCATCTCCTCCTTCTCCTCATCCTCCTCCTCCTCCAAGATCTCATCGGAAGGAGCACGACAAGGTGTCCGGAGGGAGAGGAAACTAGACATTGGTCCTCCTACTCCTCCTCCTCCTCCTCCTTCTCCTTCACCCTCGCCACTTCGTCTTCCTCCTCCTCCTTCCATCCCCGCTCCTCTTCCTCCTCCTCCTCCTCCGTCTCCTCCAGCCTCCTCGTCGCTGTCCAACCAGAAGCTCTCGACTATTAAGCTTAATTACTTAGCTGTAATCATTCCACCGCATGCTAATCGTCTCTGCCGTGTGTGTGTGTGTGTGTGTGTGTGTGTGTGTGTGTGTGTGTGTGTGTGTGTGTGTGTGTGTGTGTGAACGAAAAAAATACCATTACTTTACTTCAACGCTTCCTAACTTTTTTTTTTCTAATCACCGTACCTTTTCCTTTTCAACAACTCGATTTTTCTTCTGTCTCTCTCTCTCTCTCTCTCTCTCTCTCTCTCTCTCTCTCTCTCTCTCTCTCTCTCTCTCTCTCTCTCTCTCTCTCTCTCTCTCTCTCTCTCTCTCTCTCTCTCTCTCTCTCTCTCTCTCAGGGACTTCACCTTGACCACTTATGCGGCGGCGGCGGCGTGCGGGGACTGACTCCTTTACAAAATAACTATGGATGAAGGAGACAGTTATGGCTAATAAGACAATATTGGCATGTCTGAAGGGCCTCTCGAAAGGGGGATGATGATAGAGAGAGAGAGAGAGAGAGAGAGAGAGAGAGAGAGAGAGAGAGAGAGAGAGAGAGAGAGAGAGAGAGAGAGAGAGAGAGAGAGAGAGAGACAGAGAATGGTAGGTGGGGGATGGAGTACAAACGAAAGAGGAGGAATAGGAGATGGAATGAAAGTAGAAAGGGGAAAAATAGGAAGAGGAAATAGTGAAAAGGGGAGTGTGGAGAGAAGGGGATGATGGGGAGACAGGGATAGACAGGGTGGGGGGATGGGGAGAAGTGAGATGAGAGGAATGGGAGGTAAAGTGAAAGGGGAAGTGGGAAGAAGAATGGAGATAAGGAGAGTGTAGGGGAAGGGGAGAGGATGGGAGGGCATCCAAGGTATCCGCTGCTATGGGAGGGATGCTGCGAATACCAGACGTGGCTATTACCTGAGTGGCAGAGGCATAAATCAGGTGTATGAGAGAGAGAGAGAGAGAGAGAGAGAGAGAGAGAGAGAGAGAGAGAGAGAGAGAGAGAGAGAGAGAGAGAGAGAGAGAGAGAGAGAGAGAGAGAATGAGTGTGTGGAAGAGAAAAGGGAGTGGGAGAGTGTTTGAGTGGAAGGTAAAAAAAAATGAGAAAGAGAAACAGAAACAGACAGGCAAACAAACAAACAAACAAAAAAAGACAAACATAAACAAAAAGACAGACAGAAAGACAGGTAAATGAAGAGACGCAGAGAGACAGAGACAATAGGATTATACTCAACAGACAGACAAGAGAGGAGAGGACAGGAAGGAGAGAGAGAGAGAGAGAGAGAGAGAGAGAGAGAGAGAGAGAGAGAGAGAGAGAGAGAGAGAGAGAGAGAGAGAGAGAGAGAGAGAGAGAGAGAGAGAGAGAGAGAGAGAGAGAGAGAGAGAGAGAGAGAGAGAGAGAGAGAGAGAGAGAGAGAGAGAGAGAGAAGGGAAGGGGTGTAGAATAGTGTGATGCTGTGTCGTATGCCTGATGTGATTATATTTGTGTAAGGGAGAGAGACTGATAGGGGAGAAGGAAGATGAGAAGGAGGAGGAGGAGGAGGAGGAGAAGAGGGACAAGGGAAGGAGGGATGCCAGGAACTGTATTTGGCAGGGGAATAAAGAGAAGGGAGGGGCTAAATGGTGACGTGTGAGGGGGAGGAAAGGGGAGTGGGGAGGTAGGCAGTGCCCGTCACTCACCCACGCCCCATTACGTGATTACAGAGGCTGGCAAGACGGGTTGTCGGGGTCCAGTCTGATTACCAGTGGTGGGATGAGGGTCTTCTGCGTGAGTGTCTACGGGAGAGGAGGGTGAGAGGCAGGGAAGGGCAGCGGAGAGGGTGAGGGGAGAAGGAAAGGTAAGGGGAAGAGGAGGCAAGGAAGGACAGTGGTCGAAGAGGGTGAGGGTGTGAGGGAGAGGTCTTCAGTGAGAGCGAAGATGCGGGAGAGGAGGAAGGGAAGGGAATGAAGGAAGGGTGAGAGAAGCAGGAAAGGGGAAGGGAAGGTGAGGGGAGGAGGAGGTAAGGAAGGACAGCGGTCGAAGAGGGTGAGGAGGGTGAGGGAGAGGTCTTCTGCGTGAGTGTCTACAAGAGAGAAGGGGAAGGAAGGAAGGAAGGAAGGAAGGAAGAGTGAGAGAAGCAGGAAACAGCGGAGGGAAAGGTAAGAAGAAGAGGAGGTAAGGAAGGACATTGGTCGAAGATGGTAAGGAGGGTCAAGAAGAGGTCTTCAGTAAGGGAAAAATAGAGGGAAGTGAGGGAGAGACGCCATGAGGCAAAGGGAATCCCATCGACTGAAAATTGTGTTCTGAATCTAATATACAAATGGATAACTAACTGCACATTACATAAGTCATTATTTTAATCATTGTTATTATTATGGTTTTTACGAGGTCACAAAGTATCATGACAAGAATCTTCTTTGCTCATTAATCCAAGACGAGCCGCATTGTAGTCTTATCCACAAAGGGCAGGCGGGCCACGGTCGAGGAAGGCTCGAGTCATACCATAGTTTTATCTTTTTTTTTCTTCTTCTTATCACGTTAAAATGAAAGTGAACCGGCATGCCTCCTGACCTTAGCCGCCGCGATGCATCTGTTGTACGTCCCTTACACTCCTTTGGTATTTCCTGCTGTTGTTTTAATGATTACTCCTTAGAATTTCTCCACCCACTTTCTTCTCTTCCCAAAAAATAAACAAATCTCAAATTGCACTTTGGTTTCCAACTGCGTATCACTTTTTTTTTCTTACAATCCTTTGGTTTTTCCTACTTTTTTTTAATTACACTTTTGAAAAATGTTCGTCCACCCTCTTCTCTCCTCCCAAAATAAACGAAGCTCAAATTGTTCTTGGTTTTCCACTGAATTTCATTTTTCCACTGAGTAACTCGGAAAAGTAGACTACTATATTCTGTTACATTATTACAACTTATACATTTAACTAAATTACTTTTGAGACACCTTAGATCTGAGTTTACCTTGCACTTTGAAACCCCACGTTCAGCCAGGTAGCCATTAAGTCATTCACAAGGCAAATTCTGTCAGTCGGGGAGAATACGCCGTAAGTCAATTAATCAATCAATCAACCATCTCGGCGTATCAATTATCTAAGTTTATTTAACCATTTATAATGCCACCCGGTCCACTTATACTACCCAGGTAGTAAACGTTGAAACACGCCAGTGAGCCAATCAGTGCCAGCATTCGGAAATCAATCAATCACTCCATCCTTCATAAAACCTGACACTAACATCTATTCAGCCACTCTCAGCCAGTAGCAGATTTTGCCAGTCCCTTAACTAACTACTCAGACATGAAGCCAGCCACCAACACAGCTAGCCAGCCAAATAGATAGAGAGATAGCCAGTGAATAAGCCAGTCAGCCACCCAGCCAGCCAGCTAGCTAGCCAGCCAGCCAGCCAGTTAGTCAGTCAGCCAGCCAGCCAGCCAACCAGCCAACCAGTCGGCCAGCCAGACAGCCAGACAGACAGACACAGATATACAGACTGACAGAGAGCCATTAAGACAGACAGACAGTACCAGCCAGACATTCAGCCAGACAGCCAGGCACAAATCAAGCCAGACACACACAGAGAACTATCCAACCAGGCAGCCAGACAGTCAGCCAAGGTAACAGGCCAGCAAGCCAACCAGACATCCATCCATCCAGGCATCCAGTCAGTCAGTCAGTCAGTGCTTCTCGCCAATCGTGTAGCCAAACACCCTCCATGGCAGCCGCTCCCAAACATGTTATAAACTGCCATTAAACAGAGCGTGCAGTAGCAGCGGCCGGACAAGATTCGGGGCTGGGCATCGAGCGCCTGATTTCCCCGAGGAGTCAGGACGGTCTCCCCGAGGCCCGATAAATCCACATATTTAGGAGAGACTCTAATGACTTGGGAACGCACGCAATCACGCCCCGGTGTCGATGGGTCCCCTTCCACCGGCCCGTTTTTGCCAGGCTCGAGTTCAGGGATAGATTTGCTCATCGGAAGCCCGTGGATTCATTACAGTTTATATGTACCTTTTTAGTGTGTGTGTGTGTGTGTGTGTGTGTGTAGTGCATCACCTCAAACTAGGCACCTCCATCCCTCCCTTCAGGATAAGCAAACGAGGTATATTTTACACATGTTATTCCTCACTTCCCTTCTTGCCCGTCACTGAGCACCACATTCGCTACCCCTGCATGGCCCTCGTCCTCACCGCAGCCTTTCTCACCAGCCTTATACAACAAATATTACTAATGAGATTATGAATCGAATATATAAATAAGTAGAATAACTGCATCATGAAAGGCCATACATTAATATATAGTACATACATACATGCATAAATACATACATACTTGAAGGAGAAAATCTGGCCTATAAAAGTATGCAGTATGTATGCATGTATGTATGAATGCATGCATGAGTCTCCCTTTTCTTTTTGGGAATTAGCATTATAAGCGGGGTCTTTTTACGCTTGTCTCGTCCTTCACCTCTCTCCCTTACATGTAGAAAAAGGTAAACACGCGTGTATGAATTTATGTATGAATGCATGCATGTACTCGTATAGTCGCCCTCGCTAAAACACAACACTGAGAAAGAGAGAGAGAAAAGAAACAAGCAACACACAACAACCATCTCTTTGGTCGGCGCCACAACACTACTACAAAACACGGCCTTGGCTAGGAAAGGTGAGAAAGGTGCTAATTGGGAGGTGAACATTTCTGAATAATTAAAGCGGCCAGGTGGGTTGTAGGGCGGGGCCAGGTGAGTCTTTGATCATCCAGGTGAGCGAGAAAAGCTTGCTGTGGAGGTAACATGATCACGTCTTCATTACGAGAGAGAGAGAGAGAGAGAGAGAGAGAGAGAGAGAGAGAGAGAGAGAGAGAGAGAGAGAGAGAGAGAGAGAGAGAGAGAGAGAGAGAGAGAGAGAGAGAGAGAGAGAGAGAGAATCCCAAACAACTTTTATATCCTACTGTCGGACGTTACACTGCCTAATCTGACTTTACCTGACCTATCGTAACCTAACCTAACCTAAATTAAGATAGTCTAACTGGACTTAACCTATCCTCGGTATCACTATCGTCGCCTGGTGAAGCAATCTGATGATCTCCTTGACGGGGCAAAAAACTCTCTGGGTCCACGCGCTTGCCAATGCCTTGCTGAAGTATAGGCAGGAATAATCACAGGTACAATCATAGCAAGTTGTCAAATAACATACTGCATTCACTTCCATTGTGTTGAGAGCCTCCTATCAGCCTTACGTCCTCTGATCTGAGACCCTATCAACTGTCAGGTTTTGTGAGAGTGTTCTTAACGAATAATTTGACTAAAGGTTGAGAGAAAACGCAAAACACAGTGAAATTCAGTGCTAGTTACTAGACTTCAGATTACGAGAGTACCAGAGATAGGCTTTATGATAACCAACACTAACAGAGTATCTTAAGTCTAAATATTGAAACATATCTATGCAATAAAATAAAACTTTCTCCGTCGAAACTCAATAATTAGAGAGAGAGAGAGAGAGAGAGAGAGAGAGAGAGAGAGAGAGAGAGAGAGAGAGAGAGAGAGAGAGAGAGAGAGAGAGAGAGAAAGGGTCGGAGAGGATTACAGGTAAGGGGATTATAGACTTAAGGTGAGGTGTATCGCTGGGGATGAGGCGCGGAGGGAGGCTGGAGAAGGGGGGAAAGAGAGAGGAGAGAGGGAGAGAAGAGAGGGGATGACGGTGCTGGTAAATGAGAGAGAGAGAGAGAGAGAGAGAGAGAGAGAGAGAGAGAGAGAGAGAGAGAGAGAGAGAGAGAGAGAGAGAGAGAGAGAGAGAGAGAGAGAGAGAGAGAGAGAGAGAGAGAGAGAGAGGAAATTAAGGTAAAGGATGCCAATGAAGTGAAGACGAGAGAGCGAGCAATAAACAAATAGCAACAGTACTCTAAACACCTAAAACGTAATGAAAAAATAAATTAAAAACGGGAAACTTTAGACGATAATAATGAGAGGGTCTATACAGTCCTCCCTAAGTCTTCAGTCTGCGGAAGCTGGTGTATGGTTGTATGGTTGCCGGAGAGATAGGATGGGGAATAGGACACCTGCTCTCTCTCTCTCTCTCTCTCTCTCTCTCTCTCTCTCTCTCTCTCTCTCTCTCTCTCTCTCTCTCTCTCTCAACATTTTAACACTAACTTTATTTTTGCCTTACACATTAAACTTACAGATAAACATTGTAAACAATAGGTGACAAATAGTCCTTTGTAAGCTTGTAGTTTTTTGGGGAAGGTAAAATAAAAAAAAGTAGCAAGAAACACAATAGGAAAAGGAAGCTAAAAAAAAAAGAAAATATCGAGTATTAAAGTAAATGCAAGATAATGAAGTCAGAAAAAAAAATAAGTAAAAGTAAGAACAAGCTAAAAGCATAGTATAATAATAAAGTCAGAAAAAAAATCATATACAGTAAAATCCCTCTCATCCGGCATTCGAGTATCCGGCAGCTTCAAGTATCCGGCACATTTTTTTCCCGAGCCTTAAAATCAATAAAAAATCAATGTATACTCGTACTGATAAAATCGATTAAAATTCCCGCACGAGGCATACTTTGTCCCCTCGCCACCAAAGCGCATTGCTTTGCGCCACCCGCGGCCCACTGCACTGTGTTTACTCAGTGACTCAGTCCCGCGTGTGCACTGTTTATCGCCTGACGCCTTCATCATGCCTAAAGTTGTAGAAAAGAGGAAACGTGTTGTGCTTACATTTAAGCTACTGATCAGATCAGCTGCTGATTAAGATCAGCTGATCTTTAATATGGTAAGATGCGTGAGTGTAGGGTGGTGATTGTGGACATAATTTCACTTTTATTCAAGTATCCAGCAATATTCAAGTATCCGGCATGTCGGCGTTCCTGTTGATGCCGGATAAGAGGGATTTTACTGTAAGTGTAAATGAGAGGATCAACAGAGTACATTAATATAGACAACAACAGCAATGAATGCAAGGAAGACACAATGTGCATATAGCAATAATAACAATAATAGTAATAATAATAATAATAATAATAATAATAATAAAAATAATAATAATAATAATAATAATAATAATAATAATAATGCAAGCAATGACAATAAACGATGATAATAATAAGTAGTAATAAATGATAATAAAGATAATGCTTTACACTTTAAAGGAAAGAATCGTAAAGATACTTCATCATATTTTCTTTCCCTTTACCTTTATTAGAATTTTCAAGGGTATGAGTGTACGATAGGAGGAGGAGGAAGAGGAGGAGGAGGAGAAGAAGAAGAAGCCGTCATCATCATCACCGTGGAGAACAGAAACAAAACTGCAGACACTAAAAGGTTTCAAATACTCATTCATTTCTTTTTACATCAACAGTAAAAATGTTTCAACACCCTATAATTCTTCAGCACACCATTTAATTCAGCTTAAGATAGCGTAATTGATTTTTTAACGTGTCAAGAAGACTGGACAAGAAGATAAAAATGTGAGAAAAGGGAAAATGATAAAGAGAAAAGAAGAGCAAAACATGTTGAATTTATCGTTACCAAATGATGATAGAGTGAAAAATCATAATAAACAAAAATATATAGATAAAAAAAATCTTTTAGTTTGTAGGTATCTTAATATTCTTCCCTTAAAATAGTTCATGCGAAGGAGTAAAAACTTTAACCAGACACAGAGTTCATAGCACAGCAGTCAGATTTAACCCTTTCGTTGCTATGGTCGCTCTGACATTCACAACACAAGAGAAAAAAAAAAAAAAAATAGACACAGGAAAATAGATTAGGACGTGAAGTGTTTTTTTAAGCAACAAAACTAAAAAGTTTAATACAGGAGGCGAAGCTGCTCGTTTAATTTTTAAACTACAGAATTACAAAGGCTAGTACAAAAGTAAAACAATATATAAACAAATAAATAAATTGTAGGTGATTACGGGAATAGTTGTCTAGAAGTGAAGGCCTTAAATGCTAGTACTTCTCTTTCCGTAGAATCTCCTTGCGTGGTAGCGCGTGAAGGCTGTTACGGTGATGGCTGGAGGACACTCAGTAGGCCATATTCTGAAAAGTGCCTGCACGTCGTTAACTTTCAAAAGCTCTAGTTGAAATTAAACGGGTTTTCAAAGGGTGTCTTTTTTTTTTTATTTCTTATAGTTCTAGTGACAGATCAACAAGTTTTTTTTTTTAATCATTAACCGGAGAGAAACACTCTTGATAACTCGAGTAATGATCTTTGTGGCCTTTGAAAATAGTCGTAATGAGAGGCAAACCGTTTCAGCATACGAGATACTCAAATGAATGAGTTGAGGTTTAGCCTAACGAACATGTGATGTGCTGGTTGCCCTTCATTGGTGTCGTGAGGGCTGTAATCACCCTCGTGTCCTTCAGGCTGCCACACCTTCCTTCATGACCTTCTGCAGATGACGTGGGGCAGGGGAGGGGTGAAGCTAACACTGTCTTGCCCCCTATGCTGCCATTATGAGAAACGTGTGTTCTCTCTCTCTCTCTCTCTCTCTCTCTCTCTCTCTCTCTCTCTCTCTCCTCTCTCTCTCTCTCTCCTCTCTCTCTCTCTCTCTGATTTGTGCGTAATAATGTTAGTCTCATGGACACTCATATACATTTGCATACTTACATACATATACACATACATACATATACACACATACATCATCCTTACTACACAAAAAAAAAATATATATAAGATAACATTAATATAAGTGAAGTAAAAAGGAAAAAGGCATTTTTAGGGGAACTTTTTACTTTTTTTTTTTTTGTCCTTGCCCACTCTCCTTAACACATAAAATGATGACTTCTTCTTTTATTTCTACACACACACACACACACACAACACACACACACACACTTCAAACAAAGAAAAAAAAGGCAAATAAAAAATAAAACTAACAATAAAAAAATAAAGCAAGACAATATTAAAAGATCTAACACTTTTCTTTATTTCTTTATTTTTTTTTTAGAACAGGAAGACCTTGAAGATTACTGCATCCCCTGCTCCACCAAGCCTCACCCGTACTGACGCCTCCTTCCCCTTCCCCCTCCCTGCTTCGCTTCCTCCTACGTTATATAAAAGTCACGGTGATAGGGAAAAAAAGCTAGCCCACTTTTTATTCTACATTACCTCGAGAATATTAAATTTGCTGCATTTCTTTACTTCACACCCGCTGACTCACCGTTCTTTTCTTCAGCGATTCGCCTCATTAAACGTCCCTCACCTGCCTTACGTATAGATCTTAATGAAGCGGTTCCGTGTTCATGAAGCGTGTTATACCATGTTCATGATGCACCGTCTGTTTAAACTTCAAAATAATCTCGTATAATTTTCGAGTGTTATTTTCGAAGGACACTGACGCCAAAATGAATGATCGAGTTTATAGTTTGAATCCTTTAGAGCTTTTTTTTTTTTTCTTTTCGTGTCTGTAGTTTTAGTGTTGCTACTAAATTCGTCTAAGCTGACTCAGGTAATGCTACGGATGTCATGCCGTCATTGCTATGCACAGGGTTATGCTCAATTCAGTCTCATGGTCACTCCAACTATTTCCGCATGAATGTGAAAGAAGCAACAGTGTAAATAAAGATGAAAGAAGATAAACAATGCATGAGTAACAAAAAGGACAATAATATAAAAGACCAAAACTTTACTAGGAAACAAATATTTAGAAAAGGAAGAGGAGGAAGAGGAGGAGGAGGGGAAAAAAATATGCAGCAATCACAGTTAACGAACCGCTTTGCAGGAGATCCGGGTTGGTAATGAGGTCGTTTATATATTTTACTGACTTATGTTGCATTTTCCTATACTATGCGAGAGAGGGTCTGAGCAACGGCTACAAAAAGGTAGTAAAAAAAAAAGGTCCACTAAGGTGTCGGTCGCTAAAGAGTAAAGCCAAAAGGATTATCTAGAACTGGAGAAGTGTCTCACTTCTCCAGTTTAATATGAACCTTGAATATTTTTGGCTTACCCTTTGTTGACCTGTGCTCAATAAACTCAAATACAGTGTGATGTAACTTACAGCAAGTGAACAAGAAACGTCCTCAGTACTCGTAGAAAGGCAAGAATCACTGAAAGACTTCTTGCATCACAGTAGCAGGGAACTCCAACAGGAAAGCAAGACTGGCAAGAGCGGGGCAGCGCCAAAGCAGATTATCAAGTTAATCTTTTGACTGCTGATAATTATATGGCACATTATTAGGCTCAGACAAGTTACCGTGGACGATTTTACTAGGCAAAAAATATAAGTACAGGTATTAAACAAAACTATTATATTACTTCTTTTGTTGTTATTAGTTATTTACGAAGTGATATTGTAAGTCTGCACGATTTTTTTTCTTTTCCTTTTTTTATCAACATCGAGAAAGAAACCATAGAGAATCAAGACACCTCAGAAAATATATTGTATTCCCTTCTATACTCATATTCTTATTCCCTACTTTTTTTTTTTTTTTGAGAGAGTGGAGGAGAGGGGGAAGAAAGGAATTTCAGCAGCAATTTTTATATATTTTTCCCCTTGGTCGGTCTCCCTGATGAGTAAAGGAAAAGATAAAAATAAAAAAAGATCGCAGGAGTTAACACGCTGAGGATTCTCACAGCAAATATCGACTCTCAAACACACACACACACACACACACACACGCACACACACACACACACACACACACACACACACACACACACACACACACACACCACGTGATCTCACCTCGCACTTCAATCTGTGTTAAGGTGTTCCCTGGAGAAATCTTAAGGAAAATTACGATGACGAGTGATGATAAAGTACAAAGGAATGCAGGGACGAGGACAAGGAGGAGGATGAGGACCAAGGTCAGTAGATATAAGATCCTGATGAGGACGAGAACAAAGAAAAAGGACAAGAAGGAAGAAGAGGACAAGGAGGAAGATGAGGACGGGGATTGAGAGGACACGGGGTAATAATAACAGTACCAAATGAAAAACAGTTATTGAAGTACTACAAGATGACTGTCACTCCTGAAGAGTGTTTCAGGGCCGTCTGGTATGAATCACAAAGATAAATATACAAATGAATAAAACATACATACGCGAGGCTGGGGAAAAGAAGGGTTCCTGTATGTGTATATGTATGTATATTATAATGTATTCATGTGTGTTGTTATGTATGTATGAGTGAATGTGTTTCTGTATGGTTTATTCTAAAATACATTTTAGAGTTAAGATACTTTTTAGAATGATTCCTGATCTTTTAAAATGTACCTAAACAAATCCAAACAAATGAATACCATCATTAATCATTATTATCGTAACAATTTGAGGCGGCAACACACAATCAGTTTTTTTTTAATATAATATATATATATATATATATATATATATATATATATATATATATATATATATATATATATATATATATATATATATATATATATATATATATATATATATATATATATATATATATATATAAACTGACTTAAAAATTTTTGGATGATAGAAAAAATAACAATTAATGGATAAATGAGTGAATGAATAAATAAATAAACATATTAATAAATAAAATAACAAACTACAGTAGAGAAGATAAAAAAAAATCAAACCCACAAATAGTTATAAAAAAAATGAGAATAAAGAAAGAAAAAAAGAAAAATCATTAATCAGTTAATCCACAGTTAACAGTTAATCCATTCACATTAGTTATAAATAAACAAAGAAAAGAAAGGAGTAAAAAATAAACATAATCAAATAAAAGAAAAAACTACGAGAGAAGATAAATTGTCGAGGTGACAAGAAATGAGGCGAACACAACAACAACAACAACAACAACAACAAAAGAAAGAAAGAAAAAAAAGAACGAGAAAATCATTAAATAAAAAAATTAATTAATCCATTCACATTACACAATCAACACCACTCCCAACAGCCCCATCACCCCCCCACCTCCCCCGACCACAACCCCCTCTAACAGTGACTCATCAGCTGAAAATTTGTGTGTACTCAAGGTCCCTGAAACCTTCGATACTTCCGGGTTGACTGCTGTGCCTGGATGGACAGGGGAAAATGGGAGAGGAGGAGAAGGAGGAGGGGCAATCAGGAAAAGGAAGGAGATGGGGAGAAGGAGGAGGAGTAGGAAAATCAGGAAGAAGGAGGTAAGGAGGATATAATAGATGAGTAAAGTGGGGAAATAGGTGGGAGAGGTTATGAAGGAACGGGGGAGGGAGGTAGGGAGGAAGGAGAACGAAATGGATGGACAGATAGGAGAGCGGAGATGGGACAGGAGTTAGGAGAAGGAGGAGGAGGAGGAGGAGGAGGAGGAGGAGGAGGAGGAGGAGGAGGAGGAGTAGGAAAGAAGGTGGGAAGTATATAGAAGAGGAATCAAGAGAGGGAATAGATGGAGAGAAAAGAAGAGGGGAAGGGCAGTCAAAAGAAAGAGAGAGAGAGAGAGAGAGAGAGAGAGAGAGAGAGAGAGAGAGAGAGAGAGAGAGAGAGAGAGAGAGAGAGAGAGAGAGAGAGAGAGAGAGAGAGAGAGAGAGAGAGAGAAGATGGAGGAAGAGGGGGAGGAGGAGGAGGAGGAGGGATAAGACAGTCACGAAGAAGGAAGTGGGGAGGATATAGATGGGAAATAATGAGGAGAGAGAAGGAGAGGTAGGACAACGAAAAGGGAAGAAGATGAGGAAGGATATGTAAGGGAAAGTAAATGAGCAGAAAAGGGAAAGGACAGTCAGAAGGGGATGAGGATGTGAAAAGGTCTGTTGCATCGTCTTTGGTTCACTAAGATAAGAAGAGGATGCTGGGGATTGCCGGGAAGGATGTCTAGCTGTATCCTGCATCGCGATCCTTCACCGAGGAAGAGGGAGATGAGAGAGAGGGGAGGAAAGAGAGGGAGAGAGGAGGAACGGTGGGCAGAAAGGGAGGAGTGCGGAGAACGTCGGAAGGCAAAGAGATAGAGGAAGAAAGAAATAGGGTAAGAAAGTGGAAAAAAATAAGGAGGAAAAGGAGAGGAAGAGAAGGAAAGCGAGGAGGAGGAAAGGGAGAGGGAGAGGTGAAAAAGGATAAGTTAAAGAGAAAAAGAGAGAGAGAGAAGATAAGGAAAGAGAGGAGAAAAGGGAGACGAGGAAAGAGAGGAATTAGAAAGGAAGAGGATGATGAGGAAAGGAAGAAAAGTTGAGACAGAAAGAAAAATGGGAGAGGAAAGAGGGAGAGGGGATGAAATAAGGACACATAAATAGAATACAATAACTGAAGGAAGAAAAGTGTGTGTGTGTGTGTGTGTGTGTGTGTGTGTGTGGTGTTGCTCTATGTAATATATATCCGCTATGCACTGTATATATTTGTTTCACTTTACTGTTTCATATTAATTGCTTGCTCATTTTTCATCTATCATACAATACACGCCTATACTCTATCTTTCTTTTATATTATTTACAAACTATGGATTAATGTGCATTTGCTTGTTGTACGAGACATATTGAAACACGTGCCACTTTTTTTTTCAACAATTCCCTAATGCATTTCTGTTCAAAAGGTTCGTGTTTTTATGATGCACATTAAATATTTTTTTTTTTTGACCAGAGGCAGAATGAGCCGAAGTTGTGCCATCAAAAAAAAAATATATATATAAATATATATATTCATAATCCCTCAAGATAATTTTGCGTTGCATGGAGACCTGATCTTAAAACCATAAATAAATAGACAGCTAAATAAACAAGTGTATGAATAAATAATGCGAGTAATTATATTCGGTCATGTGTGTGTGCGTGTGTGTGTGTGTGTGTGTGTGTGTGTGTGTGTGTGTGTGTGTGTGTGTATGTGTTTAGCAGGGCATTCTCTCTCTCTCTCTCTCTCTCTCTCTCTCTCTCTCTCTCTCTCTCTCTCTCTCTCTCTCTCTCTCTCTCTCTCTCTCTCTCTCTCTCTCTTTCTCGGGTACTCTCATAAAATATTCCTCTGACTATTTGACTTATGAAAGTATTAACCAAAAGTGTAATACTGGCAGGTGACCGCGGCTGTTAATATCCGGGCTCAGAGTAAGCCGATAGAGAGCTTTGGATTAGACACACAGGATATGAGTCCGCTTGCTGAGTCCCTGTTAACTACGCCGCACTTTTATCCCAGAGACCTCGTGGCGGATGCTCGGTGGCTAATGCAACGTGAGATGACGGCAGGGGGAAGGGAAGGGAAGAGAAGGGAAGGGAAGGGAGGGGAAGGGAAAGAAAGGGGAGGGAAGAGAAGAGAAGGGATTGGAAGGAAGCGAACAAAAGGGAAGGGAAGGGAAAGGAATGGAAAGCAAAGAAAGAAAGTGAAAGAAAAGAGAATGATGAGAGAAGAGAAACCAAGAAAGGAAAGGAAAGGGAAGGCAATGGAATGGAAAGGAAGGGGAGGGAGGAAAAAAGGAGGGAAAGAGAATGATAGGAAGGATAGGGAAGAGAAGAGAAGAGAAGGGAAGGGAAGGGGAGGGAAGTAAGAAAAGAAAAAAAAAAAGGAAAGGGAAGAGAAGAGCAGGGAAGGGAAGAGAAGGGAAAGAGAATGACAAGAAGGGAAGGGAAGGGAAGGGAAGGGAAGGGAAGGAAAAAAAGGGAGAGGGAGGGAAGTGAAGGAAGAGATAACAGGAAAGGAAATAAAAGGGAAAGAAAATTATAGGAAGTGTATGGAAGGGAAGGGAAAGGGAGAGAAGGAAAGGAAAGGAACACGAAGGGAAGGATGAGAAGGGAAAAGAAAGCAAAGAAGAAAAGGAAAGAGAAACGAAGAGAAAAGGAAGAGAAAGGAAGGGAAGGGAAGGGAAAGGAAGGGAATAAAAGAGAAGAAAAGAAAATTAAGTGGAAGGAAAGGAATGAGAAGGGAAAGGAAAGTAATGAAAGAGAAGTTTAAGATGGGGAAGGTTAGGTGAGAGAAGCTAAGGTATAGAAAAGGAAAGGAAGATAAAGTAAGAAAGGTAGGAAAAGGAAAAAAAAAGGAAGAAAAGTAGGGAAGGGATGGGATAGAAAAAGAAGGCATGGGGGAAGGGAAAGGAAGGGAAGAAAATGTAAAAGAAGGTAAGGTAAGGTAGAATAAAGAAAAGAAAGGGAGGGAAGAGAAGCGAAGGTAAGAAAATAAAGGAAAAGGATGGGAAGGAAAGGGAGGATAATGTAAGGTAAGGTTAGATTAGATAAGGCGAAGTAAGTTAAGGAAGAGGAAGATAGCCTAAGGTATAGAACAAGGAAGAAAAGGAAAGGAAGAGAATGGGAGAAAAGAAAAGGGAAGAGAATGAAAGGAAAGGGAGATAAGAGAAACGGAGGAGAGAGAAGCGAAGTCAAGGGAAGGGAAGGGAAGGGAGGGAAGTGAGAGAGAATAGAAAGGAAGGGAACGTTAGAGAAAGGAATTGAGGGGAAAGAAAAGGAAGTGAAGGAAAGGGGGAATAGAAACAAAGAGAAAGAAAATAAGAAAGAAAAGAAAGGGTTGGAAATTATGAAAATAGTAATGATGTTGGTGGTGGTGGTGATGGTGGTGGTGGTGGTGATTATGTACATTTGTTTGTTTTTTTAAGTCAAGCAGTTTCGTCACATCATTTATCACATTCACTACAATCCATTTGCATCTTTCGTTTAATCTTTCCTTCTTTCATTCATTACCACTACCATCTTCTTTAACTTCGCTTACTTGCTTATCTGCTTATTCTTTCCCTACGCCTACTTTTATTCTCCTTCTTCCTGTTTTATTCTTTCTTCTCGTTATCAACCTATTCATACAACTACTGCTACTACTACTACTACAACTACTACTACTACTACTACTACTACTACTACCACTATCACCACCTGTTACCACCACCCTTTCCCCACCCGTTCCTCCTACCCACTCGTCCTTGGCCAGCACACAACACTGCCTACGCACAGGATATCATAATAAACAAAAGCTCCCCTGACCTTCAATAAACAGGCAAGTTAATGCGTCACTCAAACCAGACTCGGACCGCTTGACAACCATCACATCGTCATCGCCAAGACCCCGACACTGTATTCATTAACCATGTGTGTACCCAAAAAGTATGACTATCTGATGACTTTCTGATGCACTGGTATCTAAATGGCTATCGGTCTAACAATTAATTTATTAGTCTCTTTTCCATTCACTGATTTATCTATTCGTTCGCGATATTTGTCTATTTGGTGTTTTTATGCTAGTTTGTTCCTAGTTTGTTTGAGGAATGGTTGCTACGAAAAATTGAGTAAATGATGTATATATGTATCTATATTATTTAAAGTGTTATATATTTATTTATTTATTTATTGATCTGTTTTGTATTCAGTGACTTATTCATTCATGATATGTATCGGTTTTCTTTTTTTATGCTACTTTTCTTCTCATGCGCAATACCTGAGGACTGGTTACTTAGAAATACATGAAAAATAAACATATTAAGATAACATATATAAAATGTATTATAATAAAGTAAAGTATGGAACAGAGGGAGCACTGAATGAAGACTTCATTAAAACAATTTAATGAAAACAAAAAGATAAACTCTACAAAGAACAAAGGTTAGAAGAGAGAGCATTTATGAATAAACAAAACAATTACATGTATGAAAAAATCGCAGTAAAAATAAATAAGTAAATCATAAAAAAAATAAAATAAACAATAGAACAAAGGGATAACTTACTGAAAACCGAATCATTTAATAATATACAACAAAAGAAAAAAAAATAGAGCAGAATGTTTAATGAAAAAAAATAAGAAAAATTAACAGAAAACAAGTAACATTCCTTAACTTTCATTACTTCTGCATCTCCTCAACAACAACCATTACATCTACATCATGATATCGACAGCATCAAGAAGGGCATAGTACACGAAGTACACTGAGAAGCGAGCGAGGAGGGACACTTGTTGCTCTGACGGAAGGAGAAAGACAGGGGAAGAAGGAATTGGGCGAGGAAAGGGAACTCCAGTGACGGGAGATTAGGTACATATTAATCCTAGGACTGCCAATAGTAGTTTGACAATTTATTGTTTTAATTGAGCAACTCTAAAATACTTGAACGAGGAAAGATAAAACTACATACGTGAACATTTTTAAACTACATGGTCACTTCTGTTAGAACCTACAAAATTACAACATTATCGTTTCTAATTTCTACTCCACACGTTTATTTATTCATTTATTTATTTATTTTATTATTGTTATTTTTTTTACGAATTATTACTCGGTATATAGAACACCTGGCTATAACGTTAATATTCACTGCTGACTAAATCTCCCAGTAAAAAGAGGCGTTTTTAGGCTGAGTAAGATTTTGTTTCCTTTGAACATATTTTGACAGAGATTCTAGAGAAGTCAGTATATGTTTTTCCTGTTGTCAAAAATTGTTAAAAAATGCAAAATCTCGCCTAATACCCCTAAAAACACTTCTCTCTCTCTCTCTCTCTCTCTCTCTCTCTCTCTCTCTCTCTCTCTCTCTCTCTCTCTCTCTCTCTCTCTCTCTCTCTCTCTCTCTCTCTCTCTCTCTCTCTCTCTTCAGGAATAGTCATCAGTAATCATTGATATTATAACTATTAATTCTATGTGCTGAATATAGTTCATAAAAATCACGAGTGGAGCGGAAATAAGTGAAGCGACAAATATGCTGTTTATAGAAGGTCACATTTTTCCTGCTGTTAGTAGTGTCTTTCGAAACTACACCAATTACACCAAACCATTTCATAAGCTTGAGGGGAGGCCATGGCGGTCAGTGTTACATAAATAATTCAAAAATACTAAATGGGCAATGATGTCTTTCGAAATTATAGAGTACACTTTTGACACACCATTTCCATCAAGCCTGAGCGGAAGCCATAATGATCAAAGGGTTACAAACATGATGAAACATATCAAATGGTATTCATTTATGTGATATTTTGCCTGTTTAAATTCTTTTGGAGGGAAGATAAAATTTGCGGTAGTTTTTCTCTTTTTTTGTGACTTTGGCTCAAGGATTTAAAAAGAAAAGATGAAATGCACAGCAACGATAAGGAAAAAAATCTATTACCCAATATTTTCTCAATGGTGAAACTGTGTAAGCAAAATATCTTCGTTGACATTATAAAATACTATCTGGAACATCTGAGCTGAGGTTCTGCTTCAAAACTTTCCTGACAATTCCACAGCTTACGAGCAAAGAAGGGTACAGGGACAAGGCTCATGATTACCTCTCTTATTAGTAAGACACAAAAACTGCATGGAAATGAGTAGCAAATATTGTGCAGCGGGGTCACGGCGAGGGGAGGAGAAAGTTAGGCAGTCGGTAAATTCAGGGGAGCGGTACTAACCACACAGGCACGCACGCACATGCACGCACCAACCCCCCCACCCCCCACACACAAAAGGTAGGAGATACAGAGAGGAATCAGAGTAAAAACAACAGTGAGGACGAGAATGAAAGAGTGAAGAAAGATTACAGCTGATGAGTCAAAAATAATATTCACCGTTACCTAGATACGAAAAGAAAAGTTACAAGGGTTAAAGCATTCGAATGTACTAAATATAACTAATACAAAATGTTCAGCCTACAGTTAGGAATACAAAGATATACTGAATACGAATACCATGTGGAAGTATTCTTGTATTCATGCATTAATATTCCAGTTATGAATATTATAGTTGTGTCAAAATATAATCGTGAAGGTTATTCATTGGTTAATGACTTCGTGACCGGTGTCAGGAATTATTATTATTATCATTATTATTATTATTATTATTATTATTATTGTTGTTGTTGTTGTAGTTCTTGTTGTTGTTGTTGTTGTTGATGATACTGTTTTTGTTATGATTATGTTATGTTATGTTATCCTCATTACTACTAGTACTACTACTACTACTACTACTACTACTACTACTACTACCACCACTACCCCTACCGCTAAAACTATCATTACATACTAGTATTAAGTTTCACTATGTAACACAATTTTTGTCTTTGACAAGCAAGTATTATTTTCCAACTCTTTTCATTGTAAAACAATAGAAAATGTCCATTATTCCTGTCAAACTTTGTTTTTGTGATCTTTATAATTATTTTTTGCCCTAAAATAGCTAAATTTTACCGTTTTCATCATTTTTGGACAGAAAAAAAAAAGCAAAGTCAAATGATACAAAAATTTATTCTAAAACTTCTGAAACTATTTTTTAGGATAAAAAAATGAACAGTTTTCTTGATTTGCGTGAACACAACAAATCACTTTCACGTATCAGCCCCCAAATGTTGTCTCCCATCATGTTTTCGTTGAAGGGTCTCTGATATCTCTGTTGAAAGTTCATTATATCTTGGTGGAAGCGCTCCCGTTGTTCCTCTGAATATGTCCCCATATTCTCCTTGAAGTTGTCGAGGTGAACAACTAGGATGTGGACCTTCAAGGACATTCTGCAGCCCATCTCACCATAGTTTTTCACTAAAGCTTCAACCAGTTCCATATAGTTATCAGCCTTGTTGTTGCCAAGAAAGCCCTGTACCACACCAATGAAAAACTCCCAAGCTTTTTTCTCCTTTTCGGTGAGCGTCTGTAGAAACTCTGAGCATTCTATAATTTTCCTTACTTGTGGTCCATTGAAGATACCAGCTTTCACCTTTGCCTCTGAAGGAAAGAAGTCTTGAAGATATCTGAAGGCAGCAGACTCCTTGTCAAGAGCTGTAACAAACTGTTTCATGAGACCCAGTTTGATGTGTAGTGGAGGAAACAAAACCTTTTGAGGATTCACCAATGGCTCATGTTTGATATTGTGTGCTCCCACAGTAGTGTCAGTGTTTGGAGGACAGTGCTTTCTCTGATAATGTGCTGCTTTGTCTCCACTGTCCCAAAGGCAAAGAAAACAGGGATTTTTGGTGAAACCTCCTTGCACTTCCATCAAGAAAGCCACCATCTTGAAGTCTCCAATAACTTCCTAGCCATACTTGTTGTAGTTCAAAGTTTCCAGTAGAAGCTTTACACTGATGCAGTCTTCCTACAGCTTCAGGAGAGGTCATGGCGGTCAGTGTTTAATAAATAATCAAAAAAATACTAGACGGGCAGTGATATCTTTCGAAATTACAGAGTACACTTTTGACACACCATTTCTATCAAGCCTGCACATTTCTATCAAGATAAACAGAATGATCAAGAGGCAGAGATGGATACTTGTTTCCATTATGCAGAAGTACAGTTTTCAGGCTTTTGGAGGAGCTGTCAATGAAGTCTCCATTCATCTGCATTGCAATCAATTCCAATAGCATCAAACAAGCCTGATGCATCACTGCAGTAGCATAATCTGTCCTCCTTTGCAAAGAAGCAGGAGAAATGTTTGTGACGTTTTCTTTGGCTGGTCACTTGCACAGTCATCAAGTAAATCCCATTCCTTCACCCTTGAAATCAAAAGCTCACCTTTGACTTTGTCAAATCAAGATTTCTGATGAGGTCATTGAGGTCTCTTTGGTTTGGGTAGTAAGGATTCCTCCTAACTACAGCTGTTATCTGCGATATCACAGTCTTCCTCTGTGTTTAGCTCATCTTCTGACTTGCTGCTTTCTTCTGATAGTTGACTTCCTTCTGGAGGAGCTGACACAGGAAGATCAGCACTGTGTGGTACTGGTGCAATGGAAGATGGAATGTCTGGATAGAAAACAGGAGGTGCATTTTACCCAGATCGGCGTTTGGAAGGATCCATCATGCAGAAAAAGCAGTCAGTTGAGTGATCAGTAGGTGCAAGCCATATTCTAGGAATAACAAATTTCATGGCTGTTTTCCCCTCTATACCATCCTGTAAAAAAACAACAGTATGAATTTCTGTTAAACTTATTTTATTTTTGTTCTTAATTCTTAATTGGATTTTACTCTTGAAAAAACTAACAGCTATTTTACCTTCGAGTGTTCTCTTACAATGCTCACAAGCAAAATGAGGTCCCCAGGTCTTGTCTTCTTAGTCCCCAACTGGCACAGCAAAATATGCTTTGTAAGCTTTACACATTTTCCCAGATGCTGTCACAAGGAACTTATTTGCTCTTGTCTTGATGAATTGACCGGCAGAATGCATCTGGAGAATGACTGCAGCCTCTTGGTGCCATTTCTCTTCTTGTGATGTGTCTTCTCAGGCAGCCAAAGCAGAACTGAATGGTGATCTGCAAGCCCCTAATTTTACATTGACAAGTAGTACTCTAGAATATTCTTTGTCTTCCTAGAATGTGTTCCAGAATGTTCTCAGTATTTCTAAAAAATTCTTGAACCTACTTTAGAATATTCTGAATCATTCTAGAAAATTCTTGTAGATTCTAGAAAAACTTTTGATACATTTTCATATTTTTACTGTATTCTAGAAAGTTCTAGAATATTCTGGAAATGTTTACATTGAATAGAATGTTCTAAAATCTTCTAGAAACTTATAAAAGTGTCTGGTAGAACATTCTGGGAGATTGAGAAGATTTCTGAAATATAAGGGAAATTCTTCTGAATATGAGAAATTTCGTGCTAGATCTGGTCACTTCAAGAATGATCTTATTAAAATTAAAAATCTTTAGAACACTTAATATTCTCTTTTCACTGTTTTAATTTATTTGCAACATTTCAAAAGCAATTAGATAAGTAATTGAGATTTTGCAGACAAGAAAACCAATAGTTACCCATACGATAATGAAACAAGGCAAAAATGTAAATTCATTGTTCTAACCACAAAAGCAAAGTTTTGGGATCAGAATAACCTTTTTTTCTATTTTGTTTAGATGGAAATAACTGTAAAATTATGGTTTGGGGCTAAGGACAAAACAAAAGTGAAATTTTGTTACATAGTGTTATTTATCGTATTACTATTACTCACACATTTTTTAGTATTACTAGTTACACACACACACACACACACACACACACACACACACACACACACACACACACACGTGGCAAGACCATAGCACAGCACCTACTAATACATACAAACTCACATCTGAGATTAATAAGTCTCGCAAGGAACTTTGACAAACTCCCCGTGAGGAAGGAAGCCACACGGGACAGAGGGAGACGAAGACGAGGTGCAGCGATGGGTCGAAACTCACGGCAGATTACAAGAGGGAATTGCACCTTACGAACACCGCCTCTTAAGCCTTTTCTTGCCCCCAATGACGAGGCAATGTCGACCAAGGGTTCAGGAGATTAAACTTTGACAGGCAATACATGTCAAACTCCCTGGGGATTTGAAAAGTGACTTGTAGAGGGAGAATGAAAAATAATAATGGCTATTCCTGAATGTTTTTTTCTTTATCAGGATGGTTCTAATTAATATCCATGGAGGGAGAAAAGACGAGTAGTTGTTGATGGTAGAAAAAAAAGTTGGTTAATGAATGACTGATCTCTCTCTCTCTCTCTCTCTCTCTCTCTCTCTCTCTCTCTCTCTCTCTCTCTCTCTCTCTCTCTCTCTCTCTCTCTCTCTCTCTCTCTCTCTCTCTCTCTCTCTCTCTCTCTCTCTCTCTGTTCTTGATGAAAAGGAGTGAAAAATTAAGTGAGGATTTGCAAATTGGGTAAGATTATTCTTCGGTGATTAGACGAGAGAGAAAGGGAGATGAGGGAATGAGAAGGGATTACTCAGAGAGAGAGAGAGAGAGAGAGAGAGAGAGAGAGAGAGAGAGAGAGAGAGAGAGAGAGAGAGAGAGAGAGAGACGAGACGAGACGAGAGAAGATGAGATGGGACGGGACGAGATGAGATAAGAAAGAAAGACTAGACAAGACAAGGCGAGAGAAAGACATACAAGAGACAGAGGTAGACAAATACAGACACGCAGACAGATACACAGAGAAGCGGTACTTCAGATACACATAACCCTTTCTGTGCAAGGCAAAGAAAAGTGGTACAGACATTCACACACGGGTGAATTAAATAAAAGACAGAGAAGAGAGGAGAGGGAGTTACAGGGGGAGGGACAAACAGGCAGGAAGGAAAGAAATATGAGTGAGTCAGTGGACAAATAAATAAATACACTCCCATAAATTTTCCCCCCTTCATCTTACACTCCTATGCTCTCACCCTCTACACTCCTTACACATCCTTTCTCTTTTTCCCATGCCCCTACATTCCCATGTGCCCATCCTTTTCCTTCAACTCAAACGTATACACGAACAAGAAAGCAAGTATGCAGACACTCATACTTACATACGTAGTATAAGTAGTAGTAGTAGTAGTAGTAGTAGTAGTAGTTGCTGCTGCTATTGTTGTTGTTGTTGCTGTTGTTGTTGTTGTTTTTGTTGTTGTTTATTGACATCATTAATACAAATTCGAGAGATATATAGAAGCCTTTAAGTATATACATTCTGTGTTTGTCCAAAGGAGAAAAATACTTATAGGAGATAAAATAATAAGAAACTGGCACAGGGGAACAAAACTGTAGTAAGCATTTTGAACCACAAACATGAACGAACATAAACACACATACAGATACTAGCATACACACGCCCAGACCAAATCATCCTTACATTACAGGAGCCAGTTAAGACATGCTAATCACTTCACACATACATTCTAGCACCTAACAATTAGACTCGTTCGTGCATCACACCTCCCCTCTTCCTACCCTACACACCTCTTTCTTTCCTTTCCTCCAGCCTCCATTATAAGCTTGGCATAGGCCCGTCAGTCTCTCCCCTTCCTCCTCAGACCGAGCCATTAACCCATTAGGCCATCACAGCGGGGACGGGATAGGACGGGCGCTCTCACGATGTAGGCAGCCGTCCTATAGCACTGAGGGGAAGGCATAGGCTCGTAAAATGACAGAGAAACGTCCTCTTTCCTTCCCTTTTCCCTCCCTCCCCCACCCGTGCGTCCCTCGCCTCCTCTCCGCCCATCACGCCGCCCACCCACCCACCTCTCCTAAAACCTTTCCCAGCCCGCCTATCCGCCTTCTGATTGGTGCAGCCGCGCCCTGACCACGCCTGCTGCTAGGGGGAGGGGGGCAGGACTCCGCCTAGAGACAGGAGACGAGGCCAAAAGGAAGGAAAGGACAAACAAACAAAAAATAGATAACAGAACAAGATAAAATATAAAAAAAGAAAGAGCCAACCTGTCTCCAGCAGTAGAGGAGGGACGCTTCCACCAAAAGCCGGGACGAATGTAAAATTTGCTTTTTGAAATGGAAGTCTATATGGAGGGAATCGAAGTGGCCAGTCAGCCGGGGTGTGAATTGGAGTATCTATTTATTTATCTTTATTTTCATTACTTCCACTGTATAATTTATCACCAGTGGACGTGACGCGGGAAGAATTCACTCCAAGTTCATCCATCCATCACACATACGCTCTCTCTCTCTCTCTCTCTCTCTCTCTCTCTCTCTCTCTCTCTCTCTCTCTCTCTCTCTCTCTCTCTCTCTCTCTCTCCCTCTCTCTCCCTCTCTCTCCCTTTTACCTCCATCGAGTACTGTGTCATTCGACCGACCGATCGCAACGCACTGTTAGCATATTTCTCCTCCCTTTTTTTCCCCCTCTCTTCTTCACACGTATGCTGCTGTTGTTTTTTCGTGGCAGTGGCGTGTGACTTTCGCTTTTAATTGGCGAGGCAACGACGTGCACGATGGAATCCAGCCAATTATGGAGCCTATTTGATCCTGTCCCCTCAGTGTGTGTGTGTGTGTGTGTGTGTGTGTGTGTGTGTGTGTGTGTGTGTAGGTGTGTACGTATTGTGCCGTGTTGCGTTGTGGTTTGTGTGGGAGAGTGAGGGTTTGTGGGAGAGTGGGGGTGTGTGGGAGGGAGAGAGGGAGAATGGAATGTTAGGAGGTATGAGGAACCCCAAAAAATTGTGAAGGAAGTACAGCATGTGGAAAATATAATAATAATAATAATAATAATAATAATAATAATAATAATAATAATAATAATAATAATAATAATAATAATAATAATAATAATAACAATAATAACAATAGTAATAATAAAGGAGAACAACAACAACAACAACAACAACAACAACAACAACAACAACAACAGCAACAACAAGAGAACGATGATAATGAGGATTAAGAGGAGGAGGAGGAGAAGATGAATGTGCTAGGGGACACAATTCACTGAAGGATTGTCCAGGTGATAAGGAAACAGTAAACACTGCGTAGAGCGGCTCCAGTATATTAAGAATCCAAGATACAGGGGGCGTGAGTGACTGGTCCAGGGGGCAGGTTGTGACTGACAGGCGCGCGGAAGATGCCAACAAAGACCCGCAAACAAAACAACATGAAGCGTCTTAAGTAAATGAATAAATAAATGATAAATAATAATACATGTAGTAATAATTGCAATAGTGATAATCATAATAGGTATAAGAAAAGAATATGAACTCATACATGTACATAGTATCATAAGAAGGACGAAGGGAAGAGAAAGAAAAGACGAAGACACAACAACAACAACAACAACAACAACAAAAACTATGTCAATAATAACAACAACAAAACAAACCACCACCACCACCACCACCACCAGCAACAACAAGAGTGCCAGTGAGCCAGCCAGCCAGCCAGCAGCAGTGAAGGGGTCAGTCACCTCGCCAGCGCCCCGCATCAATAGCCTCAGTAAAGGGCTGAGTCCGTGCATTGGTAAGACACACAATCACAGTTATGCAGAGGAAAGCACGTATGTACCAGGAGAAAGAGAGAGAGAGAGAGAGAGAGAGAGAGAGAGAGAGAGAGAGAGAGAGAGAGAGAGAGAGAGAGAGAGAGAGAGAGAGAGAGAGAGAGAGAGAGAGAGAGAGAGAGAGAGAGAGAGAGAGAGAGAGGGGGAACAGAGACAAAGCCACACACACACACACACACACACACACACACACACACACACACACACACACACACACACACACACACACACACACACAGGAGACGAAGGCACAAAGAGAAGGAAAGGAGAAAGGAAGAAAGACAGGGACAGACTGATGAAGGAAAGGAATGGAACACAGATAGAGACAGGGAGATAAAGAGACAGGGATGCAAATAAACACGTGACGAGGTGGGATGGACAGTCAGACAAACAGGAAGACAGACAGGCAGACGGACAGAGAAGCAAGCAGGCAGGTAGACAAGCAAACAGGCAGACAGGCACACACTAAGAGGATTACCGCCGTTCAGCGGAGGGGGAGGAAGTAACAGCCTGGGGAGTGTGCTTTCAAAGGCGCATTTTTTCCTGCGTAAAGTGAAGTAAAAAGTTTGATTGGTTCACTCACCTGACGCTAGGGGGACGAAGAGGAGGAGGAGGAGGAGGAGGAGGAAGGAGGAGGAAACATAACAAACTAGCATAAAACAGGAAGCCTCTTAGCGTTTTCACGAGGTTATTTTTACTGCTCCAGTCTCCTAGAATACTTAAAACTTAAAATACTTTGCAACTTATAAGTCTTTTCTACTAGTATGAGGGCAGGGCTTAAAAATGAAGGGCCTGTGAAAGAGGAGAAGCAAAGGAGGAGGAAGAGGAGGAGAAAGAGGAGGAGGTATGAAAAAGAAAAGGAGGAATAGGTGCTGTAACGAGGAGGAAGGGAAGGAGGAGAAGAAAGAGGAGGAGAAAGGGGAAAAATAGAGAAAAGACTCAAAGACGTAGTAAAGAAGAAAAAGAAACAGGAAAGTAAAGAGAGGAGAAGAATGAACGGGACACAGCCAAAAGGAAGAAGAAACAGGAACGTGGATAAAAAAGAAGGGGAGGAGAGAGAAAAGAAGGAATGAGATAGCTTACATGAAAATAAAGGAAACGGAAAACAGAAAAACAAAGAAAACAGTAAGAAGGAAGAAGAAAAAAATGAAAAAAAGGAAGTGGAGAAGAACGAAAAGAAAATAGGAAGAGAGAAGTACCATTATGAAAAAAGGAAAGAGAAGCAAAAGAAACGCATTAATAAGAAAGAAAGAAAAACGACAGTCGAAAAAAATAGGAGAGGGGGAGAGAAGAACGATAAATGAATATAAGACAAGAGAGGAGAAAGGAGTCTTCAAACTAATTGACGTATTTGTATCTCTTCCTTACCCCTTCTCTCTCCCCTCCCTTCTCCCCTCCCCCCTTCCCTCCCTTCCTTCCCTTTCCTGTGATGACTTTTCCCTTCTCTCCCTAAGTGACTCCCTCCCTCCCTCCCTCCCTCACTCACTCCCCTCCTTCCCTCCCTGTTTCCTCCGACTCCATTTAGTATCTCTTCATATTTTCCTCCTTATTTTTTCTTCTTTCCTCTTTTTTTTGTCGTTTGTTCTCAATTATCTTTATTTTCTGGAATTTTTTTTTTTTTTGCATTTTCTATATTTTGTTAATTTTGCTAATTTTTTTTTTCATTTTTTCTTTGATTTTCTTATTATTTCATGTCTGGTTATTCATATTTCTTCTTCTTCGTCTTTTTCTTCTTCTTCTTCTTTTCTTCTTGTGTTTTTTTCATCATCATCATCATCATCATCTTCTTCTTCTTCTTGTTCTTCTTCTTTTCATCATCATTTTCTCTATTTTTATTTTTATTTTTATCGTCTTTCTCGTCCTTCTCCTCCTCCTCCTATTATTGTAATTACACTTTCCCCTCCTTCTCTTCCTCCTTCTCTTCCTTCTCTTAATGTATATAGCCTTTCGCAACATTTCCCTTTTTTTCGTTCATTTCCTCCACTTTCCCCCCTTCTCCTCCTTCTCTTCTTCCTCCTCCTCCACCTCCTCCTTCTCCTCCTCCTCTTCCTCCTCCTCTATTTATCCACTTCAGCTACTTTTTTTGTGCCTTAACCACTTCCTCCTCCTCCTCCTCCTCCTCCTCCTCCTCCTCCTCCTCCTCCTCCCCCTCCAATTCTTCTTCTGTTTCTATTTCCTTCTCCACTAACACTGTTTTTTCTCCTCCTCCTCCTCCTCCTTCTCCTAACCACCCTCGTTTTCTTTCTTCTTCTTCTTCTTCCTATTTTACTTACTCTTCCTCTACTTACATTACTACCGTACGTTCTTTATTCCCGGTCCTCGTTTTATTTATCATCTGTTTATTCTTTTCTTCCTGCTCATCTCACCCATATTCTTCCTCCTACTCCCCATCTTCCATCGGATATTTCTTCTTCTTCTTCTTCTTCTTCTTCTTCTTCTCCTCCTCCTCCTCCTCCTCCTCCCCCTAATTTTCTTCTTTCTCCAGTTGTTGTTGTTGTTATTGTTGTTGTTGTTATTGTTGTTGTTGTTATTGTTGTTGTTCCTTCTCCTCCTCCTCCTCCTCCTCCTCCTCCTCCTTCCCTCCTCCCCCTCCCTCTCCCTCGATAGGCCTGGTGTTTTCCCCACACAATCAAAATGTACTGAGTTATACATTTCATGGATGGAATGTTTTAATGCAAAATTAGCATGAATATTGAGCCATTACCATAATCTCTGATAGCTAGAGGAGGGAGGAGGAGGAGGAGGAGGGAGGATGGGAAGGGAGGGAGAGGAAGGACAGGACAGGGAGAGGACGAGATAGGAGGAGACTGGAGAGGAGGTAGTGGAATAATAAGGAAGGATCTGGGAGGATAAAACCAAGAAAGTGGAAGAAAATCGTAAATAAGAAGTGAAGAAACATAACTTTGTGGAAAATATGTAAAGATAATAATATGAAGTGTCAGTGATTCAGAATAAGATATAAGATACTTTGAAAAGATTTAAAATGCTGTATATTTAAACGAAGGCTGTGAATGTGAACGAAAGCTTACGAAGGGAAGAGGACGATGAAGGATTAGTCAAGGAGTGATAAAGAGAGATGAGGAGGAGGGAGAAGAAGAGATAAAAAGAAGTTCTAGCTTCCTACAAACTAGTACCCTCACCCCCCCACTCATGTCATTTCCTCCACCACAATTGTTTATAATAAGCATGTCATCTCCCGCCACTGCTGACCCGATGTGGAATATTCAACTTGAAATTTGATCGTGAAAAAAAAGATAATGAATAAAAAACAAGATTATCGACAACAATAACAGGTATTTATATTGCGACTGTTGTTGCTAATACTACTTTTTTCTACTACTACTACTACTACTACTACTACTACTACTACTACTACTACTACTACTAATAATAATAATAATAATAATAATAATAATAATAACAATGATAATACCGCTAATAATAATAATAATAACAATAATAATAATAATAATAATAATAATAATAATAATAATAATAATAATAATAATGATAATAATAATAATAATGATAATAATAATAATAATGATAATAATAATAATAATAATAATGAAAGCAACACCAATAACACTTATTTTTCTTCACAAGACTTTATATGACCCTCACCCATCTCTCTCTCTCTCTCTCTCTCTCTCTCTCTCTCTCTCTCTCTCTCTCTCTCTCTCTCTCTCTCTCTCTCTCTCTCTCTCTCTCTCTCTCTGACATAACCAAACTAATTCCGTATCACCGTATCACAGGAAATATCAAATCAGCTTTTCTTCATAATATTATCGACCTAACCCAAAAATTTTCCTTCCCCACAGCACCATTCCCACGAGGTGTTCCCGGTCCCTCTTATCTGCGCGGCTCATCCGGTGACGGTTCGAGGGAGGGATCGAGGGGAGGGAGTGTAGAGGGTAGGAGTGGATAAGTGGATAAGATGAAGGATAAGGATGAAGTTTTAGGATGGAAAGTGGATGTAGGATATAGGTGAGGGATAAGGTGTGTGTGTGTGTGTGTGTGTGTGTGTGTGTGTGTGTGTGTGTGTGTGTGTGTGTGTGTGTGTTGGTGTGTGGATGGATGGCTAGGTGTGTTATACTTAGATATTGATTATCCTTTGTTAGAAGTGTTGCTTTGTTTCTTTGGGCAGAGGATAGATAGAGCGAGGCAGTATTCTTGTATTTTCTTGTTCTGTATTATGTATTTTATTATATATTATGCATTATCCATTTCGTTTGACGTATTTTGCTGATACTTTGGTACCCTTCTGTCAATAAACTATCTAATTAACTGTATGTGTGTGTGTGTGGGCGAGGTAGGAGGCGGGGTGAAGGAGGTTGTCTTATTCAATTTTTTTTTTCTATCCCTTTACCATTTTTTGAAGTTCAGTTTACCCCATTCCATTATTGTCGTGACGAGTGGAGACCCTCACGTGTGTGCGTTATGTAGGGCTGGACACTGCGCTGCTCTGTTTGTCTATGTACCCAATTAGGTCTCTCTCTCTCTCTCTCTCTCTCTCTCTCTCTCTCTCTCTCTCTCTCTCTCTCTCTCTCTCTCTCTCTCTCTCTCTGGAATCCGTGACACAGTGCTGTGATCGAGGTTTAAATGTCACGTGTTTGATTCTGCCTTAGGGAATTTTTATTTCTTTCTTTATTTTATTTTGTTATCATTATTTATTTATTTTATTTATTTACTTATTTATTTTCTTTTTTTTTTTTTGAGTGGGAGAAGTAGCGCTCTATAATGGTAGCGTAATTTTAGCCAGCGCCATATGACCTCAATGTTGCGGCTTCATAGCTCAAAAAAAAAAAAAAGAAAGAAAGAAAGAAAAACCACAGATTATAAATGGAAGTCTGACTGATAAGATTGTAACGTAATATAAATCTAAATATAGCTGGCTGGTGAAAGTCTCTCTCTCTCTCTCTCTCTCTCTCTCTCTCTCTCTCTCTCTCTCTCTCTCTCTCTCTCTCTCTCTCTCTCTCTCTCTACACACACACACAGACACACACACCAGCTCCATCGTTCATAAAATAACAACGACAAAAAAAAACACCCATCACATCCCTACATCCCCATATCCCGTCAAATCCTACGCCATCCGTTCCCTTCCATCCTCCCTGCCTCCCTTCCTCGGTCCCTGCCTCCCTCGTCTGGTCTTGCCGCGTGCCCGTCCCTCATCTCATCCCTTCGCCTCCCCATGGACAAAAACACTCATTCTGGCCAATTTGATGAAACTCCCACGCCAGACTGAGCCCAAATCGCAAATTGCCAGCCTTCCTAAACTTTAATTACTTTTGGTAATTCTGGAAAACGTGTGATCGGATTTCGGAACTGTGAGGGAGGGAGAAAAGGGAAGGGAGGAAGGAAAGGAGGGAGGGAGGGATGAAGGGAATGGAAGGAAGCGAGGGAGGGGAAAGGGAGGGTGTGGAATGAAGTATTAAATAGAAAGAGGCGGGTTAGTGAGGGAGGTATGTAGGTAAAAGGGAGAAAAGGATGATAGATGGATGGTTTTGGGGGATTTTGAAGGAAAGGCGAGTGACAGATAGATAGATAATTGAACAGACGGATTGATGGATGAATGAATGGCTAGACAGAAGGATGGATAGGTAGTTAGATGGATGGACAAATACATATATAGATTTCTGGATGAATAAATCAATGTAGAGATAAATGACTGAATGAGAGAGAGAGAGAGAGAGAGAGAGAGAGAGAGAGAGAGAGAGAGAGAGAGAGAGAGAGAGAGAGAATGAAGGTGAGAGGGAATGAGGGAGGAAATGAGGAACTGGAAGAGGTATGATAGGACGGTAGGAAGGGAGAGCGAGCGATTAGAAAGAGAGAGAGAGAGAGAGAGAGAGAGAGAGAGAGAGAGAGAGAGAGAGAGAGAGAGAGAGAGAGAGAGAGAGAGAGAGAGAGAGAGAGAGAGAGAGAAGTACCCGGATGATGAGCATATTGAAGGGAAGGGATAAACGGGGAGAGAGAGAGAGAGAGAGAGAGAGAGAGAGAGAGAGAGAGAGAGAGAGAGAGAGAGAGAGAGAGAGAGAGAGAGAGAGAGATCAAACAAGGAGTAGGAAAAGTGGAGAAATGGAAGAGGTGACATGGGAAAAGATAAAAAAAAGAGAGGAGAGAATGAAAAAGAAAAATTAACGAGACAGGAAAATGGAGAGACAGAATTAAGAAAGAAAAAAACAAATCACTGAACCACATGGACAGTCAAGACTCCCAAAATTACTGGCAAGGAAAGGAAGAGATATTCGGAAGAGAGAGGGAGAGGGAGAAAGGAATGAAGGGAATAAAGAGTGAGGGAAAGGGAGGAAGGGAAAGAGACAGAGGCGTAGGGGAGACAAAAGGACTGGAGGAGGAATATCGGTGTATGGGAGAGGAGGAGGGAGAGAGGGAGAGGAGAAGGGGGGGAAAGGGAGGAGGAGGACAGGGCTTTTAATGATGAAGGTGCGCCAGCCGAGGAATTTCAAGCGAAGGAAAAACTTGTTGTTCAAAGTTAGATTAATTGTGGACCTGTCGAAAGGTAACGGCGGTGCGGCAGAGGAGGAGTGTTGCTGGTGTGCCGGGGAGGGGGCGTTTGTGAGTGTGAGTGAGTGTGTATAGGAGTGTTCTTATACCAGGAGGAACACTGATTTACATTGACTGACTTATTGAATAACTGACTGATTAACTGGCTGACAGAATACTATAGCTGATTATGATTTTTTTTTGTGTTGTGTGTGTGTGTGTGTGTGTGTGTGTGTGTGTGTGTGTGTGTGTGTGTGTGTGTGTGTGTGTGTGTGTGTGTGTGTGTGTGTGTGTGTGTGTGTGTGTGTGTGTGTGTGTGTGTGTGTGTGTGTGTGTGTGTGTGTGTGTGTGTGTGTGTGTGTGTGTGTGTGTGTGTGTGTGTGTGTGTGTCAGTCAAGAACCAAGAACCATGGGCACAAAAAATGGTAAAGGAGGGAATATCTTAACATACTGCTCTTAAAAATCAAAATAAAAGTTTCAGAGGTTTTCTGACACTCCTCTTTTGGAACAGTTCAAGTCACAGGAAGAAGCAAAAAGCAGATACATGTAAGTGGCTCCAGGAATTACCATGTACGAGTAAGACACGTTTTAGCTAATTTCAGTAACCCTTATTGGTTTTAGAGACATTAAAACGTTTTAACAACTTGATCACTGGGGATTGATTGATTAATTGGTTGAGGATGTGAACACTTGACAAATAATGGCAGCATGACACTTGGTATTCCATCTCTGTGACCCTGAATATATATCACAGAGCAAAAATTAAACTAGGGGCACTGAAACGCCTGAAGCACCTGACTACTCTTTGCTATCAGCGGTTTATTTTGAAATTATGCTCTGAACTTCCACCAGACCATTTTATGTTGCATGAAGCAGTTAAAGGTTAATGCACCGATACAACGGGGTCATATGACGCCGCAGGTTAAAAATATTAACCTACATTTTTTAAAATAAGATAAAACGTAGTGACAAGTTGATGTCGAAAACTACATTCAAAATTATGCAATATAAGGAAGTTCCCAAGGCATTCGTCTCTCACACACACACACACACACACACACACACACACACACACACACAGATATATATATATATATATATATATATATATATATATATATATATATATATATATATATATATATATATATATATATATATATATATATATATATATATATACGCTAGGAAATGAATAAAGGTAATGCGAAAGAAAAATGCAATGCATCATGTAAAGAGAGCATGCGACTCTTTGAAGGAAAAGAAAATGTGTTGTAAGAAGTGAAAATTATTGTTTATGGGCACCAAGGCAGTGCACACCGTTAGAATGCAAGCTAACTGTGCCGCGGGGCCAGGCTGTGGTGGAGTGGAAGGATGTTGACAGCAGTAACTTTTTAAGAGCCATGTTACCTCGTCCCGGATCCTCCACTTGATAGAAGTAGAAACAAAATGGTAAGACGTACAATACACAGGTACAAAAAATAAATAAATAAATAAATAGATAAATAAATAAATAAATAAAATGTTGCTCCAGAGTCGAGGAAAAGAATCGATGCTGTTTAACAGAAACGAAGCGACGTGAAAAACAAGATAATAAAACACGCTTCTGTGAGAAAGAGGATAAATTCTGCTTTTGTGATGAAAACATGTACAGCATAATATAACTTTGAACGCTGGTGGGAGGGAGACGGGAACTGTGTTGCTGCAATATGGAAAAAAAAATGCCGAAGCGGAAAATATAGTAACGAGAAAGAGTGAGGAAGCATAACATTGACAAGGAATAAAAAAAAAAAATAGATAAAAAAAACATTGCAATCAGGACTGAAAAAAAAAAACATTACCGTGAAACTGAAATAGAGAGACGATGATGGAGAGAGAGAGAGAGAGAGAGAGAGAGAGAGAGAGAGAGAGAGAGAGAGAGAGAGAGAGAGAGAGAGAGAGAGAGAGAGAGAGAGAGAGAGAGAGAGAGAGAGAACAAATTGACACAAATGCTAAACAGACGTTGCTCATACAAAGGAGATAAGGAACATTGATGCCAAGAGGAAAGTAAAAGTTAGTGTGTGCAGCGAAGGAGGAGGAGGAGGAGGAGAAGGAGGCGGAGATGATGCACTGAGAAGGCGAAGACAGGAGTAGACAGGAAAGGTGTGTTCGCCAAGAGGGAAGTCATGTGTCAAGATTACCGGCGGTGTGTCAAGAGGAAATGTTCGTGTCAAGATGCCAATCAAAGAGAGAAGGCGAGAGAGGGAGAGAGTGAGAGAGTGAGAGGGAGAGGTCGGTGACTCCTCGCCTCGCCATGCACCCTCCCGTCTGCCTGCCTGCCTGCCTGCCTGCCTCCGTTGCCTCACTTGCTGCATTCTTTTAAATCCTTATTTTCCTCTTACATGTCGATTTTCTTGACATTTTTTCCTCCCTGTCTGTCTACATCGCTCAGTCAGTCAGTCAGTCAGTCTGTATGTATATCTATTTTTATATATATCTATCTGTTGTCTGGTTTATCTACTCATCTATCTTTAACGTATTCAGCCGAGAGAGAGAGAGAGAGAGAGAGAGAGAGAGAGAGAGAGAGAGAGAGAGAGAGAGAGAGAGAGAGAGAGAGAGAGAGAGAGAGAGAGAGAGAGAGAGAGATTTACGTAGTTCTCAATGAGTGAGTGAATGATGGTGCTAATTCTTTCATCCTCTGCTACATTAAAGAGGGAAAGTCTTTCCTCCCCTATTAGTCCTTCCTCCTTAAACTTAAGCTACTTAAAAGGGGATTATGAGTTTTGAACCTCCCGTGTTATGTGGGACTTTTTACTTTCCCCTTCCTAGTAGTAGTAGTAGTAGTAGTAGTAGTAGTAGTAGTAGTAGTAGTAGTAGTAGTAGTAGTAGTAGTAGTAGTAGTAGTGATAGTAGTAGTAGTAGTAGTAGTAGTAGTAGTAGTAGTAGTAGTAGTAGTAGTAGTAGTAGTAGTAGTAGTAGTAGTAGTAGTAGTAGTAGTAGTAGTAATAATAATAATAGTTTCCTTAAGTGTTATTAAGAAATGTGGGTCTTATTCTCAATATACTATTCGTTCGTTTCTGCTTCTGTATCCTGGTGGCTCTAAAGCAAGTAATGATGTTTAATAATGTGTGATTTGAAAACATATTGGTCTTTGTGATGATGGAATTAGTTCTTAAAGATTATATATATATATATATATATATATATATATATATATATATATATATATATATATATATATATATATATATATATATATATATATATATATATATATA
>NC_087167.1:13017500-13025000 GCF_035594125.1 Scylla paramamosain | reverse complement strand
CAAAGAATGGCTGAAAGAGGGAGAGAAAGAGAGAGAGGGAAAAAAATGGAAAGGAATGAAAAAAGAAGGAAGAAAGGGTGTGGATGTGTGGAGAAAAACGGGAGGCAAGAAAAAGAAGAGGAGACGAAAAAGAAAGGGATGAAAAAAGAAAAAAGGGAGAGAAGTGGGAGGAGAGAAGGGTGTGGATGTGAGAGAAGAGAGAAGACAACAAGAAAGGAGGAACAGTGTGGATGCATGAAGGGTAAAAGGGGGAGGCAGTATAGATGAGTGGATAAATATGAGAGTAAAAGGCGAAAGAGAAGAAAGAGGAGAAAAGGAACGGAGTGAAAGGTGGAGAAAGTGGATATATAGGAGAGAAGGAAAATATGCATGTGAGAGAAAGAAAAAAAACGAGGGTAGTTGACGAGAGAGAGGAAGGAAACCAGAGGAGAAAAATGTGGATGTGAGAGAAGAAAAAGGAAGGAAAGAAGGAAGCGGGAAAAAAAGACAAATGTGAGAGAGAAAATAAGAAAAAAACAAGGTGAGGAATGTGTGGATATGAAGCGAGAAGGAATAAAAAAAAATGAAAGCAGAGGAAGAAGTGAAGGTGACTACATTTTGGAGGTAAAAGAAAAAAAATAGGAGGAAAGAGGATGGAGGAGGGGGAGGAGAGAAGGACAACCCAAGCCTTGCTATCAACACTATGAAGGAGAAGGGGGAGGTGGGGATGTGAGTAAAAAAAAAAAAAGACGAGGAAGGAGGTAAGGGAAAGGATGTGGATGTGAGAGAAGAGAAAAGGGGAGGGAATAAAAGATGTAAATATAAAAGAGAGAAGAGAGGAAAGAAAAAAAGAATGTGTGGATCTGAGATGAAAAGAAAAAAATGAAAGAAAATCTGAAGGAGAGTGTACATTTTAAAGGAAAAAAATAAAGGAGGAGAGAGGGAGGAGAGGTTGAGAAGGGCAACACACGCCTTACTATAAACACTCTGAAGGACGACCCCACCTAGAACGACCATGGGCAAAGCAGACCCCTAGAGGCACCATTCGACACTGCAGGAATCTAGACCTTGGTAAGAGGGAAGGGAGGAGAGAGAGAGAGGAAACAAGGTCTCGTATTGAAGGGAAAGAGAGAGAGAGAGAGAGAGAGAGAGAGAGAGAGAGAGAGAGAGAGAGAGAGAGAGAGAGAGAGAAGGGAGGGGAGAAAGAAGGAGAAGGGGGGCGTGAGGGAACAGGGTGCAACTTGAGTCTCGAAAGGGAAGGAGAGAACGGGAACGAAGGGGGAGGGGGTACTAGTGCCCCTTGAATAAGCATATTGAGACGACAAGCGCAACCGTACCTGAAATATTTCGGCGGGAATTGACAAAGTTTAACGAGTTTCTGTTAAGTCCATTGGGTAGAGCCAACGGCACGGCAGGAAAACGAGTAACGAGTTGACGGGGGAGGAGGCGGCGGCGGAGGCGGAGGCAGAAGAGGCGGAGTAAAAGGAGGAGGAGGAGGAGGAGGAGGAGGAGGAGGAGAAGGAACAGTAGGCGGCCGAGAGGTAGGAGGAGGAGAAGGTGGAGGAAGAGAAGAGGAGGGTAAAAGAAGAGGAGATGATAGATAAAGTGGGAAGAGAAGTTAAGAAAATGTGGATAAAGGGAGAAAAGGATGATTTGGATAAAGGAAGGAGGAAAGGAGAGGAATGAGGAAGGGGGTGAGGAGGAACAGGAGGATAAAAGGAAAGGAAGATGGTGGATGAAGTTAAGAGACGGAAAAGGTGGATGAAAGAAGAGGATGAGGTTGCGAATAAAAAAAGACAGAAGAAAGAAGGAGGAAGAAGGGGTATTCAAAAAGAAAAGAGCAGGAAAGTGGAAATGGATACAAAATTTTAATATAATGATGAAGGAGAAATAGTGATAATAGAAGAAAAGGAAGAACAAGAACAAGAACGAGAAGAACAAGAACAAGAAGAAGAACAAGAAGAAGAGGAGGAGGAGGAGGAGGAGGAGGAGGAGGAGGAGGAGGAGGAAGAAGAATAGGAGGAGGAGGAGGACCAGGAGGAAGAGGAAGAAGAGGAGGAGGTGAAGAAGTTTGGTGTGAGTTGCACGACCTCTCTCTCTCTCTCTCTCTCTCTCTCTCTCTCTCTCTCTCTCTCTCTCTCTCTCTCTCTCTCTCTCTCTCTCTCTCTCTCTCTCTGATGTGGATATTTTGCTCAACAAATCAGCATTGTCGTTGTAAATAAAGTGAGAGGGAGAGAATGGAAGAGGATGTGGAAAAAAAAAAAACAGGAAGGATGCTTCGACTAACAACAGAGAGAGAGAGAGAGAGAGAGAGAGAGAGAGAGAGAGAGAGAGAGAGAGAGAGAGAGAGAGAGAGAGAGAGAGAGAGAGAGAGAGAGAGAGAGAGGTATGTCTGGGCAATGTGAAGGAAGTAAGAAAATAGTGAATAGGATATGCTTTGCTCTTTACACTGAAATGTTTGGGTCTTGGTTATCTTTGAACATTCTCTCGTATTTTTTTTATGTTCGTATGTTTGTTACTACTACTACTACTACTACTACTACTACTACTACTACTACTATTACTACTACTACTACTACTATTGCTGCTGTTGCTGCAACTATTATTAGTATTATTATCATTATCGACATTTATATTGTTACTCTTGTCTTTTTTTACTTATTTTAATTTTATTTTCTTGCACTGCTTCTCATCCTCGTCCTTCTCCTCCTTCCACTTTTCATACTACTACTGCTACTACTACTACTACTGGTACTACTACTACTACTACTACTACTACTACTACTACTACTACTACTACTACTACTACTACTACGACTACTACTACTACTACTATTAGAACTATTAGTACTATTATCATTCTCGGCAATAAATCTTTACATTGTTACTTTTGTCTTGTCTTTTATTTACTTTTTTTTTTTTGCACTGCTTCTCGTCCTCGTCCTCCTCTTCCTCCTCTTCATGCTACTACTACTACTACTACTGCTACTACTACTACTACTGATAATAATAATAATAATAATAATAATAATAATAATAATAATAATAATAATAATAATAATAATACTATCGTTATTATTATTATTATTATTATTATTATTATCATTATTATTATTATTACTACTACTACTAAAACTACAACTACAACTACCACCACCGCCACCACCACCGCCACCAATACTACCGCTGCAACCACTACTGCAACCACTATCACCACCAGTACACTGCCGTCTGATCCCGCCGCACAAAACCCAACTCATTCGTAAGCAGTCCCTCCTTCCCCTGGTACACTTGGCAGTCTGTGTGTGTCTCGTGCAGGCCGTCATCAACACCTTATCCTGCGCCTGGCCTTGAAAACACTCAGGGACATTTGCACGTTTTACCAGCCCCAGTGCCTGACTTTACTCCAGAGCAAAGGAAAGGAAGGCAAAAGTGCAAAAGGTCAGTTGACTTATACGAGTCAGCTTCAGTTTTTGTATTTTGGTTGTGGTGGTGGTGGTGGTGGTGATGATGATAGTGATTCCTTTCATGTATATGTATATTTAGTCTTCTCTTTTTTCTTGTTCTTGTTTTTGTTCTTCTTCATTTTCTTTCTCTTCTTCTCCTTCTTATTCTTGTTTATCCTCATGAATTTACAGTGCGAATTTATGTTATTACCTGCTCCTCCTCTTCCTCTTCCATTTATTACCGACCTTTGTCTTCCCCAGCTTCCCTTCCGTCTTCCTCCTCATCTTTCTCCTTCCCTTACTTTTCTTCACCGCCATCCTCCTGGTCCTCCTCTTTCTTTAATCCTCTTCTTCCTCTTTTTCCTCCTCTTGTCTCTCGTCTCCTCATTTCTCTACCTCTTTCTCCTCCTCCTTCTGTTCTACTTGTTCTATTGTTCAACCTCTGTCTTCTGTTCTTATTCTTTTTTTTTAATTCTTCTCCTCGTATTATTTTTTCTTTTCTCTTTTTATCTCTTTCCCTCCACCTCCTTCTCTTTCTTCTCATCTACTCCTAATCCTCATTCGTCTGTTCTTCCTTTTTTACAATTCTCCTCCTCGTATTTTCTTTCCTTCATATCTCTCACCGTCTCGTCTTTAATTCCTCCTCTTCTTTCATCTCTCATCCTCATCCGCTTGTTCTTCCTCTTTTTTTATTTCATATTCTCCTCATATTTTCTTTCTCTGTCTCGTCTTTCCTCTCCTTCACTTTTATTATTCCTCCTCATCTTCCTCCTCCTCGTTGTGTAACATTTGCATGACCTTGATTCACCTTTCCTCGCCTCCCCACCCCACCCTGACCTCCACTCGTTGATAAACACGGTGGGTCGAGGAGCTGACTGTCTAACAATTAAACAGAGCAGGTCCGGCAGCGCGTCCAGCATGCCAAACAGGACCGGTGTGGGCAGAGGTGCAGCGGTAGTGGTGGTGGTGGTGGTGGTGGTGGTGGTGGTGGTGGTGGTGGTGGTGATGGTGATGGTGGTGGTGTACTGGGTCTGGGAGCGACTTTCTGAATTGGGACTGTGTTGGTTTGTTTAGATGCAGTTTTATTTTGTGTTCTGACTGTGCCTCTCTCTCTCTCTCTCTCTCTCTCTCTCTCTCTCTCTCTCTCTCTCTCTCTCTCTCTCTCTCTCTCTAAGATCCTAGGCCCCCTTGTCAACCTGCCGTGACTCCCGCCGCGTCGCCCTTGCCCCCCGCTACGCTCCACACAGGGGAAACAGGAAGGCAGGTCTGCAGTTGGGTTTTCATTAATTTCATTGCAATTAATACAGCTGACTGTTACTACTACTACTGCTACTACTACTACTACTACTACTACTACTACTACTACTATTACAGTTCCTTATGCTGCTGCTGTTGCTATATTCACCACCATCACTACCACCACCACCACCACCACCACATCCATTACCACCACCGACATCAACAACAACAACAACAGCAACAATAACAACAACAACAACAACAACAACAACAACAACAACAACAACAAGACTCAAAATAATCATCACCAGATATCCACTTCCTCAAAATACATCTCAATAATCACTCACAAACACACACACACACACACACACACACACACACACACACACACACACACACACACACACACACACACACACACACACACACACACACACAATCTCTTCAACGGGAAGCGCGCGAGTGAAGTGAGCGGTCTGAAGAAATACATAAATTAAAGTCCATCGCTGGGATAAACTTGTCACTTTACCGGATAGGAGAAGGAGGAAGAAGAGGAGGAGGAGGAGGAGGAGGAGGAGGAGGAGGAGGAGGAGGAGGAGGAGGAGGAGAATATCGGGAAAAGCGCAGGGAAAGAAGAATGGAAAAGGGAGGAAGGAGAATACAATTGAAAAGGAAGTGGAAAACAACAACAACAACAACAACAACAACAACAACAACAACAACAACAATAACAACAACAACAGCAACAACAACAACAACAACAACAACAACAACAACAACAACAACAGCAACAACAACAATAAAAAACAAGAATAACAACAACAACAACAACAACAACAACAACAACAACGACAATAACAACAACACAGCATCACGCACAGCACACTACCAAAACACCATTCCCATCCACTTTTTTTTTTTTTTTTTTTATGCAGGAGGGACACCGGCCAAGTCAAGCGTTCTGTGGTTTTCCTTGCGTGAACTGTTTACTTCCTGAAGAGTTGGACGTCTATGAAAAGACGTGGAAAAGTGCAGGGGTGGTATCATTAGCGTAGGAATGGACAAGACAAGAAGTTTGGTTTAGAAGATCACTGATGAATAATAGGAAGAGAGTGGGTGACAGGACAGAACCCTGAGGAACACCACTGTTATAGATCTAGAGAGAAAAACAGTGACCGTCTACCACAGCAGCAACACAACGGTCAAAAAGGAAACCTGAAATGTAGTTACGGAAAGTAGGATAGAGCCGTAGGAGGGTAGTCTGGAAATCAAATCTTTGTGCCAGACTCTATCTAAAGCTTTCGATATGTCTAAGGAAAATAGCAAAAGTTTCACCAAAATCTCTAAAAGAGGATGACCAAGACTCAGAAAGGAAAGCCAGAAGACCACCAGTAGAGTGGCCTTGACAGAGCCCATAGTGGCGATCAGATAGAAGGTTGTGAAGTGATAGATGTTTAAGAATCTTCCTGTTGAGGATAGATTCGAAAAATTTAGACAGGCAGGAAATTAAAGCAACAGGACGGTAGTGTGAGGGATTTAGAACGGTCATCCTTTTTAGGAACAGGCTGAATGTAGGCAAACTTCCAGCAAGAAGGAAAGGTAGATGTTGACAGACAGAGTTGAAAAGAATTTGACTAGGCAAGGTGCAAGCACGGAGGGGCAGTTTTGGAGAACAATAGGGAGGAACCCCATCAGGTTCATAAACCTTCCGAGGGTTTAGGCCAGCGAGGGCATGGAAAACATCACTGCGAAGAATTTTAATAGGTACCATGAAGTAGTCAGAGGATGGAGGCAGAGGAAGGAACAAGCCCTGAATTGTCCAAGATAGAGTTTTTCGCAAAGGTCTGGGCGAAGAGTTCAGTTTTAGAGTTAGATGTGATAGCAGTGGTGCCATCTAGTTGAAATAAAGGAGGGAGAGAAGAAGAAGCAAAGTTATTGAAGATGTTTTTTGGCTAGATGTCAGAAGCGACGAAAGGAGTAAGATCTTGAAAAATTTTGATACTTTCTATTAATGAAGGAGTTTTTTGGCTAATTGGAGAACAGACTTGGCATGGTTCTAGGCAGAAATATGAATGCATGAGATTCTGGTGTGGGCCACCTCTCTATCATGTATACCACGATAACAGGCTGTGTTAAACCACGGTTTGGAAGGTTTAGGGTCGAGAAAAGAGTGAGTAATATCCGCCTCCACTATCCGACACTATCACCTCTGTTATGCGCTCGGCACACAGAGACGGGTCTCTGTCATGGAAGCAGTAGTTATTCCAAGGAAAATTAGGAAAATACCTCCTCATGTCCCCCAACTATTAGCTTGGGGGGATTCTAAGGAGAGATTGGAGCGAAAGGACAAGATACAGATATGAGATTGTGATCGGTGGAGCCCAACGAAGAAGAGAGGGTGACAGCATAAGCAGAAAGATTAGAGGTTAGGAAAATGTCAAGAATGTTGGGCGTATCACCAAGACCGTCAGGAATACGAGTAGGGTGTTGCACCAATTGCTCTAGGTCGTGGAGGATAGCAAAGTTGAAGACTAGTTCACCAAGATGGTTAGTGAAAGGAGAGGAAAGCCAAAGCTGGTGGTGAACATTGAAGTCTCCAAGAATGGAGATCTCCACAAAAGGGAAGAGAGTCAGAATGCGCTCCACTTTGGAAGTTAAGTAGTTAAGGAATTTCTTTATAGTCAAAAGAGTTAGGTGAGAGGTATACAGCACAGATAAATTTAGTTTGAGAGTGACTCTGTAGTCGTAACCAGATGGTGGAAAACTCGGAACATTTAAGAGCATACAAACATACAAAAGACCAGACAACTGCTATAATATACAACTCAATATC
>NC_087167.1:13012500-13015000 GCF_035594125.1 Scylla paramamosain | reverse complement strand
CGTCGCATTCATAACTTTACTTTATCATGCAACCCTCTCTCTCTCTCTCTCTCCTCTCTCTCTCTCTCTCTCTCTCCTCTCTCTCTCTCTCTCTCTCTCTCTCTCTCTCTCTCTCTCCCTCCCCCTGATTTTTTTTCATTTCCTAATATATTCTCTTCCTCTAATTCAGGTTTCCTTTCATTGTTATTTATGAGACTCGTCCTTCCAAACCCTAAATTTTTGTCCCGTTTCCCTTCAACCTTCCTCCCCACTTTCTCCAATTCTTTCTTTCCTTTTTCTTCCTATTCCCCCCTCTCTCTCTCTCTCTCTCTCTCTCTCTCTCTCTCTCTCTCTCTCTCTCTCTCTCTACTCTCTCTTCTACCTAGAACCATTGAGTCTTCGTCACCTTTTGTGAGGATCAAGACCCCCTTCAGTTCTCTCTCTCTCTCTCTCTCTCTCTCTCTCTCTCTCTCTCTCTCTCTCTCTCTCTCTCTCTTCCTCTCTCTCGTCTCTCTCTTCTCTCTCTCCTCTCTCTCTCTCTCTCTCTCTCCTCACCATAACGCATCGTCACTTAGTAATGAATATAGTAACCGATTCACGAATATATATATACTCATATATTTAAAATAAAACAAGTGTCAGTACGAATGATGAAAAACTACAGTACTACATAAACACAAACTTTTCTCTCTCTCTCTCTCTCTCTCTCCTCTCTCTCTCTCTCTCTCTCTCTCTCATCTCTCTCTCTCTCTCTCTCTCTCTCTCTCTCTCTCTCTCTCTCTCTCTCTCTCTCTCTGATAGTGATATCATGTTATAGATTTGTCATATTAGTCATACAGGGAGGCAACATGTGTGTGTGTGTGTGTGTGTGTGTGTGTGTGTGTGTGTGTGTGTGTGTGTGTGTGTGTGTGTGTGTGTGTGTGTGTGTGCGGGGAGGAATGAAGTGAGCGGATTCTCGTCGCTTCTGAAGATTAGGATTAGAAAACTTTCCAGCAGTATTTAGGCCTGACCATTTCTATCGAGTGGGTAAGAGTCTGTCTGTCTGTCTGTATGTATGTATGTATGTATATCTGTTTTGTCTGTCTGTCTGCCTGTATGTATGTATGTATATTTGTTTGTTTGCTTGTATGTATGTATGTATGTATGTATGTATGTATGTATGTAATTATTCACTCATTGGAAACTAGATTATTCCTCTCTCTCTCTCTCTCTCTCTCTCTCTCTCTCTCTCTCTTCTCTCCTCTCTCTCTCTCTCTCTCTCTCTCTCTCTCTCTCTTCTCTTTCTCTCTCTCTCTCTCTCTCTCTCTACGTACAAATCCCATGATGACAGGTTGGCAGTCTTACTTTCATTCACCTAAAAATTATGTTATTTCTTTTGTAATATCATCCACTCCTTTTACATTTCTGAAAGGACACGTGATACTGTACCCTAAGAAAATTCAGCTGAGACATGTAGACATGAGTAGGTAAGCCTCACTTAAGAATATCCGCGTCTGTGAAAGGAGGCATGGTTTTTGACCACTTCCTCCTCCAACACACACACACACACACACACACACACACACACACACACAGACACGAGGCAGAAAGCGCCATTTAATGTAATATATCGTAACATCTAATAAACACGTTCAGCTCTAACTATATTCCGAGAAGTGTGAGAATTCATTAAATCTAATAACTCATAATTAATTATAATGACGCAGAGCTTGTGTGTGTGTGTGTGTGTGTGTGTGTGTGTGTGTGTGTGTGTGTGTGTGTGTGTGTGTGTGTGTGTGTGTGTGTGTGTGTGTGTGTGAAATGTCTTTTTTCTCTTTTTTTTCTTTCTTTTTCGCGTTCCGAGTTTAAGCTAACAAGAACAGAATATATACAAGAATGTATATATTCTGTGTTCTTTATGTGTGTATCTGTTTACCTGTGTTTCTATGCATTTCTCTCTCTCTCTCTCTCTCTCTCTCTCTCTCTCTCTCTCTCTCCTCTCTCTCTCTCTCTCTCTCTCTCTCTCTCTCTCTCTCTCTCTTTTTCCTTATCAAACTATTTTTTTTTGTTTATTTGTCTGTCTGTCTCCCTACCTGTTCGTCTGCCTGTATATCTCTCTATCCACCTATTTATCTTTTTGTATCCTTGTACTAGTATATCTCTCTATCTGTCTCTACTCATATTTCAGTCTATTTCATCATAACTGTATCTACGTATCTATCATTATATCAGTCTATCGACACATCAATTCATATATAACCTCTGTATTTATATATCTATTAACCTACATATGTATCTATCAATCTATCCGTCTATATCACCACTTAGTATCTCGTCGTGGCTACAGTTGATACCCTATCTATCTATCTATCTGTCTATATATAGAGCAAAAGTAAGTGTCTAGACATATTTATATATCTACCGACCTACCTCTACCATGCGTCTTACCAGCTCAGCAGTCCTTGCCTCCCTGATTCAGTACCCCTGGCAGTGTTACCTCAGCTCAGACCCGCAATACTGCTGACGCTCAGGAATAAAAAAC
>NC_087167.1:12992500-13010000 GCF_035594125.1 Scylla paramamosain | reverse complement strand
GAAGGGGAAGACGAGGGAGGGTGACAGTGCCTCAGGGCGTGCAGTGCCGCGCTGGGAGGGTAGGGGAAGGCGCCGAGGGGAGGAGAGGAGACAGGACAAAGGGGAGAGAAGAGGAGAGGAGTGCAGATGAGGATAGCATAGAGGCAAATAAGGGAGGGAATATTGAAAGAGGGAAGAGGATGAAGGATAAAAAAAACGGTAAAGGAGGTAATGGAGAAGACGAATGGACAAGGAAGGAGAGCTTGAGAAAAGAGGGAAGAACAGAGGAGAGACAACACGAAATGAGTCAAGTGGAAAGGAAAGTAGAGAATAGGAGGGAAAGATAAGAAGGGTAAAAAAAAAATATGACAGGAGCAAAGGGAAGGACAAGAAAACCATATGACAGGTAAAATGAGAAAAGAAAAATAAGTAAAGCAGAAGATAATAACCATACGAGAAATGTAACGAGAGAGAGAGAGAGAGAGAGAGAGAGAGAGAGAGAGAGAGAGAGAGAGAGAGAGAGAGAGAGAGAGAGGAGAGAGAGAGAGAGAGAGAGAGAGAGAGAGAGAGAGAGAGAGAGTAAACTGGTTCGATGAAAGATGTAAAAAACGCAAGAGATAAAGAGATACATTATGGGACCGATTTACAAGAGTACTCAGGCAGAGGAAAGATATAAACGAGCTTGGAACGCATGTGCAAAAATAAGAAGAGATGCAGGGACGAGTTTTTGAGAGGGACGAATGCAGCGGAAAAAAATAATGAATAAATAGTTTGAAAGAATCTAAACTCCTATTTGGGTGTGTCAATACCAAAGATAAAACAAAGAAAAAAGGGAGATAGGATAGAAGGCGAGGTAGACGAAGAGAAGGGAAATGCAGTATTGAAAAGGAGATGTAAGAGATTGTTTGATGTCTATTGGTTACTCGTAATAGCTGGAGTAATACACGCTACTGACCTCCATTATATTTACTGATTTCCCTCATTCTACAATCCTTTGATCTGCTTAAAACTATTAGAAGATCGCCAGCAGATCAGAGAACTCAAACATGAGGGAAAGCACCAAACACAGTGAAAATGAGAGCAGAAAGTTACTCTTCTGGCCACGACTGTCCAAGGAAGGGTTGTGTTGGATGATAGATTTCACAAATTGTCTTTCCAGAGAAGTACTACGCGTAATGGGCCGTCATGCTCTAAGAGGGAAGAGTTTAACACAAGCAGACCATGCAAACACTGAATACGAGGAAGGTTAGTAAATGTTTATGATGAGATATCCACTAGTTGGTGTTTCAATGACGTTTTTGAAGAACCTAGCGTGTCATTATACAAAAATTATTTCATTGCTCCACTGCTAATAACAGTACGATACTTGATGTACGATTAGAGTAACCCTTAAATTCCTGAGCAAAAATAAAACTGCAGGTACTAGAAGTTTTCAACTACATGATCACCCCTTTTGCTATCAGTGATAATTTCAAGTAATTATAAACTTGCACCAGGCCAACACGTTACGTCTCCTAAGAATCTATAACGCCAACATAAATAAAGCTACATTTTTTTATTTCCTTTTGTTTTAATTTATTTCATTCTTTGAAGAGACACCAATATTTCATTCCACCTATATTAAAAAGAAAATACCCCACAAATTAACAAGGAAACAATACCCTCAATATCTCAAAACCCAGAGAACACAGACAGTAGACCGATTTGCCTTTGGAGTTGAGAAATCTAATACCGCACAGTTAATTCATAGCGCCACAGGAATCTGAGATGAAACAAAGGAAACAGGTGACTGGGTCTGGCTGAGTTCATCTAGATTTCAAGACCCTCTGACCGTACGCCACACCAGGGAGTTACGGGTATGTGGTGACTGCGGACAAGAAAGGAATGACCAAAGGGTTTCTTACAGTATATAGTCACCAACACCAAGCATCAAGGGTTTCTATATAGTCTGTTGGATTCTAGAAGCACCAATTAAATGAGTAAAGGGTTTCTATATACTCTGCTGGACTGAAGAAGCATCATTTATGACACTTGACATATGAGGACAGTGAAGGTAAATGAAAAAGGAACAGGGAAAAGAATGAACTAAGGTTTTCATGAGGTTAGTGTTCATAATAAGCTGGTGTTGTTATTTCGAATGTTTAATTGAAAAAAAAAGTAGATAAATGTAAATAAGAGAAATGAAAATAGAAATGGACAAAATAGTAAAATAATTATTTTCTGGTCTAATGAATATAAGATGAAAATAAAAAGATAAACAACAACAACAACAACAACATTAACAATAACAACATTATGAAATACAACAACAACAACAACTACTACTACTACTACTACTACTACTACTACTACTATAAGGAGTTGATCAAATAAGACTTCCTCAAAGCTTATTGATGGAGAAGAGTAAACACAAATATATAAAGCACATCACCACAACCTCATAAAAACACAAGACCATAAGAACGTGAGGACACAAGTTGTACGTAGATAGCAGAAGGCGAGCTGACTCACACAAGGCAGCTCTTGCAGGCGAGACTAACTGCCGGTGAAAATTGAGTGTGCTACAAACATACATAGACTGATAAATACATCTTGGAGTACGTAATATTAATAGACAGAACACTGTGCATTTGTGAATATGAATAATAGTAATTACATAAGAGCACACACACACACACACACACACACACACACACACACACACACACACACACACAGAAGGAAAACAGGACACAAAACTACCATCTATTCTGATTAACAAAGAAAAAAAAAAGAGAAAGAGAGAGAAGCCATCTACATCAGTCCCTCCTTCCTTCCCTCTATTTCTCTTCCCCTTCCTTTCCTCCCTCCCATCCTCTCTTCCTCATTTCTGCCTCTTTTACTCTTCCCTTACCTCTCCCTTCCCTCCCTTCCCATCTTATTAAAGTCTTCCTTCCTCCCTCAGGGCCAACTAACCCCCCCTCCCCACCCTCTGTTTATGTTTGTTTGTTTGCCCACGAGTCTGTCTGTCCGTATGTCTCTCTCTCTCTCTCTCTCTCTCTCTCTCTCTCTCTCTCTCTCTCTCTCTCTCTCTCTCTCTCTCTCTCTCTCTCTCTCTTTTACACACATCATTATTTTTTCTTGTCTGCTTTTCTCCAATTTATTCCTATTACATTTTCTCTTTATTTCCTTTCAATACCACCACCACCACCACCACCACCACCACCACTGTCATCATCATTACCATCATTCCCTACCACCACCACCACCACCACTACCATTACCTTCACCACCACCCCTTTCTCCTCCATTACGGTTTTTCTTTTTTTCTTTTTTTCCTCTCACTCTTTCTCATTCCCCAGGAGAAGGCGGCTCGTCATCTTGATAATTAAGTCTCAACCTTCCCTGATGCCTTCTCCTCATTTGCTTATTTATGCACTTTCGTCCATAATTCATCTCTCATTAAGCAAGTCACTCCTTCTCCTTACACGTGACTGTCTCTTCTTTCCTCCTTTCACTTTCATTCTCTATCTTTATATGTTTTTTTTTTCGTCACTTTGCTATTTGTCTTTCTCTTTTTTTTTCTAGTAAGTATTTGGTTATTGTTGCATGTCGTTGTTGTTGTTGTTGTTGTTGTTGTTGTTGTTGTTGTTGTTGTTCTCATTGGTCTTAGCAATGTTAGGTTATGTTAGGTAAAGTTTTCTTTCTGAGTTCTTGTATGTTTTTATTCATCTATTTATTTATTTATTTATTTATTTATTCTTTTTTTCTCTTGGTTTATCTTCCTTTCATTTTTCACATTTTTGTGTGTGCAATTTTTTTTTTTGTCTTAGCCAGTGTTTGCATGCATGTAAATCTCTCTCTCTCTCTCTCTCTCTCTCTCTCTCTCTTCTCTCTCTCTCTCTCTCTCTCTCTCTCTCTCTCTCTCTCTCTCTCTCTCTCTCTCTCTCTCTCTCTCTCTCTCTCTCTCTCTCTCTCTCTCTCTCTCTCTCTCTCTCTCTCTCTCCTCCATTTCGCCTTTCCAAATTTTATTCCTTCTAGCCATTCTAAATTTTATCCCAATCTCATAAATGGTCTTATTCATTTATTTTCCTCTCATCCCAAACTTCCTACCTCCTCCTCCTCCTCCTCCTCCTCCTCCCCCTCCCATCCCCTCATCATTAAGACTATTAACCATAATAAGTGGATGTACGTAGGCATGTTCATACGTTCTATACAGGACGTGGCATAAATATACGTACGTAGGCTTCATGGAGCTTCCCTTATGTTCCGATGCTCGTATGTTCATATGGTAACTTTTACATGTTGATAAGTTAGTCACCAAGAATCAGAAGATGTGGATGATTGAGTGGGGAACAAAGACATGCCCTAGCTTCATGAATTTATAGTTCGAGTTTGCCAAAATTTTCACACGTTTGTTTTCTTTAACCAAACCCATTACAATTGTTTCCCAGGCAACCTCTTCCAGCATGGTGCGAGCTGTGATGAGAACAAGTCGTGGGTGGATGAAAACAAAAAAAAAAAAAAGGGAGGCTTTCGTCTTCCAGTGTTCAAAATATGTATGTGTACTGCATGGTGGATCTTCCTTGCAATAGTAATACAATGTCATTTACGAGTATCATCTATCAATATACGTATAATTAGTTATATAACTACTTGATATCCGCACTCCTCCTCCCCCTCCCTCCTCCTCTTCCTCCACCCCCTCTTCCTCTTCCTTCTTTTTCTCCTCTTACTCCTCCTTCTCTTCCTCCTCCTCCATCTCCTATTCTCTTAAAATTTCTTATTTTCTCTCAGTGAGTTGTTCCCATTTCTACTTTAAATGATTACAGAGAGAGAGAGAGAGAGAGAGAGAGAGAGAGAGAGAGAGAGAGAGAGAGAGAGAGAGAGAGAGAGAGAGAGAGATCGACCTGAGGGAGAGCAGACAGACAGACAGGGAAGTAGAAAGGTGGAGAGAGTCACAGAAAGTGTTTTATTTTCTCTTGATTGGATGTCCTCTCTCTCTCTCTCTCTCTCTCTCTCTCTCTCTCTCTCTCTCTCTCTCTCTCTCTCTCTCTCTCTCTCTCTCTCTCTAGGCCTAACCTCCACCACGCCCGGTAGTTTCGCCACCGTCGCCGCCTCCTTCTCTAATCACTAGCTGGAGAGGACAAGAGTGTCGTTAGGGCGATTGCAACATTAGATTTTCCACCTAATGAGCATGTAATGACCGCCCGGCCCGCCACTCCACCTGCTGGGGGGGGAGGGGATGGGGAGGGGCGGAAGTAAGAGTAGAGAGGGGAGGGGAGGGGAAAAGAACAAGGGAATGGAGGAGAAGCTTGAGGTAGATTAGGAAGAGAAGGAAAAATAGTACGCAGAAGACGCAGGGTAGGGAAAGTCTAAAAGGTAGGTAATAGTGAGGGTAGTGTGGTGGTGGTAGTGGTGGTGATGGTGGTGGTAGTACTGGGGGTGTTGGTGGTGGAGCGTTTTGGTCTCTAGATTGTACTGGAAAAAAAAAGAAAAAAAATATCAAGCAAAAAACTAGGAAAATAATGAAGCAATGACATCCTCTCTCTTGTGTGTGGGTGTGTGTGTGTGTGTGTGTGTGTTTACAGGATGTCATTCTAAACAAGTAAATATAGAGAATCTTATTTAACATACTACGTAGAACAACAAGTAATACCTCATTTCACAGGATGTTAAGATTAAAAATTTTCCTACTTATTTATCTATTCATTTATTCTGTCTATGTACTTCTTTTTAGCTTACTATGCTGGTAAAAGGGAATGAGCGATTCTAACGCGATACAAGAAGAATTTATAAGTGTCTATGATACTCCTCTTATCCAACAGTCCAAATCTAAGCAATATTTGCGCAAGGTTTACAGACAATCAGGAAGCAAAAAAAAAAAGATGGATAAATGCTTTAGATAAATTTATAGATATAGGTTTGAACAGATAGATAGATAGATAGATAGATAGATAGATAGATAGATAGATAGATAGATAGATAGATAAACATATAAACAGATAGACAGACATATAGATGGGTAAGTATATAAATAGATAGATAGAGATAGATAGACAGATATAGATAAATAGATAGATAAATAGATTAACAAATAGATAAACAGATAGATAAATAGATAGATAGAAAGATAAATAGATAGATAGATAGATAGATAGATAGATAGATAGATAGAAGATAAATTGATTGATTGATTGACTGTTTGATTGGCAGATAGACGGATAGATAGATAGATAGATAGACAGACACACAAACAGACAGACAGACAGACAGACAGACAGACAGACAGACAGACAGACAGATAGATAGACAGATAGAAAGATAAACAGATAAATAGATAGACAGACAGACAGACAGACAGATAGATAGATAGATAGATAGATAGATAAATAGATAGCAGAAGAAAAATATAACTTTCTCTTTTCTATTCACCAAATTCTAACTTGAGACAACAAATTTAACTGTTTCACTGCGATATGCATCAATTAGCAGTACTAAACACACTGTAAACAATCCTCACAGGCACCCAATAGAAAAAGAAAGAACTAAAACAATAGAGGTCAGTGGCTTTCCAGTATAATGTTTCGAGATGGAGGAAGAAAAAGAAATACCTCAGCGTGGTTTGTGACTGAGGAACCATGTGTTAAATAGCAGAGGGATGAGTTCTGTCACTGTGCCATGGGAAGGAAGTATGTACCTATGAGGTGTGATTCCCTTAGACGTAGTAACATTAACAGAAAGAATAGTCACCTATCAATATTTATTTTTAACATAATGTATAGCTGTGTGTGTGTGTGTGTGTGTGTGTGTGTGTGTGTGTGTGTGTGTGTGTGTTATCGCTCTCCCTATCATCACTCCCGGACACCACAAAAGTCACAGCATTTACTTCCCCCTCATCACACCTCACCTAACAACTCACCTAAATCCCTACATCTTCCCCTTCCTTCCCTCCCTACACAGTACATACATAGCACATCCCCAGTCTCCCTCTCCCTCCCCTGCCAGGTTACGACATTCGATCTATGAGGCCAAAAGGGCGACGCGAAAGGAGAAAAATATATAAAAAGAGGAACATACGAAGACTTTTGAAAAGCATATCGGAGTCTTGAAAGAGTGGTGAGAAGAAAGAGGCGATGAAACGCACACACAGACGAAGAGGGGACAGCAAAAGGAGGAGAAAAGGCATGTAAAGGGAGAAAAAGTGTAGTAAAAAATGTACGTGAAAAGATCTATTCGATTCATTCAAAGGATTAAATGGAAAAAAGAAAAAAAGAGAGACAGTGAAAGAGAGACGGAGAGAAAGGTGAGCGGGAAAATTATGTAACGATGTTTGAGAGAGAGAGAGAGAGAGGGGAGAGAGAGAGAGAGAGAGAGAGAGGAGAGAGAGAGAGAGAGAGAGAGAGAGAGAGAGAGAGAGAGAGAGAGAATTATGCGAGTAAATCTCCACGTTATGACTCAAAATCTTCACTCTCTCTCTCTCTCTCTCTCTCTCTCTCTCTCTCTCTCTCTCTCTCTCTCTCTCTCTCTCTCTCTCTCTCTCTCTCTCTTCTTTAATTCCTTTCTTCCATAGACTTTCTTCATCCAGCACATTTTTACACCGAGATCTTTTCTTATCTTTATCATTTTTATATTCCACACGCTTCTGTAATCTTCTTGTTCTTCTTCTTAACCTGTTTTGCTTCTTTATAAATCTCTCATTGTTGTCTCTGTCTTGCGTTTCCTTATCATAGCCTTTCCTATCTTCCTTTCTTTGTTTCATATTTCCATTCTCTCCTTATCTTCTTTTCCTTTGTAATATGTTGCCATTTCCCTTGGTTTGCTTCTTTATTTTTGGAGTTTTTGTTTTGTGTGTGTGTGTGTGTGTGTGTGTGTGTGTGTGTGTGTGTGTGTGTGTGTGTGTGTGTGTGTGTGTGTGTGTGTGTGTGTGTGTGTGTGTTTCGCTATGACTAGGTTTCCTCTGACCCTTTCTTTCTTTATTGTTTTTTATGTTTTTTTTTTCTTTTTTTCTTTTTGGTGTGTGCTTTATGACTTCTGTTAGCGAGTCGGTCATGTCATCTGTCTTTGACTTTTCTTTATTGTATCTATTCGTTGTTCGTTTACGTTACATATTTTTCGTATTTTTCCAGTGAATTTTCTTTCTTCTTTCCCCTCCTTTCATTTTCGACATTTCATGTTTTTTTTTTCTCTCTCTCTCCTTTTCATGTATCTTTGCCACTTCTCTCTCTCAAACTTTTTTTTTTATTTCAACAGGAATGACACAGTGTACATTGTAAAGCATGTTAGGTACGTTATATGGCGCATGGTACATAACTGTTCGTTTTAAGCTACATATTACTGAACAAAGATTTTCTCTCTCTCTCTCTCACTCTCTCACACACACACACACTTTTCCCCTATCTCTCTTTCGTCCGTTCTTTCTTCTTCTTATCTTCTCTCGTCTTTCTTCCATCTCCTTATCTCCATCCCTACTCCTCCCTCTACCACCACCACCACCACCACCACCAAACCCTCCTCCTTCTCTTTCAGGCGAGTCTCAATCACTGACATCATCACAAAGGCAATCATGTCCACCTGCCAAGATGTGTCGCCCTATACCACTCCTATCTGTCCTTTCTTCTCTGTCTGTCCGTCTACCCTGTCTATATTTGCCTGTCCATCTGTCTGTCTTTTTTTTTTTGTGTGTGTGTAGGAGCAATGGACTTTTTTCCTGTCTGTCTTCCTTTCTGTCTGTTTCTTTCTACATAATTAATGGTACGTCTTATTCTTTGTTTGTGATTTTAGATGCGTATGTTTGTTTGAGTGACTATATTTGTCTGTTTGTGTGCTGCAGTGTTTACTCCAGGGGGTTTCCTAACACTATATGAGACAAATGGTAAGTTTATCAATTTGGAAAAGCTGGTAATAAAATAAAAACAATGCCAACCATTTCCCGTTGAAGTTGAGCCTCGCTTTGTCTGATACAAGGAAAAAAAATAGTCCATATCAAACCACTCTTTGTATTAGACCAGCGAAAACGCATAAATCAGGCCTGTAGATAATGAAATGCTAAAAATATCAACCATTTCCCGTGCAAGTTAAGTCTCACTGTCTGATACACTGAGGAAATGTTTCACACTAAGCCAGACTACGTGTTAGACCAGCGAGACGCACTTAATGTTCTTTACACCAACGCAGAGGTGGCAGAAAATGTCGGAGTGTTGGCTGAGGAAATCATGACAATCATATCCCCGTTAGTGTTCCTTGCTGGATCTTCCAAAACTTCACCATTTTCCGAGTCTCTGAATTATTCTGCTAATAGTGGAATAATTCAGAGCTCGGGAGACTTCTTGCTGCTACACCCAAGTCCAACCTGAATTACTGAGACTGAATGGGTTTTCTGTATGTCCCGAAAGTGAGGCGTAGTAATATCAAGTGTGCTCCGAAAGATAACATCATTGCCGGTGACCTTCTAGAGCTGATGAACCTCCTTGAATATGAATCACGTAATCAAAGTTGCCTGGTGATGCATTTTAGAGCGACATCAGTCAAGAGGTAAAGTTGCCAGTGTCATGTGGGGACTGTGATATAATAAAGATTTAGGGAAACGAGCTGATAATTTCATCTGGCACGACGCTCTGTCACGTAGAAGCAAGAGGGTCTCCTGAGAAGAGATAAGAGGAGTGTCAGGGGAAGGGTCTGAGGAGGCACGGAGTCATTTCAATGCTAATGAGGTGGATGAACCGCCTTTAACAACAAGCAGTTACCTTCCTGAATCACGGAGCATCGCCAGAGTTACTAGGAGTTTAATCAGCGGGTGTTCCGAAAGACTGGATTGAGGATATTCCCTGTACACCTCGGAGCCTCAGCCTGCGCAACTCTCCCAGGACATGTGCTGCTCATCAGAGTGTTTCTGTGCAAGATAACCAGTATGAAAGACACCAAGGGGACGCACAGGGCTAGAGAGAGAGGAGGGTGGCTTGAAACTAGAATGACATCACTTGGGCTTCCTGATTCATACGAAGAATATTCTCTCTCTCTCTCTCTCTCTCTCTCTCTCTCTCTCTCTCTCTCTCTCTCTCTCTCTCTCTCTCTCTCTCTCTCTCTCTCTCTCTCTCTCTCTCTCTCTCTCTCTCTCTCTCTCTCTCTCTCTCTCTCACACACACACACACACACACACATATACAAACACACACACATATATACACACACACACACACACACACACATACACACACAAGGGAAATGGTTACAAGCTACACTTTTCTTGTTTCTTTACAACATAATATGTGACTTTCTTTTTTATTCATCACGTTACAAGTTGCCATTGTGTCGTGATGGAAGGGCAACGGGCGGCCTGAGTGGCTGAAGAGCAAAACCCACCGAGGCCCAACACTGTTTTCTATGAAAAATTACTTGACGAGAACGAAATAGAAATCAAGTGGTTTGCTTCTCTTGGTTTCAACATATCGGGAATTTTCTCTTTTATGGAAAATCCGTGAATGTGTCAAGTTTTATGGCATTTGTTGCACTGATTCTGATAAAGCGGTTTCCAAGAAATTGCATAAATACGTAATTGGGACACACACACACACACACACAAACACACACACACACACACACACACACACACACACACACACACACACACACACACACACATACACACGACTTACCAAATTACCAGTTTCACAACGAACACTTTTTTTTACATTTCATGTATTCTTTTAGAAAACAACCTTATTTTATACAATAAACAAAAATAAATAGTGTTTTTATTATGAGCTGGACGGTACTATTTATGTATAACTATTGTTTTTAATTTCCTTAGCTTCAAGAAGGTTATGAAAAAAAATAATAAATTCTTTATTTTTAGTAAATACTTAAATTAGGAGAAACGTTGATAACTAAAAATGAAAAAAAAAAAACATAAAACCAAAACAGTTGAGGAAAAAGGAAGAAAATAGGAAGAAAGAAATAAAAAAAGGAAATTAAGGAGATGTTGAAAGAAAACGAGAAGGAAAAGAGAAGGCGACAGAGAGCTGACTGGGAAAACGCGAAGAGAAGCCAGAATAAGGAAGAGAGGAAACTGAAAAGCGAGAAATAATACTGGAAAAAAGAACAGAGAGAGAGAGAGAGAGAGAGAGAGAGAGAGAGAGAGAGAGAGAGGAGAGAGAGAGAGAGAGAGAGAGAGAGACAAACACACAGACAAACTAAATGACACACAGAAACATAAACAACCACAAATAAACATGCAATTACACCACAAGAAAAGAAAAAAACACCACAGGAAGATGAGTTTTATTGAAGAAGTGGACTCAAGGAAAACCTGATTAGTCTCCCATTAAAACCTTTACTTCCTTCGGTGAATTCTTCTGGGGATCAATTTATTGCCTTCTTCCATGTCTGTATGGCCACTGACTGCCAACGACGCCGATCAGGGGAGGCGATATGGCGATGGTGTGGGTGGGAGAAGGGAAGGACGGGAAGGAGAGAGTGTCTGAAAGGAGAACGGTGAGAGGAAAGGAGAGGGAAGGAAGGGAAAGGAAAGGAGTTACAAGCTTTTCGAGAGAGAGGAAGGGGAGACTGGAACAGAGAGAGAGAGAGAGAGAGAGAGAGAGAGAGAGAGAGAGAGAGAGAGAGAGAGAGAGAGAGAGATGAGCTACGAGGGAGGGAGGCTATAAGAAGGGAGAGGGGGGTAAAGGTAGGGCGAGGGCGGAAGGAGGGGATGAGGGGAATGAAGCAGAGGGTAGGGAGCGGCGTAAATCTTGTGGAGTGCCCCCTTTAAAACGGTGCTCCTGAGGTTAATAAATAAAAGGAAACGTCGTCGATATGTTGTTTCTCAGAAGGTTATTGAGGAGCTCGGGGGGCGGGGGGCGGGGGGCAGGGGAGAGGAGAGGGGCAGAGAGGGAGAAGGGGAAAGAGGCCTGCCGCATTTTTTTCCCCTTTCTTTACTGCGTCTGCAATAACAGTAATAACAACTACAACAATCTACTACTGCTGCTACAACTACTGCTACTACTGCTACTCCTACTACTACTACTACTACTACTACTACTACTACTACTACTACTACTACTACTACTACTGTTGTTGTTGTGTTTGTTGTTGTTGTTGTTGTTCTTGTTTTACTTGTTTTCTTCTCTCTTCCCTTGCCTTCTGTTTTGTTGTCCTTGTCTTCTACTATCAGTTTAGTAGTTTTAGGTCAGGTTACCTCGTGAGGACCGCAAGATCCGTTGCTGCCTGTGTGTCTATGTAACTCTCTCTCTCTCTCTCTCTCTCTCTCTCTCTCTCTCTCTCTCTCTCTCTCTCTCTCTCTCTCTCTCTTAAATGCGCCTTCTCCACGTTCCCTCAAAGTACAGCTTCCTCTTCCTCCTCCTTCTCCTCCTCCTACTCCATCCTTCCTCCTCCTCCTGCGCCTCCTTTCAGTGCTGCTCTAATGCTTATAATATGGGAAATCTAATGGGCATTTTAAGGAACATTACTCCATTAGCTACCGTGCTGGTTGGATGCGATGCTTTGGGCTTGGCGGAGTGAGGTAGAGAAGGAGAGACGGAGGAAAGAAGAGAGGGAGGGAGGGAGGGAGAAGAGCGAGGAAGCGAGGGAGGGAAACAGAAAGTAAAGAGAGATCGTAGCTTAGGCCTAAAGTGAAATATAAGAAGTGAAATTAAGTTGAATACCAAGATAAAGTTGAAGCAAAAAATAAAAGAAGTGGAGTGTTGAGAATAAAGATAAAGTCTCTCTCTCTCTCTCTCTCTCTCTCTCTCTCTCTCTCTCTCTCTCTCTCTCTCTCTCTCTCTCTCTCTCTCTCTCTCTCTCTCTCTCTCTCTCTCAATGTTTTATTTATTTTAAGGGAAATTTTACTCCATTTAAAATTTAGTTTTAGAGCCTTTTATTTTGAAATTAATTTCTTTGTATATTAATTTTATAGTTTATTGTCGTGCATTACTTTAATATTTTACTTGTCTTCTAACGATAAGGCTTTTGGTCCCTAACAATACGTACGTTCGTGATGTATGCTTAATAGCCATTGGTAATATGGAAATAAATTTTTACTCTCTCCTCTCTCTCTCTCTCTGCCTCTCTCCTCTCTCTCTCTCATCTCTCTCTCTCTCCGTCTCTCTCTCTCTCTCTCTCTCTCTCTCCCTCTCTCTTCGCTCCCTTTCGTCCCTCTGAGCTCATGAACGCGGATACACTCGCGGGAAAAAAAGACAAGGCTTGTGCACACCTCAGCGTTAGTTTCTTCATGGTGGAAACCTTGACATTACACAGCCCACCACCACCACCACCACCACGACCACGCCCCCAGCACCACCACCACCACCACCACTACCACCTCCCACCAGCCTTCATCGCCTCCATCAACCATCCACACCCACCAAGTTCAGTCCATACCTACTACCCACTACCTCCACTTGCATCCACCCCTTCATCCCCTCCATCAACACCCCTCCAAGTCCACTCCATACTTACTCTCCATTTCTTTCACCGCCACTATCAATAACCACTCTTACCCATTCCTGCTCTCCATCATCTCCTCCTCCACCATCATTCCCCACGTATACAGTCCTTACCCTCCTCCATTATGTACCCCAACCGTCACTCCCTAACCTCCACCGCCTCCACCCTCCACCTCCTTCTCCACCTCCCTTTTACCTCCACCATCACCCTGTCCTCCACCATTTCAATCTCCTCCTCCACCTCCCTTTTACGTACACCTTCACTTCCACGGCCTAATTTAATCCTATTCTCCTCCACCTACATTTCCCTCTCCACCTTCTTTTACCTTCACCGTTACTTCTCCAGCCTTACTCCTTGCCTAACTCTCTACTTCCATTTCCTCATCCACCGTCTCCCTACCCTTCACCACCTCCACTTTTTTCCTCCACCTTACATTTACCTCCACCGTCACTTCCCCAGCCTAATCTATCCCTCCACCTTTACCTCCATCACCTCCTCCACCTTCACTTAAGCACCTCAGCAAAATAGCTCCCACCCATGCACACCACACTCCCACTTCCCCGCCTGGGCCTCGCCTCTCACTATCCTGAAATTCTGTTTACTCCCCACCATGGCTCCCCACCACACCCCGCCTCTGTCCAGTCCCTTCCCCGCCTCACTATAATAATTACTTCTCTTGTTTTCTAACTCCGCTTTGCCACGCTAATAATGGGAAAGGGGGCAGCAAGGGGAGGGGTATTCATTATGTGTTGTTTTGTTGTTGTTGTTGTTGTTTCTGCCTGTTGTGGTTGCTGTTGTTGTTGTTGTTGGTGTTGGGGTGGTGGTGGTGGTGGTGGTGGTGGTGGTGGTGGTGGTGGTGGTGTTGTGGTGGTGATGGTGGTGTCATGAGGGCTTTGTTTTGTTGTTATTCTGTGACCTTTCTTGATTGCCACTTAACGGAATGTGTGTGTGTGTGTGTGTGTGTGTGTGTGTGTGTGTGTGTGTGTGTGTGTGTGTGTGTGTGTGTGTGTGTGTGTGTGTGTGTGTGTGTGTGTGTGTGTGTGTGCTTCCATTGGTTAGGTAACTGTAGAGCGTTGCCTGAGCAATGAAAATGCATATATTGAGCTGCACATTACTCCACCTGAGGAAATCATCTGATAGAAAGTCAGCGTCTAGGAAAGAAACTAAAAGTAGAGACAGCACGCAGAGCCACAAGACTTTACAAACTCACCGACTTGAAATTTTATATCGTGCTGAACGAAACTTAAAAAATCGCGCTAAATCATCGATATTTCAATTTTCTCGCTATGATGGACGTTAAAACCAGTTCTATATAGCAAATTCCGTCATTTTTTTTTTTTTTCGCGGTTATATGTAAAAAAGCGCTATATTTTGAGTCAGAAGAGCTGCACTGGTAACTTTACACCTTACTCTCTGATACGCCCATCACTACACGCACGACGCCAAGTACCATTAGATGGGGAACAGTTGTCAGCATTGGCAACAATTCCTATTCATATGAAGCCTTCTTATCATGTTAGCTGACTCGGACACATCGCTGCATCTTATCTCCCAAAACGCTTCACCATACATTACAAACACTGACGATCTCAACATCAAAATTTATACTCATGGGAAAACACAGACGTGAAAATTAATAAATATAAAGTAAAACAAATGATAATAAATAGTAAACATTAAAACACCAGTCTTGTAATAAACACCCTTTTTTTTCCCCTCATGAAAAATAATAAATAAATAAATAAACTTGTGTGCCACAGAGATTTCATGTGATTTTTACATAAAAGTTCGATACTTTCAAGATTATTCGTCACAAAAGAAGGGAGACAGTCCCCTTAAATAAACTAACTCAGCAAACCATAAAGTTTTTACGCGTGCAATGCCCCCAGACTGAAGAGCTAATAACATGCAGAATTTGAGCTCTCTGCATCAAAGAACAGCAGATAAAAGTACCATTTCTTGACACTGTTCCGCCCCTTATGGCGTCAATTTTGCCCAAGTCCACATACGTAACTCCGCCGGGAACGGAATAATAACTATAATTCATACAGAAGGAACAATAGTGGAAGCAAGTTGTGAGAGAGGGGGAGGGGGAGTGGATGGTACTGTGGAACATTTGATACTGCATTATAAGGAATGATATCTCATTGTATTATATTAAATGCCACTTCACTTGCTTTGATTTTAAAATAATTGTTTTCATTCAAGTCGTTGCTCTCTTTAAATTTAAGATTTTCTTTAATGTAGTTGTTTATGTTTGAAGTTCAGTTGCTTTCTGAAAGAAAAAAAAGTGCTGTTACTCTCGCTTCCCTCAAACAATAACAAGAGATGACCCGCCACGTGCCATGCAAATAGAGGTCACATTCCCGCCAAATAACGGAGGGGCGGACGAGACTTGATGACCTACTGCACATAGTGACCGGCGTTGCCCTCGTGTTGGTGCAGCTCAGACTGACCTGAGAAGAAGGAAGTGTTTCTCGTGGGGTCCTTAAGCTCTCCCTCAAGGCCAGTTTTCTTTCATCGTCACAACTTTAGTGGGCTACTGAAAGAAATTTTTGCTCCTTCTTGCTACACATCACACCGCGGAATGTAAAATGGATACGTGTAGAACGATCCAACAATCATTTTTTTTGCTGCTTTCTTTCTCTTATGCTTAAAATTACTACTACTTTTCTTTCTTTTTTGCCTTACTTTACCACACCCCAGCTGTATATCCTCTAATTGCATAAACTGCGGTCTCCCTTTACTCCTTTTTTTTTTTTTTTTCTCTTCTTTGTCTGCAGTTCTCGTTTCTCTGTTACTCCCCTCTTTACGTCCCCGCTTCCCTTGCCCTCACCTCTCCCCGCCCGCTCCCCGCCGCCGTTCCCCGCCCTGGCCCAGCCCGCTCTCGCCTCCCCCGACCTCAGTAGCGCCTCACCTCTTCCGTAATCTCGGTATTTGCCTCGCGTTAATCGCCATTATCATCGTCCATTAATGTACATTAGGAGGCGGCGGTGGAAGAGGAACGGGTGCGAGAGAGAGAGAGAGAGAGAGAGAGAGAGAGGAGAGAGAGAGAGAGAGAGAGAGAGAGAGAGAGAGAAATCAGTGATTTTATTCGGTATACTTCTATTACGTATTGATCTTATTGTAACTGGAGCGAGGTTGTGACGCATAATTGTTGCTGTTGTTTTCTTGTTGTCCGTAATAGTGATTGTGGTGGTAGTGGTTATGGTGATGGTGGTGGTGGTGGTGGTGGTGGTGGTAGTGGTGGTGGTAGTGGTGGTGGTGGTGGTGGTGGAAGTAATGGCCCTTAATTATTACCAATGTAACGTGTGTGCGTGGTGTGTGTTTGTGTAGGACACACACACACACACACACACACACACACACACACACACACACACACACACACACACACAGGTGACTGCACACATACAGGTGACTGCACACTTGCATGCATGTGTGGGTGTGTGTGTGTGTGTGTGTGTGTGTGTGTGTGTCTAAGCAAGATGCAAAAGCTAGTGTATTCATTTTAGCTTCATGCTATATTCTGTCTTTCACGGCTTACACTACTTTACGGCGTGTTCCTGGAATCCTCCCCCCCCCCACCTCTCTCTCTCTCTCTCTCTCTCCCTCTCTCTCTCTCTCTCTCTCTCTCTCTCTCTCTCCTCTCTCTCTCTCTCTCTCTCTCTTGCTCTCAGTCTTCGCTCTAGAGAAAATTCCAAACCACGTGTTAAAAGTGGGTGAAGGTGACCCGGCCACAAGTGATCGCTCGCCGCCGCGTGGCTTCGCTCAGCCCGCGCCGCTCGCCGCCGCCGCGTCCGAAAGCGTGGAGTGCCGGCCGAGATTTGGAGCATGCGGCAAGCTATACGAATCGTGATGACTCTGTGGAATTTTACTCAACGATTCTCCTATTTTTACTTTTTTTTCTCTCCCTCTTTCTCATCATTACATTTTCTCCTTATTTTCTTCTTTCTCCCATATTCTGAAATTCATCATCACCACTAAGCTTACTTGAAAATACACGACAAATGAAGAAAATGAACGAAAGAAAGAAGACCCAGGAACAAAAAAAAAAAAAAAAAAATAAAATAAAATAAAATAAAGCAATATTTTTTTATGA
>NC_087167.1:12942500-12985000 GCF_035594125.1 Scylla paramamosain | reverse complement strand
GGAGGAGGAGGAGGAGGAGGAGGAGGAGGAGGAAGAAGAAGAAGAAGAAGAAGAAGAAGAAGAAGAAGAAGAAGAAGAAGAAGAAGAAGAAGAAGAAGAAGAAGAAGAAGAAGAAGAAGAAGAAGAAGAAGAAGAAGAAGAAGAAGAAGAAGAAGAAGAAGAAGAAGAAGAAAAACAAGAAAATGATGATGATGATGATGATGATTATAATAATGATAATGATGACAACAATGAAAAAGATGAACACAGACAAAAACAAAAACAAGCAGCAAACAAACAAACAAACAAACAAACACATTTAATAATCCCCATTCATCACTATCACCAAAACACACACACACACACACACACACACACACACACACACACACACACACACACACACACACACACACACACACACACACACACACACACACACACACACACACACACACACACACGTGAATCATTGCTCCTTGAACAAGCACTAAGACACAGCAGAAGCGTGAAGGCGAAAAAGAAAACCCTCTGTCCGTCTGTCTGTCTGTCTGCTTGCCTCAGCCATGCCTTTTTGCGAGCACGCACACACACACACACACACACACACACACACACACACACACACACACACACACACACACACACACACACACACACACACACACACACACACAGAGAGAGAGAGAGAGAGAGAGAGAGAGAGAGAGAGAGAGAGAGAGAGAGAGAGAGAGAGAGAGAGAGAGAGAGAGAGAGAGAGAGGAAACAGCCAAGGAACCCTATGGTAAGTGGTTTGGGAATGATGGGAGAACACGAGGCAAGAGCGGGGAATTAGCTAGAGGGAGATGTAGGGGTCGGAGCAGGGGACGAGACAGGAGGGCAGGGGCAGGAGCAAGGGCATGGGCAGGGAGCGGGGGTAGGGGAAAGGGGGAGGGTATAGGGAATACGTCTCAAGGTTTTGAACGGGTGAGGTTCCAAGAACGTCACGTCTCGAAATTTTAAATCAGTTCAGCGATGAAATTGCGTCACTGGGAAGAAAACCTGGAGAAGGAAGAGGAGGAGGAGGAGGAAGAAGAGGAGTAGGAGGAGGAGGAGGAGGAGGAGGAGGAGAAAGAGGAGGAGGAGCGGTACGGCAAGGGTAAGCGGAGGACTGCGTGGCCTTTCGCAAGATGGGCCAGGAGAGGGAGAGGCGGCGGGCGGGGGGACAGGTGTTGAAGGAGAGGGACAGGTGTGAGAGGGATAGGGAAAGGGAGAGGGCAGGACGGCATAGGAGGGAAAGGGAAGGGAACACCTGCCTTGTGATGAACGAGAAACTGCGCAAGAAGGGGTCATGCAGGACGCGGTGGGAAGGACGCAGACGAGGAGGAAGAGGAGGTGGGGGAAGAGGAGGAGAAGGAGGAGGAGGAGGAGGAGGAGGAGGAGGAGGAGGAGGAGAAGGAGGAGGATGGAGATGAAGAAGAGGAGGAGGAGGAATGAAAAGGTGGAAGCGATAGTAGTGTTTAAGATGAAAAAAGAAATACAAAAGAAGTAGTAAAAAAAAAAAAAACACTTTCGGTAAGTGGAACAGAAAGTGCGGAAACGTGAGATAGGAATGATCAGAGAGAGAGAGAGAGAGAGAGAGAGAGAGAGAGAGAGAGAGAGAGAGAGAGAGAGAGAGAGAGAGAGAGAGAGAGGCTAAAAAAGTAAGAGTTAGAGAAAAAAAAGTGGGAGAGAAACAGGAGACAGTGGAGGCAGCGGTGCGTGGCTTCATGAGCGTCGAGCAACTGAGGAGGTTTTCCCTTCAAACAATGACTCCTCACGGCCGTCAGTGGAGTGAAAATAATCTTACGGTGTTAGAGATATATGAGAGAGAGAGAGAGAGAGAGAGAGAGAGAGAGAGAGAGAGAGAGAGAGAGAGAGAGAGAGAGAGAGAGAGAGAGAGAGAGAGAGAGAGAGAAGGAGAGAGAAACATCACACATATATATTCATAAAAAAATACACCTCTTCTCCCTTTCTCTTTCCATTTTCTCACATTCCTCTCATTATTTTTCTCTTTCCCTCCTCTCCTATGGCTCTCTCTTCCTATCTCTCTCTCTCTCTCTCTCTCTCTCTCTCTCTCTCTCTCTCTCTCTCTCTCTCTTAGTCTCTTCTCCATTTCGCTCTTCCCCTCCTCGACCAAATGTGACTTCAGAGGACAGAAGGCGGTTCCTTGGAGATCACGGGCCTAATACCACTGAGGCCAGCCTATTAACCTCCCCACCACAGGAAAAGAAAAAAAAAGGTGTACTCCTCCTCCTCCTCCTCCTCCTCCTCCTCCTCTTCCTCCTCCTCATCCTCCTCCCCTCTTCCTCCTCCTCCTCTTCCTCCACTATTTCGTCTGCAGTCTCTTCTTTTTCTTCTTACAATTGATATTAGATTGAGCAATGCATGAGCTTCTCTTCCTCCTCCTTCTCCTCATCCTCTTCGTCGTCGTCTTCTTCTTATTTCTTTCTTTCTTTCTCTTCTTATTATTTGTTTTAATTGTTTATATCGTTGTTGTTGTTGTTGTCGTTGTTGTTAATGAAAGTGTTAACGTAATTTTCCTTCTAAGTGTTCTTCCATCCCACTCGCCTTCTTATTCTTCCTATTCTTATTCTAATCCTCCTCCTCCTCCTCCTCTTCCTCCTCCTCCTTGTCCTTGTCCTCCTCCTCCTCCAGCGTTGCATCATCATCGACGTCATCCTTTTCTCAAAACCCTTTCCCCACCCTCTTTCTCTTTTCCTACCTCTCCTTTCTTCACTCTCTTTCTCTCCCTTCCTCCCTCCCTCCTACCCGCCCACCCATCACCCCACCCACCGTCATCTGCAAAGCGGGTGCAGTGAGCAACTTCCTGAACGTGGGCGTGGAGAAGAAAGGAGGAGGAGGAGGAGGAGGAGGAGGAGGAGGAGGAGGAGGAGGTGGAGGAGGAGGAGGAGGAGGAGGAGGAGGAGGAGGAGGAGGGCAACATGAACGAGATAGGGTAGAGAGCTCACGTGATCTGCGGACGGATGTGTGTGTGTGTGTGTGTGTGTGTGTGTGTGTGTGTGTGTGTGTGTGTGTGTGTGTGTGTGTGTGTGTGTGTGTGTGTGTGTGTGTGTGTGTGTGTGTGAGCTGAAGGGGGAAGGGGGAGAGGGAGGTGACCTAAATTTAACTATTCGAATATAGTTTCCTGTATATCACGCGCTTTCCTCTCCCTCTCTCTCTCTCTCTCTCTCTCTCTCTCTCTCTCTCTCTCTCTCTCTCTCTCTCTCTCTCTCTCTCTCTCTCTCTCCCTCCACGTGTGTGTGTGAGAGAGAGAGAGAGAGAGAGAGAGAGAGAGAGAGAGAGAGAGAGAGAGAGAGAGAGAGTAAAGCCATGATATTATATTTTAGATTTCTCGGATATCTAAAAATTCTCTCTCTCTCTCTCTCTCTCTCTCTCTCTCTCTCTCTCTCTCTCTCTCTCTCTCTCTCTCCTAAAGCGTAACGTCTTAAGAAGGACGTTCATGGAGAGAGAGAGAGAGAGAGAGAGAGAGAGAGAGAGAGAGAGAGAGAGAGAGAGAGAGAGAGAGAGAGAGAGATTCACAGACAGACAAGCAGACGAGCACAGAAAAGTAAAGAAATGGGTGGGGTAAGGAAAAATGACAAAAATAGAAAAGGAAGTAAGGAATGGAGGAGAAAAACGGAAGACACGCAAGAATAACACCAGTTCCTAATCACGCGTGACCAAACCGCTGAAAAAATAGGAAGTGACAGAAGAGAAAAGTAACTTCAAAAAAAAGGAAAGAAAAATGTATGAAGCAGGAAGGACGAACAAGAGAGAGAGAGAGAGAGAGAGAGAGAGAGAGAGAGAGAGAGAGAGAGAGAGAGAGAGAGAGAGAGAGAGAGAGAGAGAGAGAGAGAGAGAGAGAGAGAGAAAGTAAAAACAGAATTCGAAAGTGTGTGACGCAGTGACGATGAGAGGAAGACAAGCAGAGAGAGAGAGAGAGAGAGAGAGAGAGAGAGAGAGAGAGAGAGAGAGAGAGAGAGAGAGAGAGAGAGAGGAAGTAGTAGTAGTAGTAGTAGTAGTAGTAGTAGTAGTAGTAGTGGTGGTGGTTGTGGTGGTGGTGAAGCAGCGATGCAAAAAGGGAGAGTTTGAAGGAGGGAAGAGGAGAGAGGGTGGAGTAAGGAGGAGGAGGAGGAGGAGGAGGAGGAGGAGGAGGAGGAGGAGGAGGAGGAGGAGGAGGAGGAGGAGGAGAAACGCACGTGGTTCCTTCCTTGACAATGTGCTGGAGTCGGGGTCACTGGGGATGGCGTGGGAGAAGAGAGAGAGAGAGAGAGAGAGAGAGAGAGAGAGAGAGAGAGAGAGAGAGAGAGAGAGAGAGAGAGAGAGAGAGAGAGAGAGAGAGAGAGAGAGAGAGAGAGAGAGAGAGAGAGAGGGTATTGTTGACAGTTGACATTCACCCATCGCATATAAATTAAACAAATATGAGTGGGAGAGAATGAGACAGGTGACGTGAGTTGGAGGACGTCAGGTGAGCAAGTCTGATGTTGGAGAAGGAGGAAGAATGCAAAGGAATACAAAGGAGGTCCAAACAGCAACAGACCTTGAGGTACTTACAAGGCTATTCAGGTAAATAACTATTCTACACTAACTTGATGGGAGGGACATTATAGTAAAGAAGAAGGCTCCTCCCCACTCCACCATCATGTTATATAGAAAAACCACATGGAGTTGACAAGATGGTAAGAAAGATTTCAGGTCCATGTCTATTTTTGTTTATGTGCGAGAATGTAAGTGCATGATAGTTGTGTAATGTGCTGTGTGTATATCGTGGGTGGACGCACAGTGTGGTTGGCCGGGGGTGGTGCTGCAACCTTGCCTGGCGCTTTCTAGGGAGGCAGCAGTCAAGGGAGGAAGAGGAGGAGAAGAAGAAGAAGAAGAAGAAGTTAACCTAAACATTAACACCGGCAATAACATCATCATCATCATCAACAACAACAAAAGCAGCAACAGTAACACCACCACCACCAAAAACAACACCAAAAACAAGACCATCTAACATTACGTATCACCAAAAAGAAAAGAAAAAAAAAGAAAAAAAGAAAGTTCAGGCGAAGGAGACTTTCCAAGCAACTCGCCTTCCTGATGGTAATGACGCAGGAACTTAATTTTCTCTCGCTTGCACCTTAATGTAGAAGTGTGTGAAAGAGGAGCCAACAGGGCGGGACAAAGTGGCTTCAAAGGGAACACAGAGGTTGAGGAAAGGTGGAGTGCCTTAATTTAGCTTGAAGCGACTTGACGACGGATGGTTTGGCTTAGGGAGGGGTATAGTGGATTAAAAAATATTGAAAAGGGGTTGAATGTTTAGGTTAAGGAACGTTAAAGTAGAAGACTGGCTAAGACTGGCTTAAAAAGGAAACTGTTTCAAGTGTTAACTGAATTACATTAGACAGAGGTAAAGTATATTGAATAAAAGTAGAATGGTTTGGGAAAGGATGGTAAAGTGGCTTGGAAACGAGAAGAATAGTTTGGAAGAAAAGGAAGAATGGCTTGTACTGGAGTAAAATGGCTTAAAGAGGCGTTTAGTTGCTTGGAGAGAGAAAGAATTGTTTACGTAGGGATAAAGTTGCTTCAAGATATGAAAAGTGGCGACAGAGAAGGGTAAAGTGGCTTGGAGAAGATTAAAGTAGCCGAAGGAAGAACAGAATTGCTTAGGAGGCGTAGTTTGGTTAGTAGAACTTTAAATTGGCTTGAGAGACGGGTAGAATAACTTGTAGGAGGATTAAATTGACCTGAAGAAGGAATATATTGGCTTGAGACTGAAGATAAGAGGCAGTGGCTTGAGTACGAGCAGAATGGCTTAGGAGGATATAAAGTTACTTGGATAGAGGTTAGAGTGGTTTGAGGAAAGGAAACATGGCTCAGGAAGGGGTATAATAGCTTAATAAGAGGTACAGTGCCGTAGAGAGCAGCAGAGTGGGAAAAAAATGTCCTTGGAGATATACTACGTAGATTGGCTTGGCGAGATGGTAGTGTAACTGTACCAAATTTCGCTTATGAAAATATTTCTTTGTGTAATTATGCAAATTTTAACAATGACTCTCTCTCTCTCTCTCTCTCTCTCTCTCTCTCTCTCTCTCTCTCTCTCTCTCTCTCTCTCTCTCTCTCTCTCTCTCTCTCTCTCTCTTTCTCTCTCTCTCTTACACTCCTATCCCTCGACAATCAATAGGTATTTATATACTGGTTGGAGTAAGCCACAAGTTTACTGCTTCCCCGCATGCAAACAACATTCTTTTCCAAGCGAAGGCAGACTGGACACAAAAAAATAAATACGAGAAAGGAAGAAGGAAAATTTATCAGAATAGTGCGCAGTTCTCTTTTTTGCTGTTCTTAACCACAGTGCAGCGAAGAAGGAAAAGGCGGACGGAAGCAGAGAGAGAGAGAGAGAGAGAGAGAGAGAGAGAGAGAGAGAGAGAGAGAGAGAGAGAGAGAAAGGTGGCAGCTGCACGTAGTACTAGTTATTTAAATGATAGCAGAGAATTTTAATATAAGAGGGAAGGAGAAGGAGGAGGAGGAGGAGAAGGATCTACACTCCATAAAAGGAAAAAGAAATACGATTACATAAATTTGATAGAGAAGGAATGGGGAAAAAAAAAGAAGAGGAAGAGGAAGAGGAAGTAATGTGGTGGAGAGGAGGAGGAAAAGGAAGGAGGGGAGGAGATGGGAGTGGGAAAGAAGGAGAAGAAGAACCTGTGCTGGCTGTCTGTCTGTTTCCCCAGCGTGCCCTTTGGCTGTCTCCAGTGCGCAATTGAGTTGGATGTGCGTTGTGTTGGTCACGCACTCCCGCGCTGCTACGTGCGGGACCACCTGTAGGGCGCCACGTGGTTGTGTTGCGTCATCAATTTGGAGAAGTCTGTGTTCCATCAAACTACCATGCCTCGCCAGGTGGTTTTTATGTGTTGTAAGTATTGCGTGTTTTTAGTGTGTGTGTGTGTGTGTGTGTGTGTGTGTTGGGTCAAATTGGTGTGCTTTGTTAGATGGTTTTTAATGTTTTTTTTTTTTTTTTTTGTGTGTGTGTAGCGTCAGATTGTTGTACTGTGCCAGGTGGATTTAATGTGTTGAAAATGTTGCGTATTTAAAATTCTTTGAGTTGCGTCAAATTGTTGTGCTGCCAGGTGATCCTGTTACGCCATAAGTGTTACGTGTTTTTGTTATGCTACTTTTCATTAGTGCATCTATATGTATTTTGCTGTTACGTGCTTTTGTCAGGTCTTTTTTTTGTGTGTGTGTTTTCGTGTGTAAATGTTTCCTGTCACGTGCCAGTGTTATTTTTCCTGTTACTGTATTTCACTTCGTCACGTGCTAGTGTTGTGTTACGTTATGGTGTCCTGTCACGTCCTGGCGTTGCGTCACATTTCAGTGTTGCGTCATAATTCGGGTTTCCCTCACTGTTAGTATTGCGTCATATTCTTGTGTTGCGTCACGCTTAAGTATTGCACCATTTTTGCGTCACGTTACTTTACGTGAGGGTAAACAGGAGGCTGACAGGAGGAGGAGGAGGAGGAGGAGGAGGAGGAGGAGGAGGAGGAGGAGGAGGAGAGGAGGAGGAAGAGGCACAACTATACATTAAATGTCGAGCCTTGCACGTCAGGACTCCCCCGTCTTTCTCTCTCTCTCTCTCTCTCTCTCTCTCTCTCTCTCTCGCTCTCTCTCTCTCTCTCTCTCTCTCTCTCTCTCTCTCTCTCTCTCTCTCTCTCTCTGACCTTGTTGTTCTTGCAATACTTCTTTGGCTTGTTTTTTTTAAGCGATGTTACTGATAAGAATCCAGCTGAAACTTATGTTTGTTGTTGTTGCTGTCCACACTGTTAGCAGGGACAGCAGTAGTGGCGGTCTTCCGGTAGCGCGGAGTGGATGCGTGCGTGTGTGCGTGCGTCAACTCAGCTGCATTACCCAGCTACTGGTGGGGCGTCACGTCAGCGAGAAGCACCTGGAGGGACGACACTTGCGACACGCCGGACTGCGCCTCACGGAAGCCGGCAGGGCACCCGAGTCTACATCCGGATGGCGGGAAATTTGCACCTAATATATCAAGCTCTGAGGAGGAAGTGTGAGGCTGGACGGCCTGTGAGGGACGTGGCGACCCGGGCGTGGCGAGGATGTGAGTGCGACGCAGGGAGTGAGGAAGAAACAGTGAGTGAGTAAGAGTGGAAGGCGTGAAAGGGGAAAGGAAGAGGTCTGGAGGGTGAAGTAAGTATAGAAAGGCGTGGGTTGGTGGTGGGCGTGGTGACAGATGTAGCGTGTCACTGGCAATGATTCCATGGAAATAAAGATGACATTGTTTAAAAATTTAGTGTCGCATTATCTCCAAAGAAGTATTCATTATTGTTTGTATAATGATGATGATGAAGATGATGGTAATAATAATAATAATAATAATAATAATAATAATAATAATAATAATAATAATAATAATAATAACGATAACAATAATAATTTATATTCTTTCAATGAGGCAAAGCGTGTCGCCTTATCTTGGGTACCCCCATTTAAGAGAGATTTTAACCTGGTTTATAGATGGATAGAATAACAATAATAATGATGACAAGGAGAAGAAGAAGAAGAAGAAGGAAGAGAAGAAGAAGAAGAAGAAGAAGAAGAAGAAGAAGAAGAAGAAGAAGAAGAAAATGGCGATGATGATGATGATGATGATGATGATGATGATGCTAATGATAATGATGATGATAAGAGCATAAGAACATAAGAAATAAGGGAAGCTGCAAGAAGCGACCAGGCTTACACGTGGCAGTCCCTGTATGAAACACACCTACCTATTTCCATCTGTTATCCCCATCCATAAACTTGTCTAATCTTCTCTTAAAGCTCTCTAGTGTCCTAGCACTAACTACATGATTACTGAGTCCGTTCCACTCATCTACCACTCTATTTTAGATGATGATGATGATGATGATAATGATGATGAACAACAACAACAACAACAGCAACAACAACAACAACAACAACAACAACAACAACAACAAAAGAGAACCACAAGAACAATACCACTACATATCATTTCAAGCATAACCTCGCGGTTGTTGTTGTTGTTGTTGTTGTTGTTGTTGTTGTTGTTGTTGTTGTTGTTGTTGTTGTTGCTGCTGCTGTTGCTCTTGTTTTTGTTGTTGCTGTAGTAGTGGTAGCGATAGCGGTAGTGGTGGTGGTGGTGGTGGTGGTAAGTGAAAGGATGAAGAAAGAACATCATCAAAATCAACAAGAAAATAAAACAAAAACTCTAAAAAAAAAAAAAAGAATCTCTGGTAAAGGAGAATAGGAAAAAGAGGAACGTATGTACACAAAAGTAGGAAGCTAAGGCGTGGGATTTCCTCGGGCGCCAAAGGGGAGCAGGAAAGGGAAAAGGAGGAGGAGGAGGAGGAGGAGAGAAGGGTAGATGACGAGGGGAGATAGAGGGGAGGATAGGGAGTCAGGAAAGAGGTCAACCGAAAGGAAGAAGGGTTGGATGACAGGAGGAGGAGGAAGAGGAGGAGGAGGAGGAGGAGGAGGAGGAGGAGGAGGAGGAGGAGGAGGAGGAGGAGGAATAGAGGGAGGGAGAAAGAGAGATAGAGACGGAAGGAGGGAGGAATTAGAAATATATGGTATTAAGACAGAAGGGAAGAGAAGGAGGAGAAGGAGGAGGAGGAGGAGGAGGAGGAGGAGGAGGAGGAGGAGGAGGAGGAGGAGGGGGGAGGAGGAGGAGGAGGAAGAATGTGAAGTGAAGTAAGAAGTAGACGCAAAAAAAAAGGGGAAAAAAACAAAGAAAAAAGTGTACCAGGATCAAGAAAGGGGAAAAGGAAGGGGAGCGGAGGAAAAAAGAAAGGCATGACGAAGAAAGCAGAAGATGGAGAGAAAAGGGAAGAACAGCAAGAACAAGCCAAACCACGATCGAAGTGACATAACAGACATGATGGTTATGGGCGGAAGATCAAAGTGGAGGATGTTATGGGAGGGGAAGGGAAGAGGAGGAGAGGAGAGGAGAGGACAAGGGAGGAGAGGGGGATGGAGAAAGGAAGCAGGAAGAAGAGAGTCGTGCGTGGACAGGGAGGTGGAGGGAGGAGAAAGGAGAGAAAAAGGGATAAGTAAAAAGGGCCTGGAGAAAGGGAAAGGAAAGGGAGAGGCGGTCATAGAGCTCAGACAGGTAAGTTAAAAGGTAATTAGATGGTCACATTATAGGCAGGTATCACGTACTGAGGAGAGAGAGAGAGAGAGAGAGAGAGAGAGAGAGAGAGAGAGAGAGAGAGAGAGAGAGAGAGAGAGAGAGAGAGAGAGAGAGAGAGAGAGAGAGAGAGAGAGAGACTTTAAAATATATTTCATTTTACCTTTTACTTGATTGAAATTATGCTTCTGCAACTCAGCAAGATGACCTCACCTGTAGGGAAAAAGAAAAATCAAGTATTCGTTAAACACACACACACACACACACACACACACACACACACACACACACACACACACACACACACACACACACACTCAAAACAAACAAGGCTCTGTGGCTTTCATCACTCCCATCAGGTTAGTGTGTGTGTGTGTGTGTGTGTGTGTGTGTGTGTGTGTGTGTGTGTGTGTGTGTGTGTGTGTGTGTGTGAGTGAGAGGTCGGGCAGCACGTGCAGCAGTAGTAGCAGTAGTAGTAGTAGTAGTAGTAGTGGTAGTAGTAGTAGTAATAGTAGTAGTAGTAGTAGTAGTAGTAGTAGTAGTAATAGTAGTAGTAGTAGTAGTAGTAGTAGTAGTTGTAGAAGCAGTAGCAGCGCACAGTGCCGGCGCTGTAAATAGCATGGCCGCACCCTTAAGCGTCAACAGAGGCGGGGTCCTCGTGGTGTTACCCAATAACCCACAGGCACGCCCTCGCCCCCACGCACCAGCCCAAGCCCACGCCAAGCCTCGCCTCTCCTGCCCACTCGACGCGCTCTACTTACGCAGTTGAGAACCCAGGCCGCCAGCCAGCACCACCAGCACCACGCCCATCTTCCCGCCTCACCCTGACCATGAAGAGGGGAGTCGAGGTGGAGTTGAGAAGAGTGGTTAGGCAGGGAGTGGGTGACGGATGGTACAGTATTGGTTAGAAATCGAGTAACTTCCACTGCTTTTCCACTGTCTTTCGTGTTTTCTTTCAATGTCAACTCTAATGTGAAAAATATCCATAAGTTTCATAGTCTTTATATAGTTTGAGGCTGAGGAAAACGTTTAACCCAGTGGAAGGAAATGCGATGAAGTTAGAATTCTAGTAACATTCATTCTTTTCACTGTTTCGTGTTTTCTTCCAATATCGACTCTGATATTACGACATCCCATCAGCCTCATGTTTGTTATAGTTTATTAGCAGATGAGAGGAGTTAAGCATGAGAAAAACGCTAAACCCGGTGGAAGGTAGAAGGTGTTAGAAATTTATTAACCTCCGTTCGTGTTTCCTTTCAGTCTTAACTCCGATATTACGATAATCTACCAGTTTTACGTTTCTTCTAATTTGCCAGCATATGAGAGGACTTATGCCTGAGAAAAAACGTTGAACCATGTGGAAGAAAGTGCGACGTAACCAGACAGCTGCCCATGACCATACCTGGAGAGCGGGGAAAGTAGCAGCGGCAACATGCATGAACCGGGTAGTGAGTGGGATGATGAGCAAAGTTTGGCTCCCCAGCGTGTGTAGTATGCAAGTTGGCGCCACTTTTTACGCCTCGTCTGCTCGTTGGCTGAAGTGATGCACGTGTCCTCCCTGATGAGCCGCGTCCGTTGCTGTATCAGAAGCATCAGCATTCCAAGCCTTAATACTGTACCTTAACGCACCTGCAGCCAGCAGATTATACAAGGAGCCTCTGGATAACACAATGAATGGAACCGATAAACAGATAGACAGATTGATGGATTGATATTGATGGCTAGATAAGTGGATAGACAGATAGATAGGTAGATAGATGGATAGATAGATAGATAGATAGATAGATAGATAGATAGATAGATAGATAGGCGAAGAGACATGGGTATACATGTAAAATTAAACATAAATATTTGACGTAAATAAGTAGGTGGGTAGACAGATACGAGTAGATAGGTAGACATAGCTAACGATCAGACGTGCATGAGGTGATCTTCATTTCTAAACCCTGCATGAATTAAACACATACACACACACACACACACACACACACACACACACACACACACACACACACAATGGATGCATTCATTATAAATACAAACCACCCACCACCACCGCCACCACCACCACCACCACCACAGCAACAAGAATAATCTTGCATTTAGTGAAATTTCTATTTTCTTTTTGCTTTCCTTCTTTTTTTCTTTTCTTTCCTTTCCTTTCCTTTTTCTTTCGTTTTGTCCTTAGTTCTTTCTTGCTTTCTTTGTTTCTTTGTTTCTTTTTCCTTTTCTTTGTCTGTTCTGGTCTCATTCAGCGAAGGCATTTTTTCTTTTTTTTCCTGAAGTCCTTGGCTTGTCTTTCAACAACAACAACACCACCAAGAACAACATCTATAAAAATACCAACACAATTTATTCTAGGAAAAAAAGAACACTCAACTTAGCCTCATTTCACAGTTGTTTATCACACTTTAAAGTCAAAGATATACTCATACTTAAGGCTCACCTATCACTCTGATTGGTCATACACTCTCTCCTTCCCTCCTCACTCAGACACCTTGGACTCGGCCTCTTAAACGCCTTGCTCTCTCATCAAAACTATTTTCAAAACTCACTGACATTATTAGCCGGTTTCCAAGGGTGTTTTTCGTGTTAGTGATGCAGGTTCGTTGTTAAACTATCAAAGAAATTATCTAAACATCCTTGAAAACTCGAATAATTTCCTCTACGTTTTGTTAAATGTAAGAGATAAGATGACGCAATGTTTAGGAATACGGTTCTTGGCTTCACCCTCATCCCTGGTAACGGTAACAACCATCACACGTGTCTCTACCTACTCTAACACTCCATTCCTCTACTTCTTCCCGTACATCACCTCCCTCCATCACGACCCACATACCTAAGCTTCTCCCCCCTTGCTAATAAAGATAACAACCACCACACGTGTCTCTATCTACATCTACACTCTTCTCCCTTATACCTCTACTTCTTTTCCTACATCTCCTCCCTCCGTCACCATCACTCGTTGAGCTCACCATTCCTCCTTAGTCACCAAAGCCTGTATTCTGGCTTTCTTCTTTCACCACGAGCATTTCAAAAGCCACAGAGATCCTTAGCCGGGTTCTCAAGAGTGTTTTCCCTGTTAATGATGTAGAAATCTTGCTAATCTGTTGCTAGAACCGTGTAAACACTCAAAATCCAGTGTAACTTCAACTAGAGCCATTTGTAAGTAGTGAAAGTGCAGGGAAGAAGTGTTTCAGAATCAACTATGCCCACCTGATGCTACCCACCAATACGGATCACTTCTTAATCAGCGTGTGTATCCAGCCAGCCTCACTTCCCTATCCTCCATCTCCTGAACTCTTAACCTCATCCTCTCTCAATCCCCTCCACCGTAAAAAAAAAAAGAAAAAAAAACACCCAGCAACACAGACATACATGTAAACAGACTGGCCAGAATGTTGCAGCGTCAGGGCAGTGTTGTAATAAAGCTTCCTAACTTGGCATAAGCAATCAACCTTCTGCAGCCTCCCTCCCTAAGTGCGGCCCATCTCTTCCTCCGTAAAATCTGGACTAGTTACTGCGCTTTCTGTTTGTTGCTGCCCAGGGTTAATTGTTGCTTAATGTATGTGTGTGTAGAGGAGAGAGAGAGAGAGAGAGAGAGAGAGAGAGAGAGAGAGAGAGAGAGAGAGAGAGAGAGAGAGAGAGAGAGAGAGAGAGAGAGAGAGAGAGAGAGAGAGAGAGAGAGAGAGAGAGAGAGAGAGAGAGACAGACAGACAGACAGACAGACAGACAGACAGACAGACAGACAGACAGACAGACAGACAGACAGTTCAGACAGACAGACTGACTGACAAACAGAGACAAACAGATATAGAGGCAGACAGACAGCCAGACAGACAGCCAAACAACCAAACACAACACACACACACACACACACACACACACATACACACAGAAAGACAGAGAAACAGCCATCCATCCTAGCAGACAGACAGACAAACAAAAAGATATGAAGACAGACTGACACAGACAAAAAAAAAGAGAAAGGCAAACACAGATAGTTACAGACAAGAACAGTAGAAAAAAAAAGAAAAAAACAGAAATCCACGAAACACAAGCAAGATCTGTAATAATGATAAGAAAACATAAAATGGAAGTAAAGAGCAAGAATTCATCAAGCAAATAGCAGGATGGACCCTGATGATGAGAAAACGAGGAGTAAGGAAACAAAATGTAGGAAGAATTTAATAAGCAAGATGAGAAAAGAGGAAAAGAGAGAGAGAGAGAGAGAGAGAGAGAGAGAGAGAGAGAGAGAGAGAGAGAGAGAGAGAGAGAGAGAGAGAGAGAGAGAGAGGAGGAAAACATGATGGATACAAAGAAAATAAAAGAGGTATAAAAGGAGGAAAGAAACACAAGTAGGAAGAGAAGTAGGAAACGAATAGGACGAATGAATAAATGAACGAAAGATTGGATCGAGACAGGAAAAGAAGGAAGACAGAAAAAAAGTGAATGAATGAATGAATGAATGAAGGAAGGAAGGAAGGAAGAACAGAATACAGGCGAAAACACTGAGGATAAAAGAAAATTCGGATTAAAAAAAGAGAGATAACAAGAAAGAAAGTAGGAAATGAAGACAAGACGATAATATAATGGCGAAAAGAAGAGAGCAAGGAATTAGCGGGGAGAGAGAGAGAGAGAGAGAGAGAGAGAGAGAGAGAGAGAGAGAGAGAGAGAGAGAGAGAGAGAGAGAGAGAGAGAGAGAGAGAGAGAGAGAGAGAGAGAGAGAGAGAGAGAGAGGGAGAGAGAAAGAGAAGGAGAGAGTGAGGGTGAAGGAGGGAGGGAGGGAGGAATAAGTTACCAAATTATAACAAAGGGAGTGAAGTGAGGGGAAAGCGATGCGTTAAGACAGCAGGAAGAGGGGGGAAAGGGGAAGATAAAGGATCGTGCAGACAATGATGGAAGGGAGATGATCGGGTGAAAAATAATAAATAGAAGGAATAGAAGAGGGATGATGATGCAAGGCGGGAAAAATGTACAGGGAGGGAAGGGGAGGAGGAGGAGGAGGGAAGAGGGAAAAAGTGGTAGAACAAGGAGAGGGACAACACGACGAAGGGAAGAAGGGCGGGAGGGAAAAGAGAGAGATACACTTCTCACCACAATTGTTGTCTGATACTGTAGTTTTTCCTTCCTTGCTTATTAATGCCCCTACTGTGTCCCTGCTCCCCCTGCCGCCCCTGCCCCGCCACTGGTGTGTTGGGTGGCCGGGGGCAGCTGCCGGAGGAAGAGGAGCCCGGTACAGTATCCTGGGGAGGGTGGGAGGGGTGGAAGGGGACTACATATAAAGACTGCGAGAGGTGATACATGTACAACGGGGGGCGATGGTTCTGATACACGTGGGGGGGGGGGATGCATGGAAGGGCGGAGGTAAGAGGAAGTGGTGCACGTGGGAGGCTGGGAATGTTGCTGCACGAGGGGGCTACACCTGGATGGGCTGCGTGGGGCTGCACGTGGGGGGCGGGAACGGGAAATACTGAAGATCATTAATTATAGATGGCACATATAATGGAGCGCTGCACGAGGAGGCTGGCAGGAGCTAAACACCAGCTTGAATATGCATTTGTCATTTCCAGAACTAAGCAGGAGTACCGTGTATCAACATTTACATAGGAAACAATACCAAAATAAAAACATACGTAAATAACTGAACATTTTAATATCACTGACTTTTTTTCTTCTTCGCTACGTCATTTTAACCTTTGCTATTCTGCCTGACAGCACACGTGACTCTCAGAGCACCAAAACACATCCTTAACTAAATTTGCCTCCATTTTGGAATTTGCTTATAAAATTAAAATTTGCATTATAAATTCTTACTTCACTAGTTAGTCTCATTGACTTGTAAAAAAATAACAGTGGATAAATAAAAAAAATAATAAATAAGAACAAGAGCAATGTTTTAGTTTATTTTCACATTTAAAAACCCACTTTTCATATTCACAGATCCATTCCCATTGACCTCCTTCCCACACACTCCCTAATTTAAACTGGTGATGTTCTTTCAGGGTTCTGACCGTGTTTTCAAAAGTCTTGGCGCATTACCACGACTATTTTTTTTTTTTAACGCCCAATTAAAAGTCAAGTTTTCAATCCTGTTTAGCAATATCTTCATAATCCTAGCGATAATTCAAGGATTCCACAGCATCAATGAAAAAGAAAATCAGGAAAATCCAAATAATCATCGCTGTTGCTCTTGAAAATAGTCATTAAGAGAACCCAAGCTAAGAAGAACGAAAGGGGAAGCGTACAATAAGCTGTTTTTTTCTTCCATCACTTTTCACATATTGATAAATTTACGCTCCTTTATCCATGTAATCCACGTCACCTTTACAGCCGCGTGTGTTTCGTGCCCTGCGTTGACCCATCCCCAACTCAACTGCTCCATTGATTCCCGCGTAACAAAGAAAAATGGATACGCTTATTTCCTCACTCTTAATCAACTTACGATCATTTTAGCAGCTGGACTTCGTGGCTCATTCATTAGGATGAGAGAGAGAGAGAGAGAGAGAGAGAGAGAGAGAGAGAGAGAGAGAGAGAGAGAGAGAGAGAGAGAGAGAGAGAGAGAGAGAGAGAGAGAGAGAGAGAGAGAGAAGTGGTGGTGGTGGTAGTTATAGTAGTAGTAGTAGTAGTAGTAGTAAACAACAGCAGTAGCAGCAGCAACAACAACAACAACAACAACAACAACAACAACAACAACAACAACAACAACAGCAACAACAACAACAACAACAACAACAACAACAACAACAACAGCAACAACAACAACAACAACAACAACAAATAACAGAGAGAGAGAGAGAGAGAGAGAGAGAGAGAGAGAGAGAGAGAGAGAGAGAGAGAGAGAGAGAGAGAATACTAGTAGAGTCACAAGACCCCATGACCGAGACTTGCGGCCACCACCACCAGATCCGGTCAACACACAACGCATAGTTCAAAGATCACACGCTTCTCTCCCTCTCCCTTCACTCTCCCTTACTCTCCCTCTACCCCACTCCCTTACAAAGACCACGCTTCCCTTCCCTTCCCGGCTATAGCACCACACCCTTACCCTTTGCCCCCCTTTCCTTACTTCTCCCCCCTCACTCTCCCTTACCCCTCTCACTGCCATCATGCTCAATTTGTTCCCCAAACGTGTGTGTTTTTATATCTCTTCTACTCTCTCTCTCTCTCTCTCTCTCTCTCTCTCTCTCTCTCTCTCTCTCTCTCTCTCTCTCTGGCTCGTTTGCTCGCCTCTCTCCCTTCTGAAATATTCCGTAAACACCTCGCTAGTCACAGAACATTAATTCTCCGATACGTATCGCGGGTGTTTCGCTACGGAGCTATTTGTCTCACTTCTCATTCCGTTACTTCGTCGGCCTGGCGGTGGCGGTTGCGGTGGTGGTGGTGGTGGTGGTAGTGAGGTGGGGTATTCCAGTTTGGATCAGTTTGTCAAGGTGGAATGACGCTGCCTTCTCGTGTGACTCTGAAAATATGACCTAGCAACGAGAGAGAGAGAGAGAGAGAGAGAGAGAGAGAGAGAGAGAGAGAGAGAGAGAGAGAGAGAGTTTGGTACAGGCACCTAATTGTGAAAGAAGGAAGGATAAGGAAACAAGGAAACAATAAAAAAAGAGCGAAATATGAGATAATTATGCAGAGAGAGAGAGAGAGAGAGAGAGAGAGAGAGAGAAACATCAACCACGCAACACAACAAAGGTGCTATTAGGCCATCCTCCCAGACAATATCCTGACCAGCCCAAACTAGTCATTATTCGCGTAAACGACCACATTCTCTCTTCTGGACGAAACAAGAGCGAAACAATTCAAAACCACACATAAAAAAAAATATAATGACTAAGCCTCTTCCTCCTCCTCCTCCTCCCCCTCCTCCCCCTCCTCCTCCTCCTCCTCCTCCTCCTACTCCTCCAACACGCCACACGGTATTTCAGAATTTTTTTCCACCTCCATGTGTTATTTTTTTCTCCATCTTCCGTTCTAATTTCTATGGTTAGTCAGCCTCGCCCTCCCTCAGCCCTGCCCCCTCCTTCCCGTCCCTCCTTCGGCCATCAGTCATACAGGCCATCGCCAGACACGAGACTTGCAGCAAAAACCGAAACGCGCGGAAGACAAAGGGGAGCCATCGATCACCTGTAGACACGTGGTGGAGGTAGTGGTGGTGGTGGTGGTGGTGATATGGGTGACTAAGGAAGAGAAAAAAAAAAAAAAGAAACTAGCAATATTAAGACAGGTTCTCTATCTGTGTTTACGTGACTTGTTTGCTTGTCTGATTTTATTTTTTGTACGTATCTTGTTGCCTATACGTATATCATGGGCTTGTTAAATGACGTGTGAAGAGATCGAGATAGAGAGAGAGAGAGGGAGAAGAGAGAAAAAAAAGACGAGGTTTAAAGAGAAAAATTTAAGTAGATATTCAAAACCTAGGAAAGAAGTACGCACGAGGGATTGTTTAGTAAGATTTATAAGAAGGTACGAAGGTATTTCGAGTTTTTTCTTCTTCCTCTTTTTTTTTTTTTTTTTTTTTACCTACGTGCACAGGTGAGTGTCAAGTGTTCCTCTCCGAGAGCTCGCGTTTCCGGTTCACACTTGTGTTTCGTCTAGCGCATCAGTGGCGATAATGGCCCCTCGTCCTTTTAATGGGGAGCTGCACAGAGATTAAGTACAAATATTACTCATACTGTGCTGTAAAACAGCTCTCGCGCCTCCAGATGCGTATAAGCTTGTCCTGTGTTGCTCTCACCTCGACGGGATCTTCAGAGAGAAGCAGTAAGCTATTATGAATGAAACTCAACTGCCTTTGTGTTTCCGTGCATCAGGTGAAGAAATTGTGGGGGTTATAAGACTTCATTATTACGACACTGCTTCCAGTGATATCTCTGTGACCTTGGGATGTGCAGCTTTGTGGAGTGAAATTAATATTGTGTGCTGTTGAATGAATAAATAAATAAAAAAATAAACAACAAATTAACTAACAATTCAACTAACTAATTGATTAACTACCTTACTAACAAACTAATAAACTAACTGAATAACTAACTGATTGACTAATTAATCAAATAACTAAATAAATAAATAGATAGACTGATAGATAAATAAAAATTAGATAAATAAATAACATACATACAAAAAACATTCACTCATTTTCCGCATTCATCTTTCAGTTACCACTGTGAACTCAACACCACCATTGCTCTAAGGACACCTCACATTTTTTTCTTTACTTAACGTATTGCATTATTATGGCACATACTTGTAAAGAAACAACATTATTTCCTCACAACATTTACTAACAAAAACAATAATCTGTATATGTGTATATGCCGTAATTTTTTTCTTGCTTTCTCTGTCTCTCTGTGTGTGTGTGTGTGTGTGTGTGTGTGTGTGTGTGTGTGTGTGTGTGTGTGTGTGTGTGTGTGTGTGTGTGTGTGTGTGTGTGTGTGTGTGTGTAAACAGAAAGATATTCTACTTGTCATTAAATAAAATGGTTTAAGGTATTGTTTACAGAGTTCTCTGGAAAGCAACACAATATTTTCAAGACTCAAGACAATCACCATATCTAAATAGGCAGACAGACAGACAAACAAACAGACAGACAGACAGACAGACAGATAGACAGACAAAAACAGGGAGAAATAAAGAACGGTCGAGGAGAAAACTAAACCTTGAATCCAGAAAAGGCCGTGAGCTGAAGGAGAGTGCTTACAAAATAAGAGATTTGTGCCAGATTATGTCACATCCCTTTGACACATGTAGCGCAAGGGCGAGCCTCCAGGGAAGCAGTGTTCACGTGGGAAGGCAAGTATATCCTCGGTGGACAGTTATTCAACAATTCCTGGAGGGCATACCTCAGGAAGATTCACAGACACCGGAGACCATTGATAATAATAAAAACAACAACAATAATAATGCAGGATTACTCAATAATTGCCATAATGTCATTAGCACTCAAAGGATTAATATCAAAACTTCCTCCCGTCAGCTCTCTTATATTTTTTATAAAAGAGAAACTGGGAAAGACCTACAGAAAAAAAAAAAAGAAAGAAACCAAGAAAGTAAGAACCACGAATTGCCAATTCTAGAAAGTTTGCTTCACTTCCTGACAAACTGCTGGCAAAGTCAGAGTGAAGGAGTTTGCTGAGGGATTTGAATCTCCACCTGATACGAGAGAAGGGACTGCCAAGAGTAGGCCTGATGGTTTCTCGCAGCTTCCCTTATGTTCTAATATTCTAAGTGAGGTACTTGTGGAACAGGAAAGCAGGTATCGTGTGTCTGTACTAGTCACTCAGCTATCCTCGTCCGTGCACCCATCATTTGGTGAGATACTTCTGCTGTGGAGATGCGTTAGAGGGGAAACTAGGGAAATATTTAAACTAAAATGGATTACCTTTCCACTTACTCCGCATGATGACACACACACACACACACACACACACACACACACACACACACACACACACACACACGCACGCGCGCGCGCATACACACACGAATATGCTAAACACCAAATTCAACACCAACTTTTACATTCTCTATAGTTTGAATCCTGATACGAATATTTTATCTTTTATTATAATAGAAAAGACAAAAAAAAAAAAATTACAAGTGAAACATTGAGACTAATTTATATGAATGTGTGTGTGTGTGTGTGTGTGTGTGTGTGTGTGTGTGTGTGTGTGTGTGTGTGTAGAAACAAAATACTAAATATATATATATATATATATATATATATATATATATATATATATATATATATATATATATATATATATATATATATATATATATATATATATATATATTAAAGACCACTCCTTAGAGACTTAAAGAACATTTCATAAGATCCAGAACGACACGATATACATAGAACACCTAAGCAGGAACACTAAAGAAGGAAAAACAAAAAACACACAAGCTCGTTATTTTTAACCCGAGAAACATTTAAAACAAAGTTAATAATCCTTTACCAACCACTAGCATGTGTGTGTGTGTGTGTGTGTGTGTGTGTGTGTGTGTGTGTGTAGGACGTAGGAAGGACAGATAAGCTCACTGTTGTCCTTCCTCCCACACCTTCGATAGCCTTCTGCATCACTATCTGTCCTCCCGCCACCACACCCTCACACATCCGTCTCCTCGTGAGTCAAGAGCAGAGCGCAGCCGACAGCGTGCGCCATATAAAAGCCACTGCCATATATGTAGTAGACCTTCTGTAGCACCACCACCACGACCACCACCACACCCTCAGGAATGTATACTCCAGAACAACACTCCTTCCCTTCCCCCTCCTCCCAGCCCCCTCCACACATACACTCGGTTAAGTGCAAGGAGATATATGAGGTAAGCCTAATACCTCTTTTGCAGTGCACCCATTATGGTCTGCTGCCTGTGTGGAAGGAAAACATGGAGGAAGAAGGAAGAGGAAGTGTTGAAATAGGCGCTCTCTCTCTCTCTCTCTCTCTCTCTCTCTCTCTCTCTCTCTCTCTCTCTCTCTCTCTCTCTCTCTCTCTCTTTCACACACACACACACACACACACACACACACACACACACACATACAAAGCAAAGCATCAAGACACCTACGAAACTAAAGTGCTCAATTTTCTTTTAGTTCCCTTTAAAAATCATCGTTTTTTTTTTTCTGAGTGGCATATTGAACAAGCATATTCTCTCTTTTTTTCATGCCCTTAATCACACTCCTTCAGACACACACACACACACACACACACACACACACAGAGGGAGCCGGGCAATGGGCATTAGCAGTTCGTGAGGAGATAAAGCTCGGACCATTGCCTTGATGTTCCTCAGATCGGAGTCGTGTCTCAAGCATCTATTGTGCAGCTGACAGTAATGTGTGTAGGGTGGCGGGCCAAGGGGAGGCGGGGAAGCGGAGGCCAGGGTAGAGATAACACTTCTCAGAATCAGAAGTGCTCGGTGGGAGTTTGTTTCCCAGAACTATTTCAAAGCGAGGGAGAGAGAGAGAGAGAGAGAGAGAGAGAGAGAGAGAGAGAGAGAGAGAGAGAGAGAGAGAGAGAGAGAGAGAGAGAGAGAGAGAGAGAGAGAGAGAGAACAAACATCCTCACCACAATTATTTCTACACTTCACGCAGCGACGAAGACAGTCATCAACATTTATACTGCGAGGAGAGAGAAAAGACAATAAATTGAGGAAGAAGCGTGAAGAGGTGAAGGAAAACACGGATGAAAGTGTTGTTATCTGTATGTGTGTGTGTGTGTGTGTGTGTGTGTGTGTGTGTGTGTGTGTGTGTGTTTGCGTCGTTCATCCTTTTAATAATGGAAATTCACATCGGATTTCTCTCATGCTTATCTCGCCTTCCCTTCGAAATGTCTGCTCTTTTACCACTCATTCCCTCATTTATCCTCTCTTCCTCCTCCTCCTCCTCCTGCTCTTCCTCCTCCTCCTCCTCATTTTCCTCCTACTTTCCCTCCTCCTCTTCCTCCTCCTCCTCCTCCTTCTCTTCCTCCTCCTCCTCCTTCTCCTCATCCTCTGTTCCTGCCTTTGTCTCTGTTACCACTACTTCTATTATGTTTGTTTTTATGTTGCATTACCTCGAGGCTACAACTGAAGAGCGAGTGATGATGACAAGATGCAAGGAGGAGAAAGGGGAGGAGGAGGATGCAAGGTACTACACACACACACACACACACACACACACACACACACACACACACACACACACACACACACACACACACACACACACACTTATTACATCGAAAGTGGATGGACGGCAGATTGAAAAGTTGACAAGGCGGAGAAAGAATGAGGCATGGAAAGTCTCAATAGAGCGAGGATATAAGAGGAGGAGGAGGAAGGGGTGGGGGGAGGAAGATAGGTTCTCTGGAAGGCTGCTGGAGGTAACGAAGAAGATAACTGGTGGAGGTCTTGGGAGATCCTGGGGAGCGGTCAATGTATATCTACTTCAGATTAATCAAAACACAGCAGCGTCCGCCTTGACTGTTTAGGTGTCGTGTTCCGCTCCAGGAGGAGGATGGCCGAGGAGTGCGGCGCCTGCTGGGGGCCAGGAAGAAGGCATCATGTTTCTCTCTGACCCTATAAGGTAGAAGAGGGGAGGCATGGATGGGGGAGGGAGGATGAAAGGTGGGGTTCAGAAGGCCGCTACCTCACTACTGTTCCTTTCTCTCTCTCTCTCTCTCTCTCTCTCTCTCTCTCTCTCTCTCTCTCTCTCTCTCTCTCTCTCTCTCTCTCTCTCTCTCTACGTGTCTATCTGTCTCTCTCATTCTGTGTAAGTGTCTCTGTGTCTATCTGTCTCTCTCCATCTATGTCCACGTTTTGAGACAGTCTGGCAGGCATAAGAATGAGGCTCGAGGCGCTGGCATGTCACGGAATGCACAGGCCTGGTGAATACTTAATACGTGACAACCCGAGGGAGGAAAAACAGGACCAAGACAAACAGAGATTAAGACGAAACATTTAAACAGAAAACTTCGCTAGTCAGACTGAAATAGACTAATACCTTGAGAGAGAGAGAGAGAGAGAGAGAGAGAGAGAGAGAGAGAGAGAGAGAGAGAGAGAGAGAGAGAGAGAGAGAGAGAGAGCACCACACTGACCACAAACGCTTCCTCAACATGACTCGATCTTCACTCTCTCTCTCTCTCTCTCTCTCTCTCTCTCTCTCTCTCTCTCTCTCTCTCTCTCTCTCTCTCTCTCTCTCTCTCTCTCTCTATGATCTTTCCAACGCTCATCATCTATTTTTCTCTTTACTCATACTTCTTTCTTAAATGCGAAGAGCAGCAGGAGAAAACAGCACAAGAAAAACAATTTGAAATCCATAAGAGGAAATACATAAGGAAGAAAGGAAAAAGAAGGAAACGAGGAGTGAAAGAGGAAGAGAAGATTAAGACCGTGGAAAAGGAGAAGGGAAAAAGAAAGTGAGGAAGACAAGGATAAAAATAAAAGGGAAAAAAAAACATTGCCATCGAAAAGAAGAACGAGGAAAATAAAAAAAGGAAAGAGAGGAAAAGAAAAAAAAATTGTTTGTAAAAAAAGATGAGAAAACAGCTGAGGAAAGAAAAGCACGAAAAGAGAAAAATAGAGAAAAAGAGATAAACATAAAGGGGGAGAGAGAGAGAGGAAAAGGAAAAGAAAAAAAGAAAAGAAAATGTTGTGTGTGAAATTTCCGGCAAGAAATAAATTTTTTCCTCGTTTGGTGTTTTTCCGCGAATTGGCAACGAGGCTGTCTCATCGTTCTCAGCTCCCCCTTCGATCCCCCTTTCCTAACCACTCCCAAACCCACCTAACTACCCACGTCCTCCCTCCTTCTCCCTTTCCCTACCTCCCATGTCCCTAGTTGAGCAAAAGTGGTTCTGGGAATTAGCTACCAAGGAAGGGAGGGAGGAAGGAGGAGCGGGAGGGAAGGAAGGGAGGGCAGGATGAGGAAATTATGAGGGTCTAAAAAAGTAAAGGGAGAAAGAGAGAGAGGAGAAACAAGGGTCAGGGAAGAGACCTTGATGGGATGGGATGAGGAAGAGACAACAGAGTGAAAGTGCCTATGCAAATGTAGATGATTCTGCTGAGAGAGAGAGAGAGAGAGAGAGAGAGAGAGAGAGAGAGAGAGAGAGAGAGAGAGAGAGAGAGAGAGATACAAAGAAACATAATGACTGACCGACTGACTGACTGACATAGTGAAACAGACCAAAATATATAAAGACAAAGGGATTAAACACACACACACACACACACACACACACACACACACACACACACACACACACACACACACACATACTAAAAAAAAATATCGAAAAACCTACAAGAAAATAGACACACAGACAAACTGACACTAGCACAGACGAAAACAAAGACAAAATAAGAAGCTAGATGAATAAAAAAAAAAAACTGAATAACTACCTGAATAATTATCTATTGTTTATGATAAATATGAAAAAGAAAAGCATGACGCTAATAAATAATGATAAGCAAAAAGGAAGCTGTGAACTGCAAAGACAAAAGAAGAAATAAAAAAAAAAGGGAGAGGGAGCAGGAAAGAAAAGGACGCATAGAGGGAATTGCATAGGAGGGAGAGAGAAAGAGAGACGGAGAGGGAGGAGAGGGAGAGGAAGCATAGGAGGGACAAAAGCCAACATTTGGGACTTGGAACATGAACTAGAGAGAGAGAGAGAGAGAGAGAGAGAGAGAGAGAGAGAGAGAGAGAGAGAGAGAGAGAGAGAGAGAGAGAGAGAGGTAGGTGACTTGCACGCTGTGGCGGATTAAAAGCAGCGAGTAATGAAAGTTGAAGGCAATGTACAAACCGACGGTCTTGCACCAGAGGAGACAGCAGCGGCGGCTAGGAGGGCGAGGAATGCACTACGTTGTCTGTCTGCCTGCCTGCCTTTCTACCTGTCTGCCTGTGCAAAACCGTGTTCTGGTCGTGGCCGCTGATGGGGAGATGGTTTGGGCAAGGGTTGGGAGGAGGAGAAGCTGTGCCCTTGTGCGAAACGTCTTGTGAACGATCATTCTCTTTTTTTTTTTTTTTTAGTGGCCAGTTTAAGAGGTTCTTTGTAGAGACGTCATGCACTGGCTGTCTCGCTCGTGTGTGTGTGTGTGTGTGTGTGTGTGTGTGTGTGTGTGTGTGTGTGTGTGTGTGTGTGTGTGTGTGTGTGTGTGTGTGTGTGTGTGTGTGTGTGTGTGTGTGTGTGTGTGTGTGTGTGTGTGTGTGTGTGTGTGTGTGTGCAACTCATCTTTGTTCAACTAATAATTCTTGCTTTTTTTCTTGCTTTTTTTTTTTTAACCTCGAATCTGTTCTTGCTGGCGTGATGAAAGCGGAAACCTCATTCGTCATCCTCTCTCTCTCTCTCTCTCTCTCTCTCTCTCTCTCTCTCTCTCTCTCTCTCTCTCTCTCTCTCTCTCTCTCTCTCACCATTCAGCACACCCAACTGCTTTCCTACCGACCCTTTCCTCTTGCTCTCACTTCTTAACACAGCACTCACTCCCTCATTCCCTCCACTCTCCCTCTTTTCACCTGCCCTCACCTCGCCTCGCCCCCTCACCACTCCGCCTCCTAACCAATAGACGCACATGCATAACTTATCCCCTCCGAGTCTCGCAAGGGAACAGATTACGCTGCTTTGTACAAATACATCATTTTTCCCTTCCCCGACGCGGCCATCGCTCTCCCCAGATCCGCCAAATGAGGAGAAATTCACTCTCCTCTCGCTAGTATCTCGCAGTTATCCATCAGAGCAAACAAGATGCACAATTCAGAGGATATTTCAGAATGCATACTAAATCCTGCAATTTCGTCCCGGGGAAAATACCTGGCCGAGTATTATTCATTAGTAACGCGGGGCCCCTGATGACGAGGCCGAAGCAGGGCGAGGGCGGGCGAGGGAGGGCGAGGGAGCGTGTTTACCTGATGGCCCCCCACGGAGTAGAAGTTGAAAATGTGAGTGCTGAGCCTCATTCTATGGAATAATATGCTTACCCTAGAGGCCCATAATGAGCTTGACCCTTGCGATAGAAGTGAATGATGCCTCTTCAGGGGAAGAAGGTACTGTAGTAGTGACGCTCTAGCGGCCTCTTACCTCTTGGCAGCCACGGGGCCACTGAGACTCACACTTGGTTATGCATGAAGTTGAAGAGAGAATCAAAAGTGAGATGCCAAATAAGAACTATATAAGGTGTTCTGCACTGAGTGCCGTATTAGGTGATAGCACACAAATGAACGTCAACTGAAGGTGAGGAATCTTTGAAAAATAATAGTAGGAAAATATATGAACATAAATAAAAAGAGAAGCAGCATGAAACCGTCATGCCTACATGTGACAGTCTCTGTACATGTAAAGCATAACTACATTTACATTTATCATTCTTTTAAAGCACGTTGTAAAGTTTTGGACAACTCTTTTTTTATCTTTCTTTTGGGACTGACACCCCAGTGGGCCTTTTCTCGCTCTTTTTTTGTTGTCTTTAGCCAGTGCTTCTCTTACATAAAAAAATTAGGAGGAAAATTAGACGCAAAGAAACAAACACACACACAAAAGAAAAAAACAAAAAAAAAACAAAGTTAGTGCAGATATTGAAAGAACTTGAAGTGTACAAAACTTTAAAGCAAAAGAAAGCCGTGGAATCTGTACATAATTTACATCCTTTGTCTGACTCCAGTCGGTTGAGTGCACCGCGAGGATCCCCACCCACCCACTCCCTCTCGTCCTCCACCACCTACCGACCCGCCCACCCTATCAATCCTCACCCACTACCACATTACCAACACCCACCCACCTACTACCACCACCACCACCACCCTTCCACCCACCAGCACCTATCCTCGCACACCCAGCCACCCCATCGTAAATCCAGTTCAGCTACCCACCCAGCATGACCTGTACTTAAGTAGGAGCAGCCAGGCCTTAGCACCGCCAAGGCCACGACGAAGACCGGATCTAGTTAAGTGACCTATTTTAGACTTCCCGTAGAATTCCCGCCCTTATCCTATGTATAGATGATCCGAGAGAGAGAGAGAGAGAGAGAGAGAGAGAGAGAGAGAGAGAGAGAGAGAGAGAGAGAGAGAGAGAGAGAAATGGAGGAGGAGGAGGAAAAGGGTACAGGGGAAAATAAGTGGCATTAACAGAGAGAGAGAGAGAGAGAGAGAGAGAGAGAGAGAGAGAGAGAGAGAGAGAGAGAGAGAGAGAGAGAGAGAGATCGTAAAAATAAGGAAGAAAGGAAGACGAATCATGGAAAGTTAAGGAAGAGGAGATGGGAGGGATGGGAGACGAGAAGAGAAGGGAAGGGGAGAGGAGAGGCGAGGAAGAGAGAAGAAGGGAGAGTACAGGAGGGGTAACAACGTAATGACCCCACTATCCCCACCTCACCCTAACCTCACCCTCCCCCTACCACAAGGTCACCCTCAGCGGTCAGGGTGAAGCAACGCCCAACGAGACCTCGAAACGTTAGCTTTTGAACACCCGGAGAGAGAGAGAGAGAGAGAGAGAGAGAGAGAGAGAGAGAGAGAGAGAGAGAGAGAGAGAGAGAGAGAATTAGAAGAGTGAAAGGAGTTAATAGCCTTAAGAGAGAAGAAAAAGGGGAGACACAAAGAAGAATGATAACGCTGAAGAGGCAAAAAAAGGAAATATTCAAGAGAGAGAGAGAGAGAGAGAGAGAGAGAGAGAGAGAGAGAGAGAGAGAGAGAGAGAGAGAGGGTACAGGGGAAAATGAGTGGCACTGAGGGAGAGACAGGGAAAGAGAGAGGAAAACAAAAAAAGGAAATAAAAAACATGCTAGGAGGCTAAATATAATGAAGTAGGCAAAGGGGGATAACGCAGAGTAAACAAGAAGAGAGGGAAGGATGAAGAGGGATAAAAGAAGAGAAGAAGAGGAGGAGGAGGAGGAGGAGGAGGAGGAGGAGTACCGAGAAATAATGAGTACGAAGAGAGAGAGAGAGAGAGAGAGAGAGAGAGAGAGAGAGAGAGAGAGAGAGAGAGAGAGAGTGAGAGAGAGAGGTTTTTAAGTCTTTGCAGTTTTATTTTTCTGTTTAAGTCTCAACGCCATTTGCTTGATGTACATTCTTAGCTTTAAATCTCTCTCTCTCTCTCTCTCTCTCTCTCTCTCTCTCTCTCTCTCTCTCTCTCTCTCTCTCTCTCTCTCTCTCTCTCTCTCTCTCTCTCTCTCTCTCTCTCCATTACGCTATGAGAGATTTAATTGTCCATAATATTACACGTCCCTGATAACTTTGACTGCCGTGGGAGCTTTTAGTGGCAATAATGACGATAAGCTTATTTCTACGTATAGGGCTGAAAGAGGAACGCTGATGGTGTTAGTGGGGCTAATGGTGACAACTGCACTGGTGATTGTAACTGCGTATTGTGTTCTAATGGTGAGGATACAGCGATAGCGGTACTGTTGTGATGTAGAGAATGGACACAACATTACCTACCGGGCTGTGGGGAAGGGATGCCAGAAAAAGGGGGATCTATAAAAATTATGTTTTGGGAGGTTGCTGAAGGAAGACTGACGGGGGTTGAGTGAGGATCAGATAGAGGGGGTCAGTTGAAGAGGCAGCTGGGGACACACTGAGGAGAGAGAGAGAGAGAGAGAGAGAGAGAGAGAGAGAGAGAGAGAGAGAGAGAGAGAGAGAGAGAGAGAGAGAGAGAGAGAGAGAGAGAGAGAGAGAGAGAGAGAGAGAGAGAGAGAGAGAGAGAGAGACCCAACATTGCATCAGAAGGACTGGAATTGAGGAAAAAAAGTAAAAATAAATTAACAACAACAACAACAACAACAACAACAACAACAACAACAACAACAACAACAACAACAACAATAATGATAATAATAATAACAATTAAAATCGCATGTATTCACAGTGTTCTCTCGCAACCTTGAATTTGGGAAAGACAGCAAAGAGATAAGGGTCAATCCTGAAGCTTTCTTAGTGACAATGGATACAAACAGATACAGATAACCACAAATAGACATTAAAACATCAACGGGCATTTAGATCCTAACAAGCCTATTTGATTTAACCTCACTTCACTTACTACTCGTTTAATATTAGAGAGAGAGAGAGAGAGAGAGAGAGAGAGAGAGAGAGAGAGAGAGAGAGAGAGAGAGAGAGAGAGAGAGAGAGAGAGAGAGAGAGAGAGAGAGTTTGAAAAAAAAATGCAGCTACAGTATCAAGAGAAAGATGAATAATATACACAAACTGCCTTTTTTTTTTATGTAGGAGGGACACCGGCCAAGGGCAACAAAAATCCATTAAAAAAAAAGGGCCCACTGAGATGCCGGTCGTCGAATAGGGTTCAAAGCCATAGTAAATAATTAAAGGGTAAGTGTCTTGAAACCTCCCTCTTGAAGGAGTTCATGTCATAGGAAGGTGGAAGTACAGAAGCAGGTAAGGAGTTCCAGACTTTACCAGAGAAAGGGATGAATGACTGAGAATACTGGTTAACTATTTCATCAGAGAGGTGGACAGAACAGGGGTGAGAGAAAGAAGAAAGTCTTGTGCAGCGAAGCCGCTGGAGGAGGCCTGCAGTTAGGAAGATCAGAAGAGCAGTTAGCATAAAAATAGCGGTAGAAGATAGAAAGGGATGCAACAATGCGGCGATGAGAAAGAGGCTGAAGACAGTTAGAGGAGAGGAGTTGATGAGATGAAAAGCTTTTGATTCCACCCTATTTAGAAGAGCGGTATGACTGGAACCCCGCCCCCCAGACATGTGAAGCATGATCCATACATGGACGGATAAGACCCCTGTACAGAGTTAGGAGCTGGAAGAGTGAGAAAAACTGGCGGGGATGTCTCATAACACCTAACTTTATAGAAGCTGTTTTAGCTAGAAATGAGATGTGAAGTTTCCAGTTTAGATTATAAGTAAAGGACAGATCGAGGATGTTCAGTGTAGAAGAGGGGATAGTTGTTTGGAAGGCTGTGTCGAGATGATAAATTGAGGAATTGAGTTTTTTTTTGGCACTGAACAATACTAAGTTTGCTCTGCCCCAATAAGAAATTTTAGAGATCAAAAATCAGGCGTTCTGTGGCTTCCCTGCTTCAATTTTTTACTTCCTGAAGGGTTGAACGTCTACAAAAAGACGTGAAAAGTGCAGAGTGGTATCATCAGCATAGGAGTGGATAGGACAAGAATTTTTGTTTACAAGATAATTGATAAATAATAGAAAGAGAGTGGGTGACAGGACAGAACCCTTAGGAACACCACTGTTACTAGATTTAGTAGAACAGTGACCGTCTACCATAGCAGCAATAGAACGGTCAGAAAGGAAACTTGAGATGAAGTTACAGAGAGAAGGATAGAATCAGTAGGAGGGCAGTTTTGAAATCAAAGCTTTGTGCCAGACTCTATCAAAAGCTTTTGATATGTCTAAGCAAAAGTTTCACCAAAATTTCTTGAAGAGGATGACCAAGACTCAGTAAGGAAAAACAGATCACCAATAGAGCGGCCTTGACGGAGCCCATTCTGGCGATCAGATAAAAGGCTGTGAAGTGATACATGCTTAAGAATCTTTCTGTTGGGGATAGTTTCAAAAACTTTAGATAGGCAGGAAATTAAAGCAATTGATGGTAGTTTGAGGGATTAGAACGGTCACCCTTTTTAGGAACAGGCTGAATGTCCACAAACTTCCAACAAAAGGGAAAAATAGATGTTGACAGACAGAGTTGAAAGAGTTTGACTAGGCAAGGTGCAAACACGGAGACGCAGTTTCGGAGAACAATAGGAGGGACCCCATCAGGTCCATAAACCTTCCGAGGGTTTAGGCCAGCAAGGGTACGGAAAACATCATTGCAAAGGATTTTAATAGGTAGCATGGAGTAGTCAGAGGGTGGAGGAGAGGGAGGAACAAGCCCAGAATCCTCCAAGGTAGAGTTTTTAGCAGAGGTTTAAGCGAAGACTTCAGCTTTAGAGATAGATATGATAGCAGTGGTACCATCTGGTTAAAATAAAGGAGGGAAAGAAGAAGCAAAGTTATTGTAGATGTTTTTGGCTAGGTGCCAGAAGTCACGAGGAGAGTTAGATCTTGAAAGATTTTGACATTTTCTATTAATGAAGGAGTTTTTGGCTAGTTGGAGAACAGACTTGGCATGGTTCTGGGCAGAAATATAAAGCGCATAAGATACTGGTAACGGAAGGCTCAAGTACCCTTTGTGGGTCACCTCTCTATCATGTATAGCACGAGAACAGGCTGTGTTAAACCAAGGTTTGGAATGTTTAGGTCGAGAAAAAGAGTGAGAGATGTACGCCTCCATGCCAGACACCTCACCTCATGTTATGTTATGTGCTCGGCAAACAGAGATGGGTCTCGGACACGGAAGCAGTAATAATTCCAAGGAAAATCAGCAAAATACCTCCTCAGGTCCTCCCAACTAACAGAGGCAAAACGTCAGAGGCATATCCGCTTAAGGGGATCCTGAGGAGAGATTCACCCGACAGGACAAGATACAGATATCTTGGATCGGAGGAGCCAAACGGAGAAGAGAGGGAAACAGCATAAGCAGAAGGATTAGAGAATAGGAAAAGGTCAAGAATGATGGGCGTATCTCCAAGACGGTCAGGAATACAAGCAGGGTGTTGCACCAATTGCTCTAGGTCGTGGAGGATAGCAAAGTTGAAGGATAGTTCATGGTCAGTGAAGGGAGAGGAAAGCCAAAGCTGGTAGTGAACATTAAAGTCTCCAAGAATGGAGATCTCCGCAAAAGGGAAGAGAATCAGAATGTGCTCCACTTTGGAAGTTAACTAGTCAAAGAATTTCTTATAGTCAGAGGATTTTCGTGAGAGGTATACAGCACAGATAAATTTAGTTTGAGAGTAACTCTGTAGTCACAGCCAGATGGTGGAAAACTCGGAAGATTCAAGAGCGCTGGCACGAGAGCAAGTTAAGTCGTTACGCACATAGACGCAACATCCAGCTTTTGAGTGAAGATGAGGACAGAGAAAGTAGGAGGGAACAGAAAAGTCAGTTGCCTCAGACGCCTGTGTTTCAGTGAGGAAAAGAAGATGAGGTTTAGTAGAGGAGAGGTGGTGTTCTATAGATTGAAAATTAGATCAAAGACCGCGAATGTTGTAGAAGTTGATGAAAAAACAAAGTTGAGAGGGGTGTCAAAACACTTAGGGTAGATACTAGAAGAACAGTCCGACCTGGGGACATTTGTGGTCCCCTCCCCAGATGGGGACTCCGAGGCTGGTGTAGGAGTCGCCATGATAATTTTGAATTTTGAGTGAAGGGTGTGTATGTAATTAGGTGCTTATAGTTTAGTGTGAAGGAAGAGCCTTCTTTAGACGACAGGCTGTAACTGCCCCCTTGTGTTGTGAAACACAAAGGGAAACGTTCAGTGAGGTCAAAGCTCCTGATTCAGTGCTTTAGTCCTCACTGAGAGTAATTATCGTTTCGACAGGTGATATTGTTGATATGGAAATACACACAATGTTTGTTCACATGTGAGAATACACTACGTTACAATTCAGAAAACTTTACTAGATGGAAGTAACTAAGACCCTATTCTATATAAATGTCTGTTGATAAGTAAGTATACACAACCTTACAACTCAGCACGTTTCACTGAATTGACATACATAGCTAAGTCACCTGACAAATAAGGTGGTCTAATGAAGGTGGAGACGCAGTAAAGAAGGTGGAGGAGGGAAGGATGGGCTATTTACGACGTAGGTGGTGTGTATTAAAGGTGAGGGTGAGGGCAAGTGTTGCACGTGGACTTCCGGTGTTGCTGCAAATCTTAGGTGGTGATGTCTTAAGTGGGGACGGGAGGGTGAAAGGGGTGTGGAAGGGGCAGAAGTGGAGGAGGTGCAGGAAGCTCATCTATCATCGCTGTATCATGCGTGGGATGAAACAAAGGTCGGGTGGAGGTGGGAGTACATGAGGGGGAGGAAGAGAGGGAGTGTTAGGTAGGGCGAGAAGGTGGGAGGGGAAGAAGAAATAGGAAAGAGAAAAGGGGTGACTGTAGGAATTATAAAAGGGAGAGAGGGAGGAACGAGAGGGGAGAGTGGAGGGGAAAGCGTCGAGGGTGAGGGGAGAAGAGAAAGATTCGAGGAAGGAAAGAGAGAGGTAGGGGGGATCCTGGGGTGTGAGGAGGGGTAGCTGAAATGTGAAGGAAAGGAGAAATTTTGTGGGTGGGAGGGATATAGGAAGGGAGGCATTTCAGTGGAGGAATGAGAACTTGAAAGGTGAAGGTGAAGGGAAATGAAACTGAGGCTATGGGGGTTAGAGAGGGGAGGGAGGCAAAGAGGGGAAGGAAATTGGAGGAGGTAGTGGGGTTTAGCAGCGAGGAAGAGTGGCTTGGAGGGAGGGAAGAGACCGGGGGGTGGGGGGTGAAGGAAAGGGACTGCTTTGGAAGGGAAGGGAGAGGGAGGGAGAGAGATACTGAGGGGGAGAAGTGGGGTGTTGGAGAGAAGTAGGCAACTTGGCAGGAGAAGAATGAGGATTTGAAGGAGGGAAAAGGCAGCTTAGATGGGAAAGGAGAAAAACATTGAGCAGAAGAGAGAGATGGTTTGTTGGAGAGAAGTAGGCTGATAGGAGGGAGAGGAATAGGAAATTGGAGGAAGAGGGATGGGTGAGAAATATTGAGAAGGGAGAGATGGGGTGTTGGAGTGTTGGAGGGAGGTAGACAGCTTGGAGGGGGAAAAGAAAGGAAACCAGCAGTAGGGAGAAGAGGAGGGGAGCTTGAGGGAGGGAGGCGGGGGGGACAGGTCATGACACAAACCATCAGTTCACCGCACACTGACGCAACGCTCTTCATTCCGTTCCAGTGTGGCAGGATCACGTCAGTCACGGCTTGCGTCACGCCTCCTGTCACACCCTAATGATGATGACGATTATCTATCTATCTATCTATATACTACGTACATCAGTAATTCCACAAGGAGTGACACAGAGGCACTACACACTCACACTTACATCATTCACATTCTTTGTCCCGTCAACCGTGGTGGAAAGCGATAATAATAACAATAATGATAATAATAATAACAATAATAATAATAATAATAATAATAATAATAATAATAATAATAATAATAATAATAATAATAATAATAACAGAAAATGATAATAATGAACAACAACAACAGCAGCAGCAATAACAACAACAACAACAACAACAACAACAACAACAACAACAACAACAACAACAACCCTTTTGCGTGTCCTTGTTTCTGGCTGTTTTTCCTTTCATTACAGGAAAGAAAATAAATGACCGACTGAAAAAAAAATTGAAGCAGGAAAAAAAGGAAAGAAGGAACAGGAAAAAAAGAAGGAAGGAAGGAAGAAAGAGCCGGAAGAGGAAAAGAGGAAGGAATGGAGAAAGGAAGGAAGAGGGGAGCAATAAAAAAGAAGGAAGGAAGGAAGTGAAAAGAAGACAAAAGAATGAAGAATAGAGGAAGAGGAGAAGAACGGGAGAGGAAGAACTAATAATATTTCTGTAGACGCATAAAAAGAAAGAAATAAGAGAGAGAGAGAGAGAGAGAGAGAGAGAGAGAGAGAGAGAGAGAGAGAGAGAGAGAGAGAGAGAGAGAGAGAGAGAGAGAGAGAGGGCTTTACCGCTGATGATGAAAGAGACTGTAAGTGGGGGCAGGAGAGGGAGAGCAGGAGAAGGCAGGACAAGAACCAGCCACTTGAGGTGTTTTAATCTGAAATCGGCAAAGGAGCACAGCACAGGTCGCACCCTCGCCTCAACTCCCGCCCAAACACTCCACGCTGGAAAAAATCCCCCATTATGATCTCGCACTTTTTTCCTCCCTTCATCCCTCTCTCCCGCCACTCCTCTACACCTTAATCTCCCTCTCTCTCTCTTTCTCTCCCTTCTCTCTCTCCCTTCTGCCATTGATGTTACATATGGATAGGATAAGCAAAGAGGAGGAAGAGGAGAACGGCGTGTATAGGAAAAATAAGATGAGGACCATGACGGAGAGATAAAGAAAAGGGAAAAAGGGAAAAGAAATAAAAAAAAAGGGTGACATCCTGATTGAAACACGATTTACATTTTTCCTTCCTTTTTCAATCTTCCTGTTTTTCCCTTATCCCATCTCCCTCTTTCTCTTTTCGTCTCTACACTCTCCAGTCCCACCCTCTCCCTCTCTCTGTTCTTTCTCTCCTTTCCCCTCGAGTTCTTGCGCCGCGTCGTCCTCGCTGCACCCAAAAAGGCCACTTGAAGACACCAGGGTGACGAGGCCACTCACTCACTCACGCCATGCCGTCCGTCCTTCCAGCCGCCCTCATCTTTCTCCCTTCCCTTTCTCCGCCTCCCTTCCTGCATCCATCCCCTTAGGCGCCGCTTGCCCCCAGCATTCCCAGGGCGGATCAGGGCTTCTTCAGGATGGTGCTCTGCGGGGCTTTCTTAGTGGCAGTTGGGTTCTGTTGCAGATTCAGTGCCTTGTTGTCTTGATTTTCCTCTCTCTTATTTTTTTCTCTATTTTTTTTGTATTTCAGTTTATCTCAGTTTTTATGGGCGTCGTGAATGCTTCTGTGAGTTAAAGTTTCGGCAGAGGCTGATAGACGAGAGAGAGAGAGAGAGAGAGAGAGAGAGAGAGAGAGAGAGAGAGAGAGAGAGAGAGAGAGAGATGGAGGGTAGGAGGAAGAAAGGAAGGAGCAGTAGAAGAATGTAACGTGGAAGGAGAGAGGATGCAATGAAGGAAAGATACAAGGATAAAGAGACGGATACAGAGAAAGAAGGAAAGGAGGGAAATGAGATAGAAAGGAATACAAGAAAGAGAGACAAAGGAAAGGAGAAAGGACACAACGAAGAAAGAAATTATAGAAAGATGACTTAACAGAGAGACAGAGTAGAGAGGGAGAGCTAAAGCAGGGAGCTGAGGACAGAGAGAGAGAAAAAGGAATAAAGAAGACGGACAGAGAGAAAGACAAAGGAAAGGAGAGATCATTATGAGTGTTTTTGCTTGCTTCTATCTATATGTGTCTGTCTGTTTTCTTGTTTGTTGTTGAAGCTTTTCTCTGCTGGTCATCACTATTCTTCATCATTTGAGTCTGTTCTTCTGTTATTTATTCTTTTTCTGTTGCTATTCCTAGTTTTCATCTCGTTTGAGTCTGTCTCTGTCACTCATTGTTGCTAGATTCACGATATCTGAAATTTTATCATGTTACGCACCTTTCTTTTCTGTGTCCTTTATATTATTCATACGCATTGACGATATATGAAGTTTTAATTTACCTATCTTTTCTGTCCTTCTTTCCATCAATCATCTCTTAATTTGACGAAATCTTAAACTTTTATTTTCTTTTTCAGTTTTTCCGTCCTTTTGTCCATCGTTCATATTATCTTAACTATATCTGAAACTTTTACGTATATATGTCCTGTATATTCTTATGTTCTGTTTATACCTAACATTTTTTTTTATTTTTATTACTACACGCACCCATTAAGCCATCCCCAGGCTGTCTGTTTTCCCTGTTCATCCCGTCAGTGTCTGTCCGCCTATCCTGCTGCTATCTGTCTGTCCGCGCACCCTCTCACTACCTGTCACTCATCCACGCTGCGGCCCTGCACGGCATCTATTGTTACCAAAACATGACATACATAAAAAGGAAAGAAAAGAGAGAAAGAAGGGAGGAAGAAAGGACTGAGCAAGAATCCAGGATGACTCACCACCACCACCACCACCACAGCCGCCGCCACCAACACCAAGGGTGACGCTGCCAGACATCTGTGCTAACACGACTGTCGTCGCCGCCACCCACCACCACCACCACCACAACAACAACAGCAACATTATTACCTAAACTCACTAAACCGTATTACTACAATCTTCATCGACCACAACTCCCCCTCCCACAACGCCAACCACCTCCACCACCGCAACCAAGGTAAAAACTAAATTGATAAATAAACAGATACGATATGATGCTGATGTTGATGCTGCTGATGATGATGACAGTGATGATGACGATGATGATAATAATAATAATAATAATAATAATAATAATAATAATAATAATAATAATAATAATAATAATAATAATAATAATAATAATGAGTAGTAGTAGTAGTAGTAGCAGTAGTAGTTTCATGTTTCTAATGTTTCTGCTGTCATGATTACTACTACTACTACTGCTACTACTGTTCACCAGCACCACCACTAAAATCACCATCCTCCTCCTTACACCACTTCCACCACCACCATCACCATTATCACCATAGCCACGGAGACGGAGGGCGATGGTGATGGCAGCTGTAGTAATGAGTCATACACAAGATCTCCCTCACCACCACCACCACCACCACCACCACCATCATCGTCAACATCATCAGTTCAATCAAACACGATATAGATCCGGCAAGTTCTCCACTGAACTCAATTACAGAAGAACAAAAAGAAGTAATCGATTCCTCCATGCAGCTTCGAGTGAGGCAGATGGTGATGCCCAAAGGAAATGCGAAGGGGGGAAGGGTGGAGTGACAGAGAGGAAAAGAGGGAAAGAGAAAGAGAGAAAGGGAAAAGAAAGAAAGAGTGATTGAGAGTGAGAGAGGCGGAGAGCGAGTGTGCATGAAACGAGTGACTTTGTGCGTGCGTGTGTGTGTGTGTGTGTGTGTGTGTGTGTGTGTGTGTGTGTGTGTGTGTGTGTGTGTGTGTGTGTGTGTGTGTGTGTGTGTGTGTGAGAGAGAGAGAGAGAGAGAGAGAGAGAGAGAGAGAGAGAGAGAGAGAGAGAGAGAGAGAGAGAGAGAGAGAGGGGGAAATGGGGGACATGGTATTGTTCTTTAGTTTGTTTCTTCATGCTTTGTTTGCTTCCCTTTCTTTGTCTGTTTTTCTGTCCGTCTGTTTGTCTATTTATCTGCATGTCTGTCTTTCTATCTTTCTGCCTACCGGCATGTTTATTTTTTCTTCTCTCTCTCCTTTTTCTCTTTTCTTCCGTCTCTCTCTCTCTCTCTCTCTCTCTCTCTCTCTCTCTCTCTCTCTCTCTCTCTCTCTCTCTCTCTCTCTCTCTCTCTCTCTCTCTCTCTCTTTCATCTTGAGTTGCCACTTACTCTGCTTTCAGGAGATCACTCCATACACTTTGATAAGTATTCATACTTTCAGTCATATTTCTTCCTCTCTTCCTTCCTCCTTCACCCAATTCTTCCCTCCATCCATCCTCAGTGTTCTACTAATTTCCTTCAAGCTTGCCATGAACAGAATGACAGACAGATAGACAGAAATAAACAAGCATGCACACACACACACACACACACACACACACACACACACACACACACACACACACGAAGACGATGACGATGCCGATGAAAGAAGAAGAAAAGCAGCAACAACAGCAGCAGTAATAGTAGTGGTAGCAGTAGTAGTAGTAGTAGTAGTAGTAGTAGTAGTAGTAGTAGTAGTAGTAGTAGTAGTAGTAGTAGTAGTAGTAGTAGTTGCTGTTGTTGTTGTTGTTGTTGTTGTTGTTGTTGTTGTTGTTGTTGTTGTTGTTGCTGTTGTTGCTGTTGCTGCTGCTGCTGCTGCTGCTGTTGTAATGGAAAAAGAAGAAGCAAAACAAACAAAAACAGACAGAGGAAAAGCACCACGAGCAATGGAAACAAATCTTGTAAAACAAACCCACACGTACACAAACACAGTACAAATCTCCTTAAAGCAACGCCAGTAAACAACACTTCCAAATTGCCCAGAAGTGAGGCGGCCGCTGATTGGCTGAGGAAGCGTGAGCATGATGCACCCACAACATACCGGCACGTTCTGACACCTGATTGGTCAACAGGTGTTCAGGCCAACCAATCAAGGACACTTTTTTCCGTCCCTCCTTCCAAGCACCGTTGCCTTCACCGTCCCACTCCCTCAACATCTCCATGGCCACATACACGTGAAAGAAAAAATATCCAAAGTGTACACTCATAACCATAACGGTAAACCTTCCTTTTATGCTTGATTGTCACGATATTTCCTGCACGACTTTTCCTGGTAATTTGTGTATACATATTTTGTGTATTCCTCAACCCCATTGGGTGATATTCTGCACCTTTTTTTCAAACTTAATTGAAATCTACTTCATTGATTGACAGTGTAAGAGCAGCAATGAATGGGTTTTCTCTTTTTTCTTGTCTTGACACATAAGAAATAAAAAGAAAAAAATGGGTCTTAGACGGACAGGGAAAAAAAAAAAAATATTTATATATATATAAAAGTCGATGTGTGTTCAAGATTTTGTTGTGGAAGCGTAACGGTATTGTGTTACAGCCGCCTTGCCTTGCCTTGCCTTCTCCTGCCTTCTCCTGCCTTGCCTTCCCTTAACCTTCCTCCCGTATGTTCTGAGGGACGCGTGGGAGGTCCCCCAAGGTATCTGCTGCGTCGTGGCCACATACTCAGCCCTTTAAGGACACCCACTGAAGTCCAGTCCTCTCCTGAGCCTCATTTCAGAGACATAACTGCATCATCTCAAGGCCTCAAGGTAATCCATGCCAATGTCAATGTTCTACAAGCACCAAAGATCTTTTCCGAGGAATCGGGTCACTGCACAGTCATGGTTAGAAGTCAAGTGATCTGTCACACTTACCTCCACTGTGTTTAGGGTTTTCCTCAACCTCAAGTCCTCTAACTTGTTAGGAATCTATGAGTCGTCAAGTTTTGTAAGGAAATTCTCAGTAGAGGACTTGATATTGAGGAAAACGATTAAAACACAATTGAAGTGAGTGTGATACATAACTCGCCAACTGGCCATGAGTGTACATGAACTTTGCATTATCACATCTTTATTTGTACTGAGTTGTCTTATTTTCCCTTCTTACAAAAAAAATAAAATAAAAATACGAATAAAAAAAATAATAATCGTTATTTTTTATGTGTTTTATAAGGATGTTCTGAAATATATTCTTATCCTTCCCGTTTTCACAAATATGTATATCAAGGAGTATTGCATCATCGACCAAGACACACACTAGCTCAGACTCGCAGCGTGTTACGAGTGTGCATGGCCGCCACCCACCTGCAAGTAAAGGACGGAATTAAACAGTGTCTTCAGGTGGGAAGCGTCAAGCAGGGGGTTCACAATCCACGCAATGATCGCTGAGCATCACTCTCTTTACAACGCCTTGCCTTTACTGCATGCCACTCACGAAACTGTTTATATCCATTATATGTGAAATTTGCCTATCTACTTAATTACTTACTTTCCTTCCTTCCTTCCTTCCTTCCTTCCTTCCTTTCTTCCTTCTTTCCTTCCTTACTTACTTACTTACTTACTTGGAGAGAGAGAGAGAGAGAGAGAGAGAGAGAGAGAGAGAGAGAGAGAGAGAGAGAGAGAGAGAGAGAGAGAGAGAGAGAGAGAGAGAGAGAGAGAGAGAGAGAGAGAGAGAGAGAGAGAGAGAGAGAGAGAGTAATGACTTAATATAGTAGAATAGTGAGAATAGAAATGCCTGCCAGGATCGGGGACTATCATTAAAAAAAAAAAAAAAATATGAGAACTAAAAAAGTAGGTGAAGGGCGAAACAGCAAGAGCAGTTTAGGGCAAGAGGAAAGAGAAGAGAAAGTCCATCAAGTAAAATTTGAGTTTATGAGAGTGAAAGTGGTATTGGTAATTGCATTTGCACGGCAGGATGAGAAAAAGGAAGACGAGAGCGATGAGTTTCTGTCAGGTGGAGAAAATACGTGACATTCTTATGGAATGAAGGGAATTACGGGGGAACAGTCGGCACCAGTCACCAATGATGCCTTGGTTGCCACGAGGTTGGCTGCTGGAACAAATAAGAGGGTAAATGTAAGAGTAGATACATAACGCAGATGGTTAGTAGCCTTGATTTATAACTTAGAGGAACCTGATTTGAACGAGGCTGCCTACTTTAACAAATAAGACTTTAAAATTCAGAATATATATTTAAGTAAGTAGTTGTCAGGAATAGTGTTATAATTCTTACAACTGTAAGAGTATATACTGCATAGAAGAGATTAGCAGACTTGGGTCATAAGTTAAAGGAGCCTGATTCGATCGAGACTGACTACGTACAAGAGTGTAAATGTAAGAGTATGCAAGTAAGTGATTAGTTGTTTGGGTCATAACTTAGGAGCGCCGGATTCGAGTGAAGTTGGCTACTGCACAGAGGAGTATCAGTGCAAGAGTATGCATTTATGTGATTTGCATGCTTGGATAGTAACTTAAAGGAGCCTGATTTGAACTACAACAAGAATGAAAATGTAAGAGTACACATGTAAGGGATTAGCAGGTTTGTGTCATAACTTACAGATGCCTGATTCACCCCTGGCTGAGTGGAGGCAAGGTGGACTTGTCTCCTTTCACGCCGCAGACACTACAAGCTATTGGAACGTAAGGCGGTTGCAGGTTTAAAGTGTCACAAGAGTTTCGAACTTGTAAACCGACAACTCCGCCTAGACAAACATCGCCAGAGGAAAATAGACGCCCAGAGGAAGGCTTTGGCGGTATAAGAGGAAGAGTAAAAGCAGAAAGCATAAACCCTATGCAGACATGGTATGCTATATAATTTAATCCCATTATTAAAAGAGAAAACCTTAGTCCTGCAAATAATTAATATGCAATATACGATGCAACACCACAAAAAAGGGGGAAAAAAATCACGTGCGTGGCAAAATTCACTTGTTGACGCTCCTGTGAATTAAGAAAAAAGATGAGAGCACTGAGGTATAGGGTGGCAAAGTAAGTCTGTTGGAGGGAATACCAACACTGTTATTCATTTGCTCACTATGCACAGCCTCGCTATATATGTCAAGACTGCCATGAAAAAAAAAAAGTGCTAATAGCCTCGGCACACCATATAGAGACGAATAATTAGGAAAAGTATGTGAAATCAAGAAAATAGAATACGAGTAAATAATAAAGACAGAAATTAATTTCACACACACACACACACACACACACACACACACACACACACACACACACACACACACACACA
>NC_087167.1:12927500-12935000 GCF_035594125.1 Scylla paramamosain | reverse complement strand
ACTATTTACATATGTATGTGTGTATGTACGTATGTATGCATGTATGTACGAGTATGTATATATGTATGTATGCATGTATGCATGTATATTTATTTTATTTATCTATGAATGTACATGGAAATCATCATAAATATCATTGTTTAAATGTTCTATGTAAAGTTGTTTTACAGGTTTTTTTTTCAAATTTGCAATCCATATAATATGTATATATGTATGCATATATATATATATATATATATATATATATATATATATATATATATATATATATATATATATATATATATATATATATATATATATATATATATATATATATATATATATATATGCGCACGAGTATGTAGTTAAGTATGCACATCTTGGTACCCACACTCAGCAGGGAGTCGGACATACAGCAGTCAGCTACAGAGAGCAAGACCAGCACAGTCGGTAGCAGGTTACAGTGACTCGGACCGCTGGGAACCCTCAACTTCCTTACTCTGCTAAATGAGGCGTGTCTGGCGAAACTTAGAGCCGCGGGTTTGCATCTGTCCCGCATGTGAGTTCCTTTCTTCACGCTAAAACTTTCGCCTCCCCAGATGGCCTCGACAACCCCTCCCTGTGATAGCCTTCCGCTGACCCGCCACTCGGCACCTGCAACATATAGCGTGTGTCTGTCTGTGTCAAATATATCGCGATGTATGAGGAAGTCAGTTTGAGGGTGATGCAGGAGGAGGAGGAGGAGGAGGAGGAGGAGGAGGAGGAGGAGGAGGAGGAGGAGGAGGAGGAGGAGAAGGAGGAGGAATGAGAGGAGGAGCGACATGAAGGAAATAAAACGAGGAAATGCGAAGGAAAGAAGAAGATACTGCAACTTAACGAGAGGAAAGATATGAAGGACGCGAGACAAAGCGCAGAAGTGGGCACGTCGCCAGTCCTTCCTCCTCAACTACACGTCCCTTCCATCTTCCTCACCACTCCTCCCCTTTCCTCCCTTGCTATTCCTCCCTCCTACACCCACTGCCTCCCTCCCAACATTCCCCGCATCCACATATCGTGTCTGTTTCTTCGTATTTCTTCGCTACTCCCTCTTCACCCTTCTCCTCCGTCTGCTACGAGTATTCCGTTACTGTAACTACCCCAGTACTAGGACCCGTATTCTGAAACGCTTTGCTCTCTCGCCTTGACTATTTTCAAAGGCCATGGAGATGATTAGCCGGGTTTTCAAGAGTGTTTCTCCTGTTAATCATATTGAAATCTTGTTAATTTGTCACTAGAACCGTAAAAACATTTGTAACTTCAGCTACAGCCTTTTGAATGTAGGTCCAGCGCATAAGTCTTACAGAATATATTCCTAGATCCCTCCCTTGACGACAACAAACTGTGCCGTCCACGCCCCATTCCTCACTCAGTACCTCCATTCCTCCTTAACACCGAATACCATCACCATCATGCCCCGCTCAACGCTCCACGCCGCTTCATCAATGTCTCTGGTGCCCAAACAAGGTCTCTACCACCACCGTTCATGCTACCACTAACACCAGCAACGGCAGATACATCAACAGCAACACCAACAGTAACAACAATTCATCACATAATTCATTAGCAAACTAGTCTGATTTTTTATTTTTTCTTATTCACAGCCACCATAGAAGGGAAAAAAAGGAGGGGGATGCTAAAAAAAAAAAGGTGTTGACTCCTTGGGAACTCTCACGAAGGTCTGAATTGCAGAGATAGGGAAGAAAAAAACTGGATGAAAAGTGTGGGAGGGAGGGAAGATGAAGAAGAGAGGCTGAGGATTGGGAGTGGAGGGAGGAGGGGAGAAGGATGCAAGACGGGAGGGTGGATGGGCAGAGTGGTGGGGTGGGCACTGAAAACGAGAAGGGTTGCACGATAATTAAATGTAAACAAGAAATCCGAGAAGGACCAAAACACGGCCCAGCAAGACTCCCTGCGCGATCACTGAAGGGTCTGCAAGGAGCACTTTTCACCTCTCACGTTCCCTCACTAAACTCTGATTAATGAACGTACTCGTTTAACTTAACACTGAAGTGGTTTTACTAACAGGTTCTTTAGTAAGCATAATGTTCTTGTTGTTGCAGCGTTTAAGTAATTATGTTTTTACTGTAAGAAGACGCTGGATGTTGGTTTCTTTCTTGGAGTTGTGAGGTCGTAATGAAAAGAGACGCGAGCTTCATTAGATAATGTGTTCTTTGTTATAACATTTAATTTGTACTATTTTCAGACTTTAAAAAGATGAGGGATGGCAGTTTCTTTCTGTGAGTTGGGAAGACGTAATTCAGCGAGACACAAGCCTCATAGGATAATGCCATCTTCGTTACAATTAATTCGTACTATTTTCAGAGTTTAAAAGGCGTGGGTTTGTGGTTTCTTCCTGGGAATTGGAAGGGCGTAATATAATGAAACGCAAGCTTCATGGAATAATTTCTCCTCTGTTACAACATCTAATCCATACTATTTTCAGAGTTTTAAGAAGCCGCCGGGTGGTGGTTTCCTTCTGGGAGCTGGGAGAGGTAATGCAATGAGGTGCGCACTTCCTGATCGAGGCATTCTTCCCGCGACATGGCGACGGGGAGGCACCGGGTGACATGAGTATGCGCAGCTCTGACAGAGGGCCCGGCCAAGTGGGTCAGTCTTCTCTTCAAACAGCTCCTTTGCCTTTCTCTTTTTTTTTCTATTCTTTATCTCCTCCTTCTCTTCTATCTTCCTTCCTGCCGACGTTTTGAGGTTACGGCGCGTCGTCTTCCTGCTTGTCACCAAGACTTCCTGGTTCCTCCTGCTCCTCCTGCCGGGTTTTACGAGCACTCTGGCCGCTTCCCTCCTGCCTGCCTGCCCTTCATCCTTCTCATCCTCTTGCCTTCCTTCCACCCTCACTTTTTTTCTTTTTATTTTTTTTTACTGAGCATTAACCCTCCCTCACATTCATCCTCCCTCACCAGGACTCTGTACCCACGCCCTCACACACACACACACACACACACACACACACACACACACACACACACACACACACACACACACCTACTAGTGCTGAGTGCCGCTAAGAAGCTGCTGTGCTGTTTGGCTCCAAAGATTCTTTTTTTCCATTCTTAATACCACTTACGCAGCCACCGAGTCTTCTTTGGCTTTTACGATGCAGCAAAATTTTGTGGGCTAAGGGACAAGTTTGATGGCATGTTCGGCGTGCCGGGCTGGACGAGTGGGTCCACTGTGGCCAAGGGGCGAACCTCACCCCACCTCACCGCACTTCACACCACCGCCCCTGGCTAACCCTCGCGCGGGGCGGCTCCGGTTGGGCTGTCCTTCGTCCGATACGGGAAATGAAAATCACCAGTCTCCCTCCCTTCCCCGCCCTCTCCTTCCTCCCTATATCGCCGCTCCTCCCTCCACGCCCAGCCATTCCTCCCTACATCGCCCCTCCACTCCCTCGTGTGGTCCACAGCACAAAAAAGCCTCCACCTGACCCATGACACGATCCACCTGGCCTCCATCAATGGCAGTCACCACAACCACAGGTTGGCCGCCGCCTCAACGCCCAACCGAGGCACTATACGAAATGTACACACAAGCTGTGAAAAATAGTAAATAAATAGTAGAAATAAATAAATACTACGAAAATTATAACTACTATGGAGAAAATAGATAATTTGTTAAAGCTTATATGTTTGAAAATGTATACATTAAAACATTCGTCCAGCATTAAAAAAAAAATAATAACATGCAAAAAAACAAAGGATTAGGACGTGTTTTTTTTTTCGAGCCCCCGCCTCTCTCTCTCTCTCTCTCTCTCTCTCTCTCTCTGATCTGCTCTTTTTTTTTATTTCTTCTTTTTTTGCGCTGTTCCTTAAGGGGCAGTGCAATGTACTATACCAAAACACTAGCGTACTGTACCCGCGGATAAGTAAGTATTACATGTCAGTAAAAATTCATACGTGCCGGCATGCGTGCAGTGGCTCAAGGCTGCACTGGCAGGTAGCCATAACAAAGGTAAGTTGTGGCAGGTAAGGAGCACGTTTAGTTTTGTCGAAGTCTCCGAATGTTTTCATTTCCAAGTGGTGGCCTTGTGCGGTATATACAGTGAACAAACAGGGAACATAAATGGAACATAAAGGGGATTTTGCTTGATGGTAGGGGCTGTCTGTCTCCAATAACGAACGGAATTCCCTGTACCCTATTTCACTAGCTTTGTCAGTAATTTTGGCACTTGAGGGCACTGGGAACATGGCCACTGACTGATGCGCTCATTCAGTGATTTGTCTTCGAGTCTAGTTTAGAAATGACCATCAAATTAAGTTGTATTTTCACCAAAACTCTATTTAGTTATCAAGCACCGGATTACACAAATCAAAATAATCTTTTACCTTACAATCAAATGGTGATGCCGCGCATTTTAAAACGAAATTATCACCAGGTACTGCATTACCCATATAAGAATAATGTATCTTACAACCAAGTGATGGTTTTGGTAGGACTAAAAACAAATCTTCTGCACATTTAAGACAAAGCGGGAACAGGTACACCAATCAGCAATTGAGAGTATCAATCAGTGGCAGTGTTATCATGTTCGTGTGTCCAGTGGCAAAACTACTGACAGACGAAGTGATACAGAGTAAAGCCAAATGTACCTTTATCTTGTTTTAAATAAAAATGTTTTAACCAAAGATCTCCTCTGGACACAAGAGGACACAACAATAGGGAGATAAGATAAGGGAGAGGCAACACATTTAACGAGAGAGAGAGAGAGAGAGAGAGAGAGAGAGAGAGAGAGAGAGAGAGAGAGAGAGAGAGAGAGAGAGAGAGAGAGAGAGAGAGAGAGAGAGGGTTTATAAAGAAAGAGATATTCATGTTCCTTTCACACTACCTAAAAATAAGAAACACGTGTCATAACAAACAGTCTAGAATTTATAACATGACTATAAGAATTTCTACTTGCAAAGAGACAACGAGGAAAGAGGGCAATGGGAGTAGATCAGGAAACTGGAAAATTAACCACAACCAAACAAAGAGAGATAAACTTGGTGATAACGAAAACAATAGTCAAGAAGTGACACATTTATACCGCAACTAAATGAGAGAGTAAAAATGAGCAACGCAGATGTGTGTGTGTGTGTGTGTGTGTGTGTGTGTGTGTGTGTGTGTGTGTGTGTGTGTGTGTGTGTGTGTGTGTGTGTGTGTGTGTGTGTGTGTGTGTTTATCTGTGCCAGGGATGAAGTTAGCTACACATGACTTTCATAGACAATAAAAAAGGCTTTAAACCTCGCTAAAACATCATCTTGCAAACGTACAGAGAAGTAAAATGTGTCAGAAAGTCACAACAGCGAAATAAAATGCCATCTAGAGACAGGGCGGGACAATAATCGTAAAGGTGTTCAAAACTGTCAAATAAAATAAGTCAAGACATTCACTGCACGACGCGGAAATAAAATTAAAGATGCCAAATTAAATTCAGATTAACTCCTAGATTGAGTCATTGTCCTGGCGGTGGCGAGTTCACAAATGAGTCACAAATGATTAAGAAACAATAAGTAATAATCCTTAAAAGGGCGCAGTGATAAGTGCGTCCTCTCCAATGAAGGCACATCAAGATAAATGCACGTTGTTAATGAGATGACAAAGGCAATTTATCACAAGGAGTCGCTATAAAACTCTGTCCAAACTACCTTCAAAATATGTAATAAAATGTTTTCACCTTCACGTTGATGAGAGCTGCACCGAAGAACATAAGGCGAACATGAGAATATAAGGAAAGTTGCAAGAAATCAGCAGTTACTCTGTAAACCATGCATCAATATATCCGCCTGTAATTTCCATCTATAAATTCATCTATTCTTTTCTTAAGGTTTCCTGGTTACTCGTCAGTAACAACCTGATTGCTGAGTCGATTACAGTACTCTACCACTTCATCTGAGAACATTTTTCTTATTTACTTTTATATGAACACTGTATGCTACCTGTCGCATGAAGCAGAAACGTGGAGAAATTTAGGAAGATGATAAAAATTATCCTAAATGAATATCAGTGTAATGGTAAGGCAGAGAGAGAGAAAAAAAAATCAGCATTATGAGCTTGGGGAAAAAAAAAATATTCTGGTTATCCACTAGAAGTGGACGTCAGTAGGCAATTATACGAACAAAATTTCAGAACATCACTGATTTCACTTCGTTATAAAGCGAAGAGTGAAACCAGTAATGTGAAAATGGACAAATGAAAAAATGAATTATCATCCTGGAACTAATTATTAAATGTACACAAATTTTACCGTAAGTTCTTCACTAACATATTTGGTAAAGCTTCGAAAATATAAAAAAAATAAATAAATAAATAAATAAAGAATAAACAAGCAGAATTTTGCAGTCGTTCTCTCAGCTTGCTTACAAAAATAAAAACTATTTTTGCCGACAACGAGTTCTTTCATTTTTTTTTAAGAAGTGCTTAAATTCAACAAAAGAATAAAAAGTTAACAAGAATATTACAAAATCTTAAAGGGTTACCAATCACGATAGGACAAAAGTAACGGGCTCGAGTTTCATAAAGATGTATCTAAAAAGGGAGAGAGAAAGAAACTGGTTCTCAGATAGTGTGGTAGATGACTGGTATGTATCAAGTAATCATGTTGGTACCGAGTCAATAGCGAATTTTTGAAGGAAGACTATATATATTTATGAATACGGTTGATAAGTAAATAAGTTCTATATAAGGACTGCCACGTGAAGCCTATTGATTTTTTGTAGCTGCAATTTTGTTAAGTTCTTGAAGCTCTTCCCATGATCATGTATAAGCGGAAGAACAGTGATTACATTCGCATCACATACGTGCAAAATTGTCACCAGAGATCTATATAGGAAGACACAGCACCAACAAAACTAACGAATGTCTTGTGTTTTAACACCACCACCAAAAACAAAAACAAAACATCATCAATGACTACTACTACTACTACTACTAGTACTGCTGCTACTACTACTACTACTACTACTACTACTACTACTACTACTACTACTGCTACTACTACTACTACTACTACTACTACTACTACTACTACTACTACTACTACTTCTACTACTACTGCTACTACTACTACTACTACTACTACTACTACTACTACTACTACTACTACTACTACTACTACTACTACTACGACTACTATTACTTCTTCTACTACTACTACTACTACTACTACTACTACTACTACTATTACTACTACTACTATTACTACATCTACTACAATTACTACTACTACTACTACCCACCACTGCTACAACCATTTCTAATGGTGTTGCTGGTACTGCTGCTGCCACAAAGTTAAAAAAATAAAAATAAAAAATCAATAAAACCACGCTAAGCAGACATTTGACTCGTGTGGCACTGAGAGAGAGAGAGAGAGAGAGAGAGAGAGAGAGAGAGAGAGAGAGAGAGAGAGAGAGAGAAAGAGAGAGAGAGAGAGAGCAAAAAAATAAAGTCTATGGGGGAGATGACATGGATTGGGAAAGGAAATATTTA
>NC_087167.1:12920000-12922500 GCF_035594125.1 Scylla paramamosain | reverse complement strand
GATTCACTCACTCACTCATTACTTGGCTAGCTGACTGAATAACTGACAGACTAGATGACTGACTCGTTCACTGACTAGCAAAACTGACAGACTGATTCAAAGTTCTTATTCTACCTGTTTATACTATGAGAACTTACGAGGATTAAATCACTTCAGAAATCACACAATCTTACAGTTTTCTTTTTTATTTACTTTTCAACCAATGTACTACTTTCCACTGTTGCTTTGTATTTTTATTTCAATTTATTTTTCTTCCTTTGTCCTATCTCTGTATATAAAAATAGTGCTTCCTAGATACAATGATCATAATGGTATCTTTACGAGTTTGAATATCACCCCAGCTTGATTGGTACAGGACAGTGATACACTCAATGTAAAACTAACTCTACAATCACCCCCAAATAAGCGAACACTAAAGCACTGGCGCGGTTATCGACGCAGGCTGGTATCTTTCTGGTGACCTTCTACACCACCTGTTAAGACCCCGCAGGAACATCGGATCTGCGCTTGTTGTTCAAGGTTTCTTTCTTCTCTTCTCTTCTCTTCTCTTCTCTTCTCTTCTCTTCTCTCTCTCTCTCTCTCCTCTCCTCTCTCTCTCTCTCTCTCTCTCTCTCTCTCTCTCCTCTCTCTCTCTCTCTCTCCACAGCTTGGACTCGCATGATACATAACATAAGCAAGTGATGACAAAAAATACAAATATTTACATAAACAAAAAATATGTAATTATAAAATTCTGTAGGCAAAAATATAAAGTTAAAAACACACACACACACACACACACACACACACACACACACACACACACACACACACACACACACACACACACACTCGTCCTTATAATGCCAAGCGCCAGGAAGTCCACATCGCACCTTGACCAGTGGCGTCCTTCAAGGTTTACCTTAAGTTCCTCGTAGTTTACGTCAATAACAAATAAAAATCATATAAAAATGATCAATTAAGCTCAAAGTTTCCGAAAAAGACTCAACAGAGAAGATTTTTCATTTTTTTATTCAGCCCACAGTATCTGTAGGCTTATTCCTGAAGGCACTGAGATTAGCCTATAGACATATTCTTGATTCGTGTAAATTCGTATTTGTTCTTTTTTGTAGCTTTTCCCTTGTTCATATTATTGGATCGCTTGTCCTCTCTTGTCTTGCCACAAAGCTCTGTCCTCCACTTCTTCCCCAGTCAAACCTCTAAGTCTCAAGTCTCTTACGCAGTCCTTCCACCTCATCCCTGGCCTGTCTCGTCTCCTCCTTCCAGCTACGCTCATTTCCATCGTTCTTCTTTTTATATACTGATCTTCCTTTTTTTTTTTTTTATTGTGTCCATATAATTTTCATTTCCCCTGTATCTTCTTTGAAATTAGAAATAACTATTGTTGACTTATTACACAACTCTCCAAACTTATCAGCTTACACCATCCATCTCAGTATCTGGATCTCTGCAACAGCCATACTCTGTTCTTGAACCTAAATCCGTGCACCTTATCTTAAAGTACAGAAATGCTGGGTACAGAAAAAAATAAATAAATAGTTATAAACTCACCTCCGTTTAGAAAATCTTGTTCGTGTTTCACTTTTTTGAGGCAGCAAATTTGGCAGGTATTTTTTTATTTTTTTATTTTTGCCTTCAGGCGACATCCTTCACGCCTAGAAGATTTACACGTATTATAATTAATTTGATGATGATGTTTTTCAACGTAAGACTCAACATTTTTCTTGGAATATGAGTTGGTCATTTAGAAAATTAAACCAGGGAATATCTACAGAGGCCGGCAATGCGTCTTGAACATGACAGTAACTAAAAAGCACCACACAGCTTAAATTCTTATCGCTTTATAGAGATAAGACATTTAATACAGTCAAATTTATTCACTGTATTTATGAATAAAAATTTAACGTAACCTGACCCCAATCTAACATAATATAACCAAAGCCTAAATTATCATCGTTTTCCAAAAATCACACCATATCTTCAATAAAATCAAATCAATGCACTGCATTTATGACTAAACACAACCAATCCTAACCTAACCTCGCTTAACGTGATTTACCCTAGCCAGTCCAAGGCCAAATTATTATTATTGAACAAACATTATACCAACCCCTCAATTAAGTTAGCTACAGTCATTGCATTCATGACTAAACAAAATTAGTAAGCACCAAAGATTAATTATATTTTTCCTGTTGTTATTACCTTATTCATTCTCTAACTTATTAATCTATTAACTTCTCAATTTACATTTTTATCACAACTCTCCGGCAGGTATATTTTCACAGGATACATTATAGAGTTAGTAAAATTAAAATAATATTAATAAAATTTGCCACGCTAACACAATCCCCAGCAAAACTCAGTCATGTATCACGACAGAGTCACGAAGGGCGTCCGTGTCTCACAGAACATTGCTGTCCATAATATCCAGCTCGGTGAGGTCATGTTTGGGAGTCCACTGTTGTGTGTTGCAGTCACAGTGAACCTCGAGTCATAGGCC
>NC_087167.1:12895000-12910000 GCF_035594125.1 Scylla paramamosain | reverse complement strand
TCTCTTTCTACCTCTCTATTTAGCCTTTTTCGGGTGCTCTTTTGGTTATAAGACAAAAAGATATAATGAGGTACGTAAATATGATAACCTCGACCAAAACTCTTATTTGACTTTATTGTGCGAGGGGGTTTCCTTCACATGTGTCGGTTATGTAATTTTTGCGCAAGGTTAGGGCGTGAAGGCTTGGCGTGGCCGGCGGCGGCGGCGGTGATGGTGGTGGTGGTGGTGTTGGTGGTGGTGGTGGCGGCGGTGGCGTCTCCAGCCCGGCCTCCTCCGTCTCGCGTTAGAATCGATCCAGGCGTAGATTCCCTCAGCAAAATGGCGGCCCCCTTGCCCGGCGTGTATGGGAGCCTAGGACAGACAAGGACCTTCCCGTATATCCTCCCAAAAGCCGACCAGACGCTTCTTTTTAGGCCTAACGACTGCTGCAGACCATGAGGAGGATGGTTTTCAATGGTAACGGAGTCGAATGATGGAATAATGAAGCCTATCACAGCGACGAGCACTGGCCAGGCCTATGGTGTGTAGGGGAGCGCCTCGTCTGTCCTGCAGGAACAATTTTCGTGACCGGCTCCCCGCCAAGGAAGTAGGCCAGTGTTTCTTTGGTTCAGCTTCGCCTGCCACTCGCAGTCCTCAACATAAAAACTACTTGCTGCACGTGATAAGGATTTTGTATTAATAATGAATTACTGAATTCCATAGTTCGTATCTAAGCAGCGTGTAGAAGTAATGTGAAACCCGGAATGCCGCGGAAAGGCGGCCAGCCCCAGGAGGTTGTGGCAGATGATCATAAACATTTCACTGAGACTTCCAACCTAACACCCTTATGTCCGTTCTTCCACGCTCCCCGCTATCATTACATCGCCTAACACGACAAACTTTCAAGGGAATATGTTAAGAGAAATACACAGATCCAAGACGCGGCGCATGGACCTCAAGAGAGGAAGAAAATCGGGTGGCCGGGGAGGGGGTGACACCAGGCCGCCATGTTGTGCATCACGTAGGGCAGTAGGCCGAAGCGCCGGATGACGCCGGCCTCCCTGCCTGAGGCCGTTCGAGCTGAGAATTGCGAAACGTTAAGAAAGTCGGGTGTCGCAACTCCCACCAGGCCTCCCTGGTACCAAGAAAAAAGACAGTTTCAGACGCCAGGGCGCCACAGATACATTTTGTGACCCCATTATCCGACAGCTGGTGGTAAAGAGCCACCTTGGGCAGCTGTCACACTCCCCTTTCTCCCTTTTTCAAACTCCCTGCCGCCCCTCTTTTCCCCCCTCACCCCTCCCTACCCAGCTGCAGACACGTGTGGCAAAAACCGGCAAAAATTGTCCCATCCACTCGATCACCGCAACCTCACCTTCGGCCAGCCCGGGACAGACGCAGGCAGGCAGGCAGGCACTGAGGGGCATGACTCAGTAGTTCCCGCCCCTGCCAGGACCCTCCTTCCTGCCCTCCCGCCCTCCACCCGGTCAAGCAGTCCCTCGCCCCGCCAGTCATCCAATTTTTCACCACCGATTCGTCACCCCACCATTGCCAACCCGCTCGGCGCCCTTTCAATGCATCCTTCTTTCAAGATATGTACCTTATTACAGTTCCGATCAAAACCAGACTGAAAGGCAGTTGGTACAGTGTTGAAGGTGTAGTCTATTTCAATCAGCCACTCTGCCGTCCATCCATCCTTTCATTTACCCAGCCTCTCATTCAGTGGACAAGAATCACAGCTTCCATTCACGCAGCAAACTCGCATCTCATCCTCGTTGTGTTCATACATACGCCGTCAGCCATTTTCGCACCCCAGGCCTCTCCCTACCCCCTAAACCATACTTTCATCCCTACCACCACGGACGCAAAATGGCGACGGGTCGATCCCCGTGTGTGTGTGTATCACCCATTGGCTTTATTTCTTTGAGAGTCACCAGAGCGCTGCCTGACGTGCGGGCCTCGGGGTGGAGGCAACGCCGGTGGCAGCTGCTTTGAGCACCAGTCACTCTCAGACAAACTTAATCTTAAGAAAATACAGCGAAAGCTGCTGTGCACGAGGGAGGTCAGGCGAAGCAGTCAGGGAAAGTGACAGGTAAACCCGAGGACCATAAACTAAAATGCTATACGTTTTACTTTCGGCACGCAGACCTGGCCGGCTCAGGCCACGATATCATTTTAAAAAGTAATAAAAAACAAAATAATGTTTTAATAACACACACACACACACACACACACACACACACACACACACACACACACACACACACACACACACACACACACACACACACACACACACACACACACACACACACACACACACACACACACACACACACACACACACACACACACACACACACACACACACACACACACACACACACACACACTCGTGCATAGATGAACAGATAGATATGGATATATAGATATAAATAAGTATAGATAGATATTTATAGATAGATAGATAGATATTTATATTTATTTATCTATTTATTTATATTCATGGTAACACGGCCGTTGACTGCTCAACCAACAACTTTTTTTCCCATGAAAATTGTGTCAAGCAAAAACTGGCACCAGCAGCAATGAGTGCCTTGCTCCACAGCGTGGCCGGCAAGGGTCGCCGCCCCGAGCTTCACTCCGCCATCTGTGCAAGGATTCCTGCTGGCGACTCTCACCCCTCGTGACAATTTTTTCCTCGTTTTTCGTTTTGTTTTTTTACGGCGTGAAGTTATGGCATCATGTTCCTATTTATTGATGCGAGCCCTACTCTTTCCAATGGCGGGTGAACGATCACATCCCAGCGCTGGTGTTTATGCCGAGTTGTTACTGCCGACGTCCAGGGGAGTGGCGTGCCAATAGTCTCGCCCGATGGAGACGATATGGCCGGTGTGTGTTGGAGCGGCGAGGCAGAGCCATCGACAGTAGATGATGTTGCTCATTATTGCTCGTTACTGCCCGTTCTCATTAATTAATTGCCAAGACAATAAGTGGCCCTTCAATCCTGCGTTCCGGAAGCACCTCGTCCCGCCTTCAGCAGTGCACCAGCCCTCAGAAAGAAATAACACACACACACACACACACACACACACACACACACACACACACACACACATACATACATATATATATATATATATATATATATATATATATATATATATATATATATATATATATATATATATATATATATATATATATATATATATATATATATATATATATATATATATATATATATATATATATATATATATATAATCTTACTTATAATTATTCGTCTCCTCTCTACCTCGTAAAACTCCTCTCCTAAAATTTCTTGCTCTTTCCTAAAGTTTATGTTTTCGCTTATGCAGTTATTTTTTCATTAGATCCTACTTTCTTAAGTGGTTTGCAGAGGGTGGCGTGTTGTACTTACAAAGAGAGGAAAAATAATAAGAATCATAGGCCAGACTCATAAAATCAAAAACAAATAAATAAGATTACTGATTACTATTAGGATAAACCATAAAGGATAGATTATTAATTTTGGATATATATATATATATATATATATATATATATATATATATATATATATATATATATATATATATATATATATATATATATATACACGCACACTCACACACTCATTCACTTACACGGACACACTCGCACACTCATTCATATACACGGACACACGAACACACACCCTGGCAATCCTTGGATGACTTACAACCAAAGCAGGCCAAGGTTAGCATTACCGCGCCAGGCAATGCTGTCATGACAAGCAAATCAATTAACATAACGACACACCACCACCACCACCACCGTCTCTGTAGCCGCCGCCACGCTCCACCACTCACATTGATATTGGACTAGCCACTTGCAAGCACATGGGGTATATTACTCAGTATTCTTTCTTTTTTTCTGCAACGTTTTCCCACTGAGTCCCGGTTGCGCAGCGCTCTTCATCCGCCTCACACACACACACACACACACACACACACACACACGCGAGAGGTGTAACTGGTTCCAAATATTGCTGAACTTTCGTGACACCACATAATCCAGGCCGAGTATCATTAGCAATAAACATGTCAGCCTCACACTTACCTTTAAAAGCACATATTTCAGCTGCAGGTCCACCCCATTCCTTTATTGCTGACGCCACACGTTTCCGACAGTAAATAACTCTCTACCACAAATGGTTTAGTTCCAATCCTTCCTGCCATGTCTTTTTTTTTTTCACATGATAAAATTCCTGGCCGCATATTTACTACCCAGATACTCCTGAACCCATTATTTTTCTCGTCCTGTTATTTCCAACGTATTCTCAAGCATTTCCTAAGCGAAACATTTCCGTCTGATTATCCTCGTCACATTTTCCAAAGTATTTCGTAGACAATAAAATATATACTCCTACGTCTCCTTATACTGCATCTCACATCCTGAAGAAGCACCACATTCTGAAGCATTCTTGACACACGTGGTACCATCTAGAACCATCTTCTAGGCGCCGCAAAAAGACTCAGATTGCACTTTCACATACCCACTCACCCACAGTCCTTTTTTTTTCAGATCTGTGTAAAAGAGAGAGAGAGAGAGAGAGAGAGAGAGAGAGAGAGAGAGAGAGAGAGAGAGAGAGAGAGAGAGAGAGAGAGAGAGAGAGATGTGCTCGTATATATATAGTTTCCTGCCCCATTCATAAAAGCAGGGATGGCAGCAGGCAAGCACAACGACTCGGTGTAAGTGAGTGGGGAAATAAGGCAGAGGGCAGAGGGACTGGCAGCCGCGGACACAAGGGTGGAGGGATCATGTAGGGCCGGGTAAGGGAGCAAGTAAAAACGGGCCGCTGAGCTGGTGCGGATAAGCATGCAGTAAAATGCGGCGTTTCCGGATGGCTGTGCCCTTTGTCCGGCGATGCAGCCGCGGGTGTGGACGGCGGCCCCGCGGACGCCACCTGCCCGATACCTGTCGCTCACGCCTTCACTTTAATATTACTTTCTATCCCCACTATTATAGTTTGTTATTATTATTATTGCTATAATTATTATTATTATTATTATTATTATTATTATTATTATTATTAATAATAATGTAGTCGTTGCTGTCGTTGCTATTAGTGGTAGCAACAATAGCACTAATACTACTACTACTACTACTACTAGTAGTAGTAGTAGTAGTAGTAGTAGCAGTAGTAGCAGTAGCAGTAGCAGTAGCATCAGCAGCAGCAGCAGCAGCAACAGCAGAAGTAGTAGCAGCAGCAGTAACAACACAAGAATAGGTATAGTGGTAACAGATATAAAGTTAGTTGTGATTACATTAATTTTTATTTCCTGAACTGATAAAATGACAGATAATAAAGTAAGCCTACATATTCGTATATAAAAGAAAAGCTCCCTTACTCACAAGTTTATTTATATGAAGCTTGAGTTTAATATATTATGAAGTGAATGTACATAATTTTTTCTCTGTATCTTACCATATATAGAAGTTCATTAAGCAGACACACAGACAGAAATATATATATATATATATATATATATATATATATATATATATATATATATATATATATATATATATATATATATATATATATATATAAAGCTGAATAGACGGAGAGATAGGCAGTAGGTAGAAACAGAGATTTTAATAAATACACAGATTAAAAAAAAATGTATATAGACAGATACAAGAGTACCAGACATGTTTCATTACCACACCATTATTTGAGGCGTTAGTGTGAGTCTAAAAGTGATGGACGGGAAAATATTTCATACCATCAAGAGTTCCACTTCATATATGTATGTCGCAAAACCAGATAGCTTTAGATATTACTTCTATGGTATTGCTGTCTTTTGTACCCTTGCTGCCTTCTGTACTATTTCTTTCCTATTCCTTTACTGTTTCTTTACTGTTTCTCCCTTTTCCAGTTCTCACTAATGCTGCTTTTTATGTCATGTCATTTATTACATTGTGTTTTCTATGTATATACTTAGTCACCACCACATTATCGTCCAGAAAGACGTGAGTGAGGATATGCAGCGATACAACACTACAACAAATTACTAGCATGATTCCCACACAAGTCCTTCCCGTATTATACTTTTTTTTTTCAGATTGTGTTCCATTTTTTATATATTTCCTCTCTACGGTACATCATTGCCCCGAAGATGAGGATGCGAGACGAACAGCTACATAACAGACTCTTTGCAATTCAATACTTGTGTTTTCCTTGATCCTTTGACATTAACATTATTTCTTGGTCTAAAGTATATTATTATCCAGATAAAGGCAAGGATGAGAATATACAGCAATACAGCAGACACCATATTATTCACCATATTTTCCCAGTATATACGCATATTTTGAGCTAAAGTATATCAGGCACTAATCAGAGATGTATTTTTTTTATTTACTTATTTATTTTTTTTTATTTATTCTTTTTTTTTTTTTTTTTTTTGCTCGTTGTACATTATTACCCCAAGGAAATAAAGGAGAAAAGCCAACTATACAACCATACAACAATACAGGAGATTCTATATTATTCAGTATATTTTCCAAGTACATTTTATTCTATATAACTTTTTTTTTTTTCTGTGTGTATTTACAGCACATCATCACCCAAGGAAGTACAGGAGGGATACAGCTACACAACAATACAACACGACGAGCGGCGTCCATCAAGGCTACCACGCCCTCCATGAAGCTGTCGGCGATGTATTCACCCCTACACGCCTTATACTGAAAGCTTCCCAGGCACGACCACCACGCGGCCTGTACGACTCCCTCTCCTGTCCCCTCTTGTTGGGTGTGAGGGAGACAATCCTCACCCCACGAAGCTGCATGCCAAAATCTAGCACATGATATTTTATTCTTGACCAAGAGCGCTACACAACACTAGTATATTGTGCTTTGTTTATTTACAGTCATGTACAGCCCGTCTTTAATCATAGATCCAGATTATACTTGGTTTTCCTGGCGCTTCTCCAGGGATGAAATAATTTCCTCGATTCCATTAAAAGCAATGCATAATTGAAGGCGGAGCGAGCCATGAAGGGTCGCGGTCATGAGGCTGAGCGTGGCTGCCAACCGTATGAGTAATGCACACCAGCCTTTGACACTCCCTCGCTCTCTGTTTGCTTTCCAGAATATCATAACTACCACAGGAAAATACTTTTAGATCAACATTCATTTCATATTTGCAACTCAGAGTTTTTGTGTGCGTATGTATGTATGAATGTATGTGTATGTGTGTGTGTGTGTGCATGTTTATTTCCCTCACCAACAGGAAATTATAAAACGCGATGAAATTTCCGTGAAAACAAATTTGTTTCAGTGGCACACTTTGGTTTACCGTTTGTGAAGAGGGATTACTTAATTGTTTTTCCTCCCGGCACCAAACTATTACTGTTCCTGAAATGACGCACAGGTAATACCGCGGCACTTACAATTAAAACTCATATTTCATGGTGAAAAAATATTGTTGTGACATCTTTTTGCAATATTTTACTGATACAATACAAGGACGAGAGAGAGAGAGAGAGAGAGAGAGAGAGAGAGAGAGAGAGAGAGAGAGAGAGAGAGAGAGAGAGAGAGAGCGCAGTCTCAAACAAGCAATGTTATATGGTAATCATATATAATGTTATATGTAATCGTATATAATAATAATAATAATAATATTAATAATAATAATAATAATAATAATAATAATAATAATAATAATAATAATAATAACAATAAAAATATTAATAATAAAGAAAATAACACTTCCATCATCATGAAAAAAAAGCAACGAAAGAAAGCTTTGTGATTTATCATCTAGAAATACAGACCGTGAAGGAAAAATTCCCACTCTCAGAGAACCTTAACACTTGACAACTTACAAGAAAAGAAAAGAAAAACGCACAGAAGGCGGGGGGCGGGCAGTGCAGGATGTTGCTGGGATACGAGGACGTTCGGGGATAAGCCTGAAGCCATTCGTGGCCTGACGGGACTGGCGGTGTTCACCTCACGTCAAACTAAAATTTAGATTTTTGCGGTCGAAGCATCAGTGTTGTCCGTAATGGGATGAACACTAATCCATCCACATGACTGCGTGATTCCTGCGTGTTCATACCGGAATGCTGCACCGCAAAAGGCTTCAAAACCCCTGGATCTTGGACCTTGACTGAAAAAAAAAGAGGAAAAAAACTGTGAAAGCTCCCTCACACTTCCAACAATACACCTAAGGGGACGGCGTGCCTGTGGGGCTCAGCGGTAGCATCATACAGGCATGGAGTCAGGAAAGTATGTTGTGTAAAAAATAGAATAACGTTTGCCTTTTCCAACAGTGCACACTCCAGAGGACATGACACTGGCCTGAAGGTGCCCCTGCAGCTGCCAATGTAAGAGAGCAGGATAATACAGCTGTGACCGTCACTATTACAACCCGCTACGCCCTCCACCGGTTTGAAGTCCATCACGCTGCTTCATCAGCCTACTTCGATACCCAAGCCACCTCCCTCACTACCTAATGACAGCACACTGGACAGGAATTGACAAAAGGGAAGGACAACAATCATGCAGCTACGAGGTACTGCATGTCGCTCCCGCTGCAGAGGCTCCGACACACCTCAGGCTGCAAAAAATCCCGCAACCTCGTGTGGCGCGAATGTTGAGAGCTGGTTATGAGTGTGAAGGTTTCAGTGATATTGTATGATGTGATGTGATGTGTGTGTGTGTGTGTGTGTGTGTGTGTGTGTGTGTGTGTGTGTGTGTGTGTGTGTGTGTGCCAGGCAAGACCCAAGGCCGAGTCCAGCATCCTTGTGGGGGACCCGTGTGTCTGACCCTGGAAGTGACAAGGAATATCAACAAACCTCTTCACGAAGAGTGGAAGTCATCCTCGTTTTTAGCAAGGCGCCTCAAAAACACTCCCAAGCAAATAAAGGAAGCGATTCTTACGAAATTATTCAAACATCGAAGGGCAACTCAATTTGTACATACATGTATGTATGTAAATATAAATGACCAATAACAAACTGTAAATATATATATATATATATATATATATATATATATATATATATATATATATATATATATATATATATATATATATATATATATATATATATATAATAACATATGCTTCCTGTTCCTGATTCTAACATGATAAATTATACAACAACACATCATCAATTTGATTTAGTGTTATAATCCTGGTGACTCGTTTTTTTTTTTTTTTTTCCTGTTTTCTTCTACTACTGATGACCTTTTGTGCAGCAAGAAACAAAATACTATACAAGACTATTTCTATATTCAATTTTTGATACGTATATTTAAACACTCACACACACACACATACACACACAAGCGTACACATACATGTGTCGTTTGTTTTGTCACGTGTTTTTCCTTACTTAAAAAAAAAAGCATGTCATACTAAATGTCAAACGGAGCAGCGCCATTCACGGTCCAGTACTTGTTGTTAAAAATACAAGTGAAAATGAGTTTTGTGCTTGACTCAGCGGCTTCGGGCAGCCGCCAAGGTCCTGCGAGGTGCTGCTGGTGCTGCTGCTGGTGCTGGTGGTGCTGGTGGTAGTGCTGGTGGTGCTGCTGCTGGTGCTGCCTTCCTCGCCGACCCTCAGCCTCTAATGGAGACAGCGGTGGAGTCACGGCCATCCACTTACTGAGATCCTACACAACACAAGGGTTGGTCTTCTTAAGGACAACGCACACCCTATAAATGTTGTAAAGGTTATAACAATACAAGTAAAAATACAATCTCTCTCTCTCTCTCTCTCTCTCTCTTTCTGGGTATGGCAGTGGTGGTGGTGGTGGTGGTGGTAGAGGTGTGTGGTGCTGGACGTGGTAGTGGTACTGGTGGTGGTGGTGGTGGCGGCGGGTAGCAACATCCCGACCAAATTCCCGTTACACCGTAAATCAGCCGCGTTGCCTAAGACTCAGCCCTCCACCACCACCGCGACCTACACCACCACCACCACCACCACCACCATTACCGCCACAGCCTTCGCCACCACCATCACCACCACCATCATCATTACCACCACCACCACCATTACCGCCACAGCCTTCGCCACTACTACCACCGCCAGCACCACTATCTCTACCATCGGCACCATGACCACTGCCACCATCATTGCCACTACAATTTTCACCATCACCACGACCTATGCCAGCATCATTAACACCGCAGCTTTTACCATCACCATCATCACCACCTCCACCATCACCAGCACAGCCTCGACTGAACCCACAATAACCACCCGATCACCACCACAGCATCCACTGATTCCTTAACAACCATCACCAGCATTATATTCACCACTACCACGGCCATAACTATTGTTTTCACCATCATATTCATCGACATCACTTACACCAGTACATTGCCATTAACAACATCAGTACCAATGCCTTCACCACCACCAGCGCTATCACAGTCGCACCATCATACCACACCACCACCACACTACAGCTTACACCAGCAATACCCTTCACCATCATCGCTTATACCATCACCACTGCCACTATCAAGATTGCCAACATTACCTTACTATCATTACAACACCCAAGCGCGGCTACACATTCACCACCCGAAATCATCACCATAAACACCAGAGTTAATATTGCTGCAATCATCATCACTATCATCACTGCCAGATACAATAAGCATAACTCAACAACTATCACCACTAATAGTTACTACTGTCTTCATTATCACCATCAAGTATGAATATCGGTAATAAAATAATACAGGTCAGTATGATGAGCACAGTGTATTGCTACGCACACCTGATGCTGCTAGTAGTAGTTCTAGTAGTAGTAGTAGTAGTAGTAGTAGTAGTAGTAGTAGTAGTAGTAGTAGTAGTAGTAGTAGTAGTAGTAGTAGTAGTAGTAGTAGTAACAATACGTTTCTTCGTATTTTTTATCACTATTAAGCCAACTCAAACACACACACACACACACACACACACACACACACACACACACACACACACACACACACAGCAACCGCGCCGATAAACATAAATAATAAATAAAGGGTAAGTGAGAGATCTATAATGAAATATTTGAATACACAAATAGATATAAGTAAAGCAAAAAAAAAAACAGAAACAAAAAAAAAAGAAAGGGGGTACAAATGGGAAAATTCAGTCCCTTTTTCCTTCGTTGTTCAGCGTAAATATTTCCTGAGTGAAGGGTTCCCGGCACCTCGTTCTTGTCTTTTTAATACCTTATTACAACACACCAAGAATAGCATGACGTGTATCGCCACCCGCCAATACTATAGATTTAAGTAAAGTAATATATCCGTTATAAACATTAAAAAAAAAAAAAAAAATCGAAAACGAGAATGTTATTTCATCTATTTTTTTTTTTTTTTATGATTATATAAGGACCGAAATAAAAAAATCATTCCTAAAGCTACTACTACTACTACTACTACTACTACTACTACTACTACTACTATGCTACTGCAGCTGTGATGATGATGATGATGATGATGATGATGATGATGATGATGATGATGGAGATGATGATGAGGATGCTGGTGGTGTTGATGATGATGATGAAAATAATAATAATAATAATAATAATAATAATAATAATAATAATAATAACAATAATAATAATAATAATAATAATAATAATAATAATAATAATAATAATAATAATAATAATAATAATACATACACATTCGTTCATACATATTCTTGATACAATGAGTTCCTTTTTGGGTAATGTAACACAGTAACTGCAAGACAAACAATACATAAAACCATGAAAAAATAATAAAAATAAAAATAAAAGTAAAATTCATCGGGGTTTTTTTTTTCTTTTTCTTGTTTTGCTAAACAATAACAAGGAGGAAGGTTCCCAGCCACCCGTCCACGTTCCTTCCATTAGTCTGTCATTAGATGGAAGGATAACGATAATGTGTGTGTTGTAGATACTCGTGTTTGAAGAACGGGTAATTGTGATGATAATACTAATGCTGGTAATAATAAAGATGATAATGATGGCAATAAACAATGCTAGCATGATTGTTACAATAATACCAGCTTTTACTACGTTTACTGCTACTACTACTACTACTACTACTACTACTACTACTGCTACTACTACTACTGCCACCACTACTACTACTTCTACTACTACTATTACTACTACCACCACCACCATCACCAGCACTTATAGCATACCACTATTATAACCACCATACGTTACTACCAACACTATGTATATATATATAGTATCACTTCCACCACTCCCACTAATATCCCTATACATTTCCTCCTTATTCTTGAGCTACCATCACCAGAGGAAAACTAGTAGAGCACGCATACAAGACGCACATTACGAGTACACCCTTCCTTGACCACCTCCCTACTTCCCCTGGCCGCCACCACCATCACCTTGCACCCACGCCACGTACGTACAAATAACAGTAAATGGCACACCGCTCACCGCCGCACGCCAACCATTCTATAGTACCTCAGCCCCCTACATATATACAACAATCCCCGTCGCCACAATACGCCGCGGCCGCAAACATCATCCCTGTTGCTACAAGAACCGCAATATTCCACCTAACATTCAATGCCCCGATAACTCGTAGTGCTGCCGATCAAAAATATCACTTTACAGATAACAATGGAGAGGAGTGGATAAATTCCTTTTTTTTTTTTCTTTGTCCTCCTTTATACGGCAAAGCAGGGAGAAAGAATAAAAAGTACATATAATACAAGCCCTTTTTAATATTGTGCAAGGCTTGTATTGCCTATGAATTTGAAGTCATTTATTCAGAACCACGCGGCGCCCCAACACATGCGCCTCTATTCTATCCTTTTTCTTTTCTTTTCTTTTCTTTTCTTTTCTTTTTTTTTTTTTTTTTCTCTCCTCACCAGCGTCTCAAAATGGCCCTGGATGGCGGAGAGACGGAGGCGTCTGGCTGGGCCGCCGCACCACCACCACCATCTCCACCACCACACCACGAAGAATGTTGTGCGTGGTTAACCTAACGCCGCCACTCAGAAACCGTTCCGGATTTTAGCTTTTAGCGTCCCTCTAACTATTCATAGGCTGGGCGAGGAAGGAGGAGGAGGAGAAGCCGGTGAGCCTGGACGAAGTGGAGGGAAGAAGCAGGGAAGAGGAGTGAGAAAGGAAAAAAAAAAAAAAAACATTAAAACTGAAAGAGGAAATGGAGAAATAAGGTTGGGTGACGCTTTCCCTCAACAGACTACACCATAGCCACCTTCCTTCCTTCGACCCACGCTTAGCACACGCCACACCCCTTCTAGTTCGGCCTCCCTCCCTTCCTTCCTTCCTCTTTCCTCCCGATTCCCCTTCCCCCTTCCCCAGCGCTCCCCCTCTACTCCTCTCTCTCTCTCTCTCTCTCTCTCTCTCTCTCTCTCTCTCTCTCTCTCTCGTTTCATGCTGCTCCTTCTCCTCCTCCTCCTCCTCCTCCTCCTCCTCCTCCTCCGCGGCGCTACGCAGGACGCACCTCTTAAGTCTTGGGCAACAAGCAGACGCAGGCTTGCAGGCAGGCAGTGGGTCGGGGCCGTGAAGGCAGATCAATATTAAGGGCAGCAGAACCACCCTAGATCCAGCCGGCATGGCAGAGCGAGGTAGGAGGGCGCCACCGCCTCACGCAAACATTGTGATCAATTCTCAGACGCTTCGAGACTCGGTTGGTGGGTCGCCCTTCCTTCCCCCTTTCTGATTGGCTGAAGAGAAAGGGGGGGGAGTGGAGGGGATAATGGGGTACTTGAAATAAGGGAGGGAGAGCAGTAGCGTCAGAGAGAGAGAGAGAGAGAGAGAGAGAGAGAGAGAGAGAGAGAGAGGTAAGGGGGCTCGCCAGGAAGGAAAGGGAAAGGGGTGGAAGTGATGGAGAGCGGTATGGGTGCCGGTAAATGGTGGTGGCGTCGATGGATAGGGCTGAGATTGGTGGTGATGGTAGTGGTGGATGGTGGAAGTGGTGGTGGTGGTGGTGGTGGTGATGGTGATGTGTGTGAATGGTGGCGACGGGTGATGGGTGCCTCGGGTGATGTACCGGTGAAGTGTAGGGTGATGACGGTGCTAGGGAGGGTCTGAATGGTGGGGGGTGAGGGTGAGTATCGGCGTCGCCCTCGTCTGTAGAGATGAGGGGGAAGGTTTGTAGGGTTGAGGCGAAGGGAAAGGAGGGAGGTTGAGAGAACGAAGGGAGGGCAGTAGTAATCTTTGGCGTGGCCCATATGACTAGCAGGGAGTCGTGGAGGGGGATGAGAGGCAGAAGGGGATGGGGGCACTAGTATTAAGGGTGAGTCTCTCGGCATAACATTCGAAGGATTTATGTCTGACGGCTTAATGGTAGAAATGATTAAGTTAACTACGCAGATCCTCGACGTCCTGCAGGGCGAGGGCTACTGACTCGCCTTCTGGCGGCGTCCGTGCAACAGCCCACCTCACACTCGGTTCCTACTCATCCACCATTCTTTCCTCACAACTTTTCTTGGCACTTCATTCACAGGCGATAAACCAGAATTGCCGCCACCACCATAACAATGTCATCAGTTCCCTATTTAGGCCCCTCATCACCTCCGCCACATTATCTCTGCGGAACAACTTGCAGACTTTACCCAAACACGAAGGACCTTGAGGCTCAACGTCAGATATCCATTGTGACGAGATTTTTTTTTTTTTTTTTTTTTTTTTTTTTTTTTTTTTTTTTTTTTTTTTACTTCCACGCCGTGACGAAGACGGAGCGAACAAGATGGAGGCCAAACAATAGGCCGGCCGGTTGTTAATGTCGAGCGGGGGAAGTGGAAAGTGTGGGGATGTGCGTCTCCAGGCAGCAGCGTTCCTATCTACTCGGTCCGCGTGACTCACTGACGAGGCAGGCAAGCGAGTCTCTCTCTTCCTAGTGTCCTCCGGCAGGGGATAACAAGAAGCAAGCCACCAATTCTGGAATAATCTGCTGCCAGGATGAGGAAGAGATGCCACTACAGCGACGGGGTCAGGAACGCAGGGGGCGTTGAAGCG
>NC_087167.1:12872500-12882500 GCF_035594125.1 Scylla paramamosain | reverse complement strand
GTAGTGTGCTTCAAGTGCTGTTATGTGATGTGGTATGATGTAGTGGCGTGCTGCAAGTGTTTTGTGAATTTGTATGGTGGCGTGCTTCGCTGCTGTGTGGTGTAGTGGCGTGCTTCAAGTATTATGCTATGTTACAGTGCGCTTTAATTGTTTAGATAACGTACTTCCATAAACCCAAGTAACCCGTGTGCAGCGTGAGGGTTTTCAAAAGGTGGGGGATGTGCTTGCATGCGCCATGTGTTACGTGTGACCTCACAGGCTGCGTCCGTGAGGCTCCGGTGCGCCACGTGTGGATGTTGGCTTCAGTGACCCGCCTTGCCTGGCGTGTGTAGCGGCAGCATTGGCGATTCACACACGAGTAAGGTGGGTTTTTCTTTCTGGAAGGGCTTGGGGCTGCATGGAGCACTGTATACAAGAGGTGAAGGCAGAAACCATACAAGCCCTTGGGTGAAATAATCGGCTGGTGAAATAATCAGCAAGGTTGGTGACAAGAGGAAAGAGGATGCACAGGATGGACGACGGCAAGAAGTGGTGAGGCAATGCAGGGCGGGCGAGCTACACGGGAAGCTAGTTGACTCGAGGGTAAATATAGTAAAGGGAAGTAAGTGCTATTGGTAGCCTAATATATGTTCAGTTCGTGATCCTATGGAGTCTTGCTGAACTAGTGGTTGGCATATAAAGGTCGGATGCCTCATTGATCTGTCTGATTGGGTGTGGCTGGCTGCTGCTGGAAAGAAGTCTGAGGTGGCATTAGTTGTGGCGTTGGTTGCATACTAGTGAATGGCGTGGATGAATGGAAGGATGACTTGGATTTCTCGAGCAACTAACTAAGAGGCGAGACATGCTACCAGGAGAGGGAAGACGTGCGTGTGGGTAGCGGCTGCTGAGGTCATTGGGGATACACAGATTCAGAAGCTGACTCCAATAAGTGGATTCTTTGTTACGAAAATTGAGGTCAGTACTGCGAAAGGAGCGATCGATTGTGAACGCCCATCCTGTCACCGTCACCGAGGAGTAACGTGAGGTCACGGATAGCCAGAGGGGCACTGATGTTATATTGGTAACGTTTAATAAGGAATCATGTTGCATGGGGCCCCTTTCTCCCCGCCCCGGACGAAACATTCTGAATTACCACGAACATCTGCGAAACTAGTGATGCGGGAGGGTTCTGTTACTATCCGAGCGTGTGTGATAATCACTCCTTAGAATATCGGTCAGCCCGCTGTTCAGTAATGCTTCAGTCATATCGCACTAAATTGCTGGATTTCCATAAAATCAGGTTAAGTCTCGCATGTCATTTGACTTTGGAAACTATGACCATTATTCGCGATGAAATTTAATGTTGTTCATTTTCATACTTTTGCAGGAGTATTTGAAGGTGGTGTGGTGTGGGCGGGCTGAGGATGCCTCCCGCTCCTCCCTCTCGGAGCAGCAAAGCATCTTCCACAGGCCCTTCCTTCACTGCCGACGCCTGCACCGCCGTGCAGGGACGCCAGGAAGCAGCGTTGAGGAAGCAGAAGCTACCTGTGCACTAAACATTCTGAGGCGTGCAACATCAATCCACAAATATAACGTATCACACCGGCAGATCGTGCAAGTCTCGGCGCTACACGTCCCTCCTCACCCCATTCACGCGCAAGTGCTAGCCGACGCTCGCCCTCCCTCACACAAGTTTCTCTTCGTGTGGTGTTGACAGAAAGTGAAGTCTGTAGATACAACACTGAGGACGACATGGCTCTTGTAGATATTATTGATATTCATAATTAGCCTGGTTTTATCTTGATTCAGTTATGATAGTTATCGTAACCAAGGAATCGAATGAGCCACGTGGTAATGTTATGTTGTAGAGCGCCAGCCAATGGCAGGCGGAACCGGCATTTAAGCTCCGCCCTCTAAGCTCACCTCATCCAATGGCAGGCAAGAATTCTCCTTATCCCTGCTAGCGCGGATATGCCACTCCTCCCGATGGCACCAAAACAGAGGCGCTTGAATCGTCGGGTTCCAGTTGCCAAGTCGGTTGCGACGAGAGAGCGAGGATGGAAGACTTGTGAAGCCAGAAGTGGCAGCGGCCAGCGACCAGCGGTAGTGCCAGTCAGTGAGCGTCAGTCACGGAAGTCGGCCAGAGGACATGGACGGAGCGCGGCTGTGACCGGCGTGAGGGAAGGAACCAAGAGTGGATGACACTCCACGCAGAAGTGGCAGGCGGAGGAGGAGGCCAGCGGCTGCTAAAACAGACCCAAGTTTGAGACACATCCCCCAGAGCGGAAGATCAGACACTTACTTTGACGGAGAGTAAACCCAAGACTGTGGACAAATGGTTAAAATGCCTCAGCGTCAACGGCACAACACGGGCGGGGGCGCGGGCGGGGCAGAGTTACCCCTGCTAGACCCCGGCGTGATCGAGGCGCACAATGCCGTCACCACCACCCGTTGCTGCGTGCCCCTGTCATGCGGGTGTTTACGGGGCTACGAGCCCATCAACCTCGATTCCCCGACTGGGTGTGTGCGCGTGCACTGTAACAACGAGCACTGTACGCTGGGTAACCTCATGCACGGCGAATGCTTCTCGGCGTGGGAGATGCACGTGCTAGCCTACCTCAGGTCGTGCGGCCGTGCACGCTCTTGGTCAGAGAAGCAGCGTCTCCAAAACTTATGGACCAAGCGAGGCTACGATCTCGCTTACCGGGCGTGTACGTGCCTGTGTAGCCGCGGACATCTGCGGAAAGACCTGGACTGGATGCCCCCGTCCGAGTCTGACGACGACAACAAAACCAAGAAGAAAAAGAAGAATCGTCAGAACCAAAAACCAGCTCTTGTAACGGTGGGTAACGGCGCCCTCAATAACAACACCAATAATGCCAACAACAACAACAATAACAACGTGGTGCTGAGCGGCCTGAGTACTACCTCAGGCTGCGAGACGTCCGGTCAGCCTTGTCAGCGTCACCGTAACAACTCCATTTCGTCCACCGGGTCCTCGCCACCCTCGGATGCTCCAACAAGCCCGCACCACACAGCCGCCCCCGGCAAGCGCCGTTCGAGGGACTTCTTCTCTGACAGAAGCAGGTAAATACAATTTTCCACGTGTCCTGCATGCCTCTCTTAGTACTGACACTTGTCTGACCTTCATAACAGCTGAGTCTTTAATTCACGACTCGTGATTCACCTGGCTGTCAAAGTTTGAGATACACGCCACAAGGATGCATCACACACACACACACACACACATGCACACACACACACACACACACACACACACACACACACACACACACACACACACACACACACACACACACACACACACACACAGCTGTCAGTTTTCCCTGTATTTGCGGTGTTGCAACCTCTTTACGCAGCTCAACAACAACTGTTTGTTTTGACACGCCTCCGTAAGCTAAGTCTCGATATCTCTTGGCACCACCCTGTTGACCTTGAAAAAGTGAGGTAGGGAGGCTTGCGGGGCGGGGGCTGCCTCACCTGCTCCTCCCTCCCTCCTTCCTACTCCCTCTCTGTTCCCTACGCCAACCAAATGGAAACGTTTTCTTATTGAGGAAATGCCATTTGCTGAGAAAGTTTTAACGTAATAATGTGGCCACACGTTTGGAATGTATTGACTTAATCTCTCTCTCTCTCTCTCTCTCTCTCTCTCTCTCTCTCTCTCTCTCTCTCTCTCTCTCTCTCTCTCTCTCTCTCTCTCTATTTTGTCATCTTCATCACCATAGAGTTTCGTTCAGTCTTTCCGACAATTCCTCAGCCGCCTCCTTCCTGCCACAATCTCGCTCAAAGTCATCTCTCTCTCTCTCTCTCTCTCTCTCTCTCTCTCTCTCTCTCTCTCTCTCTCTCTCTCTCTCTCTCTCTCTCTCTCTCTCTCTCTCTCTCTCAGAGATAGGATTTGTTGTATTTCAGTTTCCCTCCTTCCAATGCATAAAAATCCCTTTCCTGTATTTCTTTCCTTCACTTCAATTCTCTTCCTATTTCCCAAACTCCTCTCAGACCTGTCTATGAATTTATTAAGGATTCTCTCTCTCTCTCTCTCTCTCTCTCTCTCTCTCTCTCTCTCTCTCTCTCTCTCTCTCTCTCTCTCTCTCTCTCTCTCTCTCTCTCTCTCTCTCTAACCCGGCAACTAATCGATCTTGCTTTCCAGTCTCCTCTTCTTCCTCTTTCTCCCTTCCCTCTGTTTTCTTTCTTTCCTGTTCTAGAATTTATTTTCCTGCTTAACCTTATCTTGTTTCTTTCCTATTTTAGAATTTGTTTGTGTCTTGATGCTAACCATGTGTTTCTTCTCAGTCAGTCCTTTCTTTCTCCATACTTCTTTATACTGCAATCGTTTTCTTTACTTCTTTTTCTTTAGTTACCTCATATTCATTCGTAAAATATCGGTGCTTTTTACGTGATATTTTATCTTCCAGGTTTGTCAGTCCACTCTTATTCCAGGAAAATATACCTAATGCTCCTTTCCTCCTCCTCCTCCTCCTCCTCCTCCTCCTCCTCCTCCTCCTCCTCCTCCTCCTCCTCCTCCTCCTCCTCCTCCTCTCCACATCGTCTTCCTCCGCCAGGCCACAAGCATCATTAAGACCCACATCATCCTCTTGCCCTTTGTGTCAGTATTACGAGTCATTGTGCAGGTGGTGTTCAAGCACTCAAGTTTGGCTCTCTCTCTCTCTCTCTCTCTCTCTCTCTCTCTCTCTCTCTCTCTCTCTCTCTCTCTCTCTCTCTCTCTCTCTCTCTCTCTCTCTCTCTCTCTGATTCATGCCAAGTATTTGCTAAAGTAGTTTGCGTTGTTGTTCAGTAGTAGTTGTAGTATTATTAGTAGTAATCTGTATTATAGTAGTTATTATTATAGTAATGATTATTGTTGTATCACTTTCTTTGGAGTATGTCCTGTATCACACAACAAAGTATTGCCATTGTCATCTCAAAGGGAAAGTACATTGATGTGACAATGTTCCATTATCGCCGTCATCTTAAGCAGGGGAAAGAAATAAAGTAATTTAAAGCACTTTTACTAACTCCTGGAGTATATTATTTAATTAATACACTTATACTCTCTCTCTCTCTCTCTCTCTCTCTCTCTCTCTCTCTCTCTCTCTCTCTCTCTCTCTCTCTCTCTCTCTCTCTCTCTCTCTCCACACACTAAAAGAAGGGAAGGAAGTTAGGGTATCCAGTGATGAAGAGCGTTGAGGCGTCTCCCCTTCACCAGGACTACTACCGCGATGTAATATTTTTCCTTTTCTTTCTCCTTAACCTCCTCTTCATCCTCCTATAGCGTTGTCTCCTCCCACAAGGTAACCACCATAACCACACACCTCAGTCGAGCCGAAAGAGAGAGAGAGAGAGAGAGAGAGAGAGAGAGAGAGAGAGAGAGAGAGAGAGAGAGCGTTCGATTGCCGTATTTCTGGTATTGATTATTTAAAACACTCATTTGTCCGCCTTCTATCTATCCATCGGCCCATCACTCACGTATCTATCTATCTATATATCTGTCCCTCATTCCTCACACAGGATCAGAGCCGATGAGAAATTCCCCTTTCACAATGAAAGACCACAAGCCTTTTGTGTGTGTGTGTGTGTGTGTTTTCACGAACAAATAATCAGTATAGGGAATCTGAATGGCGTGGATGTCTGTGGGTGAGGTTCCTCAGCGTTGCGGTTCCCAAAGTCTTGAGGCCTCCATGGTGGCCGTGCCTCCCTCTTCTTCTCACTTCTTTGTTTCCACTTTACGGTTCCTATCCATGAGTACACACACTCCATAGTCTTTCTTTCCCCCTCCCTTCTCTTCCCTGCTTTTTCTACTTTACACGTTTCTCCCCCGTCACCCTCCTTCCTCCGCTTCTCAGCCTCTGGTCACGATATCTTCCCAGCTCAGACCGGCCGTCGGCTCGTTCAGTTTCCACTCAATCAAGCCGCAGCCACCCAGTGTATGTATGGTCTGGCTGTGCTAGTACCTGGCTCCCGGCTTTAAGAGGCTGTCTGAACGGATGACTTTATATACTAGGCTACCTCCTCTGTTCTCATGGTTAAGCTGGCTCAACTACTACTACTACTACTACTACTACTACTACTACTACTACTACTACTACTACTACTACTACTACTACTCACTAAAGGACAGAGAAATGTGTGTAGTTAAAGAAGCGTTTCAGATTTAGACTACAAAGCGTAAAGAGTAGCAGGCTTTTGTCTTCCCTCTTTCTTTGCCTTCTTCCTCCCTGCTCTCGTTTCCTATTCGAGTGGCTTTCAGCCTCATCTTCCTCACCTTGCCCTGAAGTACACTCTTCCTTCCTGGGCGTCCCTTCCCCTGCCTCCCTCCCTCTCTCCCATCCAGTCAGCTGCCGTGTAGTCATTTGTGTTAGTCTGAAGGATCAACAAAGTTCCCTCTACCTTCCCTCTCTCCTCTCTGTGTGCCACTTCCCTATACCTCTTACCAGACTCCTCCTCTTCCTCCTCCGCTTCTTTTTCCTCCTCTGCACCTTCACGCCCGTCCTTACAGTAGAGTGAGGGGAAGGACGTAGACTCTATCAGGAAAACAGTGAGTCACAAGGGAGGAACATGTTTATTGTCTTACATAATGAAAAGTTTAGCTTGTTTTTGTCATAAGAAGATGAGGGTCTCTCTCTCTCTCTCTCTCTCTCTCTCTCTCTCTCTCTCTCTCTCTCTCTCTCTCTCTCTCTCTCTCTCTCTCTCTCTCTCTCTCTCTCTCTCATGTGTAATTATTTACTATACAATGAACAATATTTTCTTCCTTTTAATGAAAACTCAATTTAGCACTCTTCCCTTGCTTCCCCCGTGTCTTCCTCATCACTGACGCGAAAATGAGACACGAGGCGAGAAACAAGTCCGTACATGGAAGAGGACGGGAAAGGGAGGGACGAAAAGTTGAGAAAACGATGGAAGTGTAGAAGGAAATTAAGAACTGAGTGGGGAAAAACGTAGATTGGAAATAAAGAGGATGCTTCCGTAGAGATGCTGAAGGAAAAGGTAGACAGAAACAGAGAGGAAGGGAAAGAAGGAGACAAAAAGAAGAGTTACTGATGGAAGTTTGGTAGAGGAAAGGTAGAAGTGAGTAGGGAAGTGGTAGATAGGACAAAAGAGGAGGCTACCACAGAAGTAAAAAAAAAAAAAGAAAGAAAATAGATTAAAAAAAAAAGGGAAAAGGGCTTAGAAAAAAGTAGGGATGAAAGTTAAGGAAAGGAAAGAAGTGAGTAGGGAAAGGAAAAGAGGAAGTTACCATAGACATAAGGATGAAAAATGTAGAGGTGGAGAGGGAAGCAGGAAGCCGCGGTGGTGGTGGTGGCTGAGGAAGGGGAGGTGGAAGGGCTGTAAAGGGAATGTGGAGAGGCCTTGGTGGAAGTGGCGGCGGGGACCCACACGCTTAATGGGTCTCCCGCTGTAATAGGAACATGAAAACTACCTATTCCCTTTGCAATTTAATTAACGCCACTCAGCCCCTGTCAATATCTGTTCCCGTGGGGGGAAAAATTACTCGGTGAGAGAGAGAGAGAGAGAGAGAGAGAGAGAGAGAGAGAGAGAGAGAGAGAGAGAGAGAGAGATATTTATATATATTCTGGTCTTTCGTATGCTGTAGTATTTGTGGGGGAAAAAAAAAAAAGCATATTTGCATCATTCTACCGCAAGGGACCGCCCGTCACCACACACTTTTCAATTCTCCCTCCTGCCCTCCCTCCTCGCGAAAGCTGCAGCGTCCCCGATCACCCCAGCCTACTATTCCCGGCGTTGTATTACGCGGGCTACGCGAGTCCTGCCAATTACGAGTCATTACAGTAATTGCCAGTGTCTCCGGCACCGTGATGGTGATAGCATTGCTTCATGCATTTTGCTTGCGTTTTATTTAAGTTACATGAGGCAGCTTGCTTCCTGGAGTGCTGTTTGCTGCAGTCTTCCTGATGATAATAAACATGGTACAGAAGCTGGCTGTGTTCATCTCTCTCTCTCTCTCTCTCTCTCTCTCTCTCTCTCTCTCTCTCTCTCTCTCTCTCTCTCTCTCTCTCTCTCTCTCTCTCTCTCTCTCTCTCTCTCTCTCTCTCTCTCTCTCTCTCTCCCTCCCTCCCTCCCTCCCTCCCTCCCTCCCTCCCTCCCTCCCTCCCTCCCTCCCTCTCTCTCTCTCTCTCTCTCTCTCTCTCTCTCTCTCTCTCTCTCTCTCTCTCTCTCTCTCTCTCTCTCTCTCTCTCTCTCTCTCTCTCTCTCTCTCTCTCCCTCCCCCCTCCCTCCCTCCCTCCCTCCCTCCCTCCCTCCCTCCCTCCCTCTCTCTCTCTCTCCCTCCCTCTCTCTCTCTCTCTCTCTCTCTCTCTCTCTCTCTCTCTCTCTCTCTCTCTCTCTCTCTCTCTCTCTCTCTCTCTCTCTCTCTCTCTCTCTCTCATTCCGGCCTCCAGCAACACATCGCCCTAATAACGTCATATTTCCCTTATCCCAGGAGTCACTGCCTCACATTCCCCCGCCGCCGCTCGGGTGCCGCCGTACATGGATATAATTTGATAGAAATAAGATGAAAAACCTTTTACTGGGTAGCGCGAAAACACCTTATTTTTTTTGGTTAATTCTACGGACTTTTCTTATCGATTTTTGGAAATCCTACATTGTAGATCAAAATGTGTTTTTTTCTTTTATGTACTAATAACATGATTATCTCCAAATATTTTATTTGACATGTGAATTTAACTTCTCACGATATTATTTTGCGCTTTCACTTGAACAAATTTTGATGTAGTGCTGCAAATACATTACCTGTATCATAGAAAACAATAAGGATTTGACATTTTTCTTCAGTTGTGATTGAAAATTGCTTCCTGTAAAAAATAATGCTTAAAATTAATAAATAATAATAATAATAATAATAATAATAATAATAATAATAATAATAATAATAATAATAATAATAATAATTACAAAACAATAACCATCAGTAAAATAAAAATAAAAATTATTATTACATCACTACATTTTTTTTATTTTATTATTATTATTATTATTATTATTATTATTATTATTATTATTATTATTAATATTAATATTATTATTTACTAATTATTATTATTACTATTTTTATTATTATTATTATTATTATTATTATTATTATTATTATTATTATTATTATTATTATTATTATTATTACAAATAAGAAATAAAGGTAGACACTCCTGCCCCGCGCCGCACCGCACGGCACAGTTGGATAGCAGCGCCAGCCAGTGCTTTGCTTCATACTCAGTTGTAAAGTGATACAACACGACATTACTTGAACAAAGCATTACACACACACTGAAGTGTTTTATCGTGGTGATACAAAAATATTGGAATATGATGCTGTACCTACAATGTAATGAATTATTACCACCATATAATTTCTGTATCTTCATTCAATTTATATAGTGGAATACTTTTTTGGTATCTTACAAAATCCGTAAAACTCTATATGTAAGCTACAGAATCCGTAAAACTACTTATGTAAGTTAAATTAAAGTAAATTATTTTCTTGGTAGTAAAATGAGCATCAAAAGAGCGCACACCGAGGGGCGCGTCACTCATCAGCGTGATGGATGTGTGGCGGCCGCGAGCTGTACAGTAATAGAACCGTTCAACATTAGCTTGCTACTGCCTCTTCCCCTCAGGCGTGCCTTGTATAGGAGAGGGATCGCCTTCCAGGAAGTATGCCGCGTCTCCACCTACACAGTGCATGCTTATTGGCGGGGCAGGTAACGAACAAACCTTGATACAGTACTTCGAAGCAGCCACGGGTCTGGCACGTGATCACCGTCGAGGTGTTCAACATCACGGTTACTGATATTTATTATTTATTTGTTTTATTTTTCCTCTTCATTATTTACTTAATAATTCTAGATGCACGTACTGTCCCAAGCTCGTTTTCATTGAATCACCATAAATCCTGTGCGTCCGCTGCATAATTTCGTGAAGTCCATTCTGACAGCACATGTTTACTACGTTAGGTTGCTGTGCGATACAGCCCGTGTTCCCAGTGCCCCCG
>NC_087167.1:12865000-12867500 GCF_035594125.1 Scylla paramamosain | reverse complement strand
CTCTCTCTCTCTCTCTCTCTCTCTCTCTCTCTCTCTCTCTCTCTCTCTCTCTCAATGGTATTTACAATGTTACATCCTTTTAAAATTCAAGCCACAAGGGGGAAAAAGTATGTATATGTAATGAAAACGGGATGGGAGTGTGTAAGGATGTGTGAAGGTCAAAGAAAATGGAAAGAAAGAGAAAATGGGCAGCAGAAGGATCCGGATGCACTTGAGTCTCGCTCGAGTGGATCCGTGACGTCACAATCAGTATTAGGAAAAAGCGGCTCAACTTCGGTCATTGGGAAAATAATACATGTATGTATGTCTGTGTGTGAATACATATCAGGATCCTTATGCTACACACACACACACACACACACACACACACACACACACACACACACACACACACACACACACACACACACACACACAAAATGATAATTGTAATTTTCAGCGTCCGGCCAAATCTCTCTCTCTCTCTCTCTCTCTCTCTCTCTCTCTCTCTCTCTCTCTCTCTCTCTCTCTCTCTCTCTCTCTCTCTCTCTCTCTCTCTCTCTCTGGGGAGTAAGGGGAGGGATGAGTGCGCGAGCGCATACATTTCGTTTAAATCTTTTTGGATTAAATTCGTACCCGGTCTTGTTTTGTAACTTCCTCCTCTTTCTTGGATGCATTCACACACACACACACACACACACACACACACACACACACACACACACACACACACACACACAGAGAGAGAGAGAGAGAGAGAGAGAGAGAGAGAGAGAGAGAGAGAGAGAGAGAGAGAGAGAGAGAGAGTCCAATATTGAAGCTGTCCTTGGATGTAATACTGCTTCTCTCTCTCTCTCTCTCTCTCTCTCTCTCTCTCTCTCTCTCTCTCTCTCTCTCTCTCTCTCAGAGATTTTCTCCTTCAGTCTTTCCTCCGTGACCTCAGAGACCTTTTTCACTCGCTGCTCTCTTTCCCTCCTCTCTCACCAGCCTGCTCTTTCCTCTCCTCTCTTCCTCCTCTAGCCTCTCTCCCTTCCCCGCTCTCTCTCTCTCTCTCTCTCTCTCTCTCTCTCTCTCTCTCTCTCTCTCTCTCTCTCTCTCTCTCTCTCTCTCTCTCGTTTCCTCTTGTTTCAACACTTTCGTCATTTATGACTTAGAGAGAGAGAGAGAGAGAGAGAGAGAGAGAGAGAGAGAGAGAGAGAGAGAGAGAGAGAGAGAGAGAGAGAGAGAGTTTTGTCCCACACTTCGGCCACCCCAGTATCGATTGCCAAGCAGGATAGACAAAGACATCAAGGTCACGCCAGAGAGAGAGAGAGAGAGAGAGAGAGAGAGAGAGAGAGAGAGAGAGAGAGAGAGAGAGAGAGAGAGAGAGAGAGAGAGAGAGAGAGAAAGCTGGTGGGCGGTGGGAAGCGGGGAGAGAGAAAATGGGAGTGGTGTGCCTGGGGATGGAAGGAAGGAGGGGGAAAGGAAGGGGGCGTGGAGTTCAAAGGAGTAGCATAGGAAAGTGCTTAGGTTGCCTCTGCTCTCCTCAGTAAGAGTCTTCGGTAAGGCTTCCGAGGAGGGGCGCAGCAGCCTTACGAGGGTTCATAGGGGCCAGTCACTTCGGCACCTTCAGCAGCAGTCCCCAGCGCAGCCACGGCCTTCCTTCCTCCTTGGGTCTGCAGGGGCTGTGGTGAGCTGAGCTAGCTGAGGTGCCAGATGACTTTCCTCAGATGAATGCACACATACTATATACAAGGCAGTACATACTGGCAGGGGAGGCTTTCGTAAACATACACAGTGATATAATGTGCGGAATGTTGTCTCACACACACACACACACACACACACACACACACACACACACACACACACACACACACACACACACACACACACACACACACACACAGGATGCGATTTGCTTGTATCGATTCTCGGCCGGCGAGGGCGAAGCATGCCAGCTCTGGAAATATCCACAGAGCGCATTCCAGGATGGCACCGGGTATTCCGGAAAGCACCAGCTGGCCTTCTGGAAAACACGATCGGGAAGGAGTCATTGATGAGATACCTCCATCAAATCTTCGTCCCTGGAAGGTATCTTTGTCAGATGCAGCGTTCAGGGAGTGGAAACTTGAAAAAATCTGGAAGGTGCAGCAAAACTACGATCCTATTCCTTTGGCCCCGGTCGACTGGATGGACGGGCCGGCTGATGATACAGATTTGACTGGAAAATGAGGATGCATTCACTGAATTTTGGAGACCAACGATTTCTTAGGCGGTGTGAAAACGAACTTCAGATCCTCTAACGAGAAGAGAGAGAGAGAGAGAGAGAGAGAGAGAGAGAGAGAGAGAGAGAGAGAGAGAGAGAGAGAGAGAGAGACCTGCATTTACAGAAATAAAGCGACTCGCTTTGTGGACTCGGGGCCTGGAAAGCCGATCTTTAGAATGTTTCAAATCTCTCTCTCTCTCTCTCTCTCTCTCTCTCTCTCTCTCTCTCTCTCTCTCTCTCTCTCTCTCTCTCTCTCTCTCTCTCTCTCTCTCT
>NC_087167.1:12852500-12860000 GCF_035594125.1 Scylla paramamosain | reverse complement strand
CATAAATAAATAAAAATAAAAAGTTAAAAAGCAGCGAGTTGTGGGTGAATACTTTTACTTTTTTGTCTCGACCAATCAGCGTTCTCCGTGTAATAAACAAAAGGGAGCGAGCCCCGCGAGAACCAATGGGGAACTACTTTTATTTCATTCATCCGAAGCTGTGTGATGAATCTGTGTGTTGCCTTTCATACTTCATTTTCCCTCACTGTAACGATTAGACAAAAAATAGTATATTTTACACATGTATATTCGCATGTCACAAAAGCAGTGTATGAAACAATTTATGATATGGGAGTGCAAGGGAAAAAGTAAAACGTGGCAAACAAAGTCGGCGGTGCACGCGTTCGGACGTGTCCACACTTGCTAAACTGGGTCGTGGGTGTGTGACGTTGCGGGGAACAGCTGATCGAGCCTCACACGCCAGCCGCCACCGACAGGAGAACCTCGCTCGCCCTCAGCTCTCCTCTTCGTCGTGGCAGACCTTCCATTCCTTCCATCATGGGGCAGCAGAAGGTGTTTGGAGGTGTTTCTAGAAGAGGTTGGGAGGTGACATCGGCAGCTAGAGGCACGGAGGTAAGCCAGCGCGGCCCGAGAGAGGGCTCTTTGTTCATCTCCGCGCAGGGTGTCGACGGGAGGTGGCGCAGGCTGGTTGGGGTGGGGCAGCCCTGGCAGTCTTTGTCATTTCTCTCTTACTTAATTCATCTCTAGGTATGTTTTACATGTGTTCTTTTGTAGTTAAGTAGTTGTAGAGTGCCTTGAGAGTGTCGGTGGCTGCCATCAATCGTGTTACTGGCTGGTGGCGAGGCAGAGATGGCGGCCACGTCACCAAGACGTAGATTCTCTCTTGGCAGTGAAACACCGTCCCGATAGCTTCTCTTCCTGTCATTATTACAACGATTATGCTATGAAATCTGTGTTGTGGTGTAGTGTTACATGGTGTTTAATCAAAATCTCATCAGTGAAGTGACTGAAGTCTTTGCGTGAGCTTCTAGAAGCTACTGCGCAGTGGTGCATTCGTCCCCTCCCCCCGACCTTCTCCCACCGCCCGCATGACGGAGTCGCAACTTTCTCGAATATCACAGCAGCCACCTCGTCTCATTCTTATATCCCAAAGCATTATAGTGGATTTCGGATCAAATATTACTCGTGATCTGTTGTAGTGGTGTACGTGAGTGACGGTATATGTGATTTAGCGATCCATATGGCAAGGCCTCCATTTCATGGGTGAGCCATATTTATTAGTTAAAGTTTAGTAACAGCTTGACACTTGTATTATATACACGTCCCCACTGCTTTGGAAGGAGAAAGGTAGAATCCGGAGGGGAGGAGGCACAACTAAATTAACATCGTAAGGGCTGCAGGTGCCAAATATGAAAGTGGCAACTCGCCTACCTCCCCTTCTCGGCTTGCCTGCCTCCCCCTCTCATCTATCCCTCCCCTGCCCTCTGCCTCCCTAGTTTCCCTTCTCAACCAGCCTTTCTCTCCCTACCCCATCTTCAGCCTTTTCTCTTCCTATTCAGTCTCCTCCCGAAGCCCTTCACTATCCACAGTCCTAGGTATTTTCCTCAGTCGTCCCTTGCATATCCCCTTCTTGTTCGATCCTTCTTTTGGCCTTCATAGGTAGTGCATCCTCCATATTTCACCCCTCCTCCACCTCGCTCCTCTACCCACTACTCTCGCCCGCCAGGTCATGTGATTTTTTAACTCCATATGGACACAAACACTACGTTATTTAACATAGTTTTCTACACTCGCTTTTAATTTTCTTGAGTTATTATTTGTAGTGTTGATCATTTAACATAGTCGGCAGATCAGAGAATATAAGCTTGAGTGAAATGCGAAATAGTGTGCTGTATATGTAAGCGAGTGGTATGTAAACTTCAGTCCACGAGTGTAAAAGATGCAGCCTTGCTAAGTTTCCGATTATGTTCTGGAGAAAGCGTTTTTTTTTTTTTTTTTTTTTTTTTTTTTTCTCCCTCTCCTGTAAATCCACACCGAGGCAGCTTCATGAAGATAGTTGCTGGTGGAGTGATGGCGTCTGTAAACAGTGTTGACGTCACTTATGAGACGAGTATGTTTAGGTGGCTCATCCTTGAACTAGTGGCGAGTGAATGCAGGGTCGGGGAGTGTGGTGGAGGGAACGTACACCTTTACGTGGGTCATGGGATGGAAGGGACCTGCAGCTTTACGTGGGTCATGAGAGGATCAACACCTTTACTACCATGTTTGGCCACAAACATCAGTTACTCTTGCGGCCGTGCACCGCCGTCCCATTCAGCAGATGTACCGCCTGAGCTTAAGCAATACTCAGTTTAGTTTTATTCTTTATTTTTAACTACTTAGTTTTACTAATGCTTGTCTTGGATATTTTTAGTAGATTTTGTTATTTTCCAGATTTTGGGAGGCTTGTACCAAAGTAAAACATCTGAATAATAGATGTTAATAGATTTTCCTAAAGCTTTTTTGTTTCCTGGAGAGCAGGCTTTCTAGAGGGAGGGGCTGAGGTAGACAGGTCACCTTGCCGTAACTGGACTGACGAGGCTCTCATTGGTGGCGAGCGGTCGGACAAGTGAGTTTAGACGGCAAGCAGCAACAGCAAACCACTGACTTTACTATGAATTTCTATTTTATACTTTGATTTCCAGGCACTGGTGTCGCATCGTTCAATCCAGCGTGTGATTATTTACCAAAGATCAAATGTTAATGGCATGTGAACTTAAATTCTGCAGATTTAATATTGTACTCCTGTATTCTAGTGTCTTCCCGCCACAGGTTAGAGCCGAGTCGGGTACTAGCCTCTAAACGTTGAGTAGAGTAAGCCGGAAAACTCGCGTGGGAGGTCCGGGGCCCATCAGCAGGAGGCGTATCATTTCAGTTCTATTTAAGACTCCCTAGTGTTACTCCCACGGCCACATCGCCACTAGGGAGTCCACCAGTAGGTATAGTAGAGTGGGTGAAGAGGAGCAAGCGGTGTAGGCCTCCTTCCTTGACGGGGGAGCCAACATCCTGCCCCTGCCGAGTGGCTGTTCAGTGTGAAAGGTTTATGTAGAGGCCTTGGGAAACCAAGGCTTAGTTGAATGAAATCGTAATATCTAGCTAGCTACTAAGTATGTTTAATTACTTTTTGATACTGATTTTGAGGATCAGTTTTAGCATGCCAGATAGGGTTGTGTGCACATAGACCAAACACCGCGCGGCAGTCATTTGCCGTGCACGCACTCATCAGTGATGGTGCTGCCGTGCATAGATCAAAGTATTGACTATGTTCTAAAAGCTACAGGAATCCTCAATAACTAAAATGTGTAGAATCCATTACGGCCTGGCCGTCCGCGTGCCGCTTGGCTAATTAGAAAGGCTGTGCGCGGCGCCACCAAGGCCAGCCCGCACACCTGACGGAGTGCTGACGGCCGCCGGGCGTGACGGGGTTTCTCTAGTCTAGTGTTTGAAATCGGACGTGTCTGACACCTTGTGTAGCTTAAAGTGTGTGTGTGTGTGTGTGTGTGTGTGTGTGTGTGTGTGTGTGTGTGTGTGTGTGTGTGTGTGTGTGTGTGTGGCCACTGTTTGTAAGCGACTGACAGGACTCCCCGACGAGGGTGTCGCTTTCAGATCCGCCTCATTTTCTAAAATAAATATATAATGTTTGAACGGTGTTTCTGTAGTTTCATTACTAGGCAGGTGATGGGGTACCTTTGTGAGGGAAGGGGGCAGAAAATGCTCCATTAGCCAGCCCGAAGTACCGAATAATGTTGGCTTGCTTCAGACGAACATTACAGCCGTTGAGTATTTATAGCTGTTAGATGTAAAACAGATCTTTTAGCTGAAATGAAGTTTGTATTTAGAGCTACAATTATCCAAATGTACTTCTTTCAGTTGTGGTCTTTTAAAAGGTTGGATTTCACTGATCGTACGTGTTGCTATCCGTGATTGAAAATAAATCAACTGCTTTCATAGCCGCTGATCTTTAAGTGAAGTATAGTAAACTATACACACACAAATCAGAAATTCTATCTGAAGGTGACCAATGCGTTTCCCTGGTGAGTGAAGTTCGAGATGGACATCGGTAAGTATTGTTGGAAAGAGTAATAATATGCATGCATATACACCAGTTGTGAAGGTTGGGAGATTTAGCACAGGAACATACTTTGTTCCGCAACATTCCCTCTGGAGGGTGGTGGGGCTGGTGAGAGAGCGTAGGGGACTTGCGGCGGGAGAAAGTGTGCAGAGGACGATATGACAAAGAACTGAGAATGTTACATTGGACTGGGTCATGACGTTTCTGGCTTTCAACTGATTTTACGTAGATTTTTTTTTCCTCCGTTTAATGGAGCCCATTCTAGTATGACAGTCTGAAGCTTTACTTTCTGGCGTTTGTGCCTAATGCCTACCTGCTGAGTGCTTTGTATTGGGTCACTTCAGGTGGGGGGTGGGGGGGGGAGAGATGACAGCGGTGTTCGGGAGGAATTGGAAAACGCATGTTTGCATTCTGGAAGACCGTATTGGAATAGAGGAGCTAAAAGCTTGATTATCCTCCCACTACCCTAAGGGAAGAAAGTAGATAGGTCTTCCAGTCGTGTCCTGAGGGTGTTGTAAATAATTTGGGTGTCAGAATGAGAAGGGAAGATAAAAAGTCATAAACATTGTCACGTGGCAGGAGAGTTAAGCAGCTCAGAGTAGCGGTGCAGAAGTTACCAGCAAGCAGCAGCAAAGGGTAGAGGGTAAAAGTCAAACGAGTAGGTATATCGGGCCGAAAGCAGGACAGGTAAAAACAAGCATTAGCTGGCAGACATCATTACTAGCGAGGCGGCGGCAACAACATAACCTTGAAAACCGGCTGGGGCCAGGCAGGGCTGCCACCGTCCACTGCGCCTCTCACTGACACCCTTTCTCCCCACACCTTGCCGGCCTCACCCGCGGTAGGGCATACCATGGGCATGGAAGATTCCTTTTATCCATTGTGATCTAAATAGTAACGTGACAATGTTTACAAATTAAGAAAATAGAGCAAGAAAATAAAGTTTTAGTAACTTAGGCAACGCTGCTCCCCACCAGAGCCTCACCCATGCTGGCAGCGTGCAAAGACGTTCATGCTCCATGTTTACTTCATGACGATGTGCACTTGTTGCAGCGCAGGTGGTACGTATGATAGTCGAAGCCTTGCTGACATCAGCTGTGCTCTTGAAACTACCACACTGTCTGGCAATGTTGTTCCCACGCAGCCTGTGGGTTGTTTACTAAACACTCGCATCATGCGTAGAGAGGCGAATAAATGTTGGACCCTGATTTATTTACTTCCTGCTCTGTTGCAAGGCTGTCCGCTACCGGGCGCTTCGGACGTAGAACACCAGTGTTGCCAATGCCGTCACAACATCAAGGGTATACAATTTGGAATGGAATGCCGATATCTTTATTTATTTTAAGAAATGGAACTGCATAGGTTAGTAATATAAAGTGTGGAAAACTATTCACGTGTGTTTTGACAAGACTGGCACAATGTATTTTTATTTATTTTTTTCTTACTGATCCTTGGCAGCACTGAGCTCAAGGTGACTTTGAAGTAAGTTACCAAATGTCGCTGCCTCCGTTCTTTCAGCCCTACAAGTCTGCTTTGAGAGGAAGCACAGAATGTCAGGCAGGAGTGACTGTGTCGTCATGCGGGGGTAATGCTCGCCTCCGCAAAATAATGGACGCTAATTTAAGGATGATGTTTAAAAGAGGCGTGTTTTTATGGAGCAGCTGGCATCCGTGATCTTGTGTTTACTTGGATTCCTGCCAGACCCGCACACCCGAGGCTGGTTGCCAACGAGTATGTTAGCGCCTTCGATAATTCACATCCTTGTCTCTGCTTGTTTGCACTATGATAGTAATAACAAATACGAACTATATCAGTAATACAAATATCAATAACAATGATCACGTAGATAAACTGGGTGTAGAATTCCTCAATACTGCTACATATTGAAATGATTGCAAGTGTAGACAGGCAGGTTAAGCTATTTTTAGCCGGTTTAAACAGAGAGAGAGAGAGAGAGAGAGAGAGAGAGAGAGAGAGAGAGAGAGAGAGAGTTGCTGGGAGGAAGAGCGAGTATAGGTAAGAGTTATGTACACACGCACATCACATCACATCACATCACATCACAGAATACGAGGGAGAGAATGGGGGTGGTGCAGGGCTGGCTGGCTGGCAGTCTATTTATATCGGGATTGTTTTAAAGAACCCAGCTGGAACACTTTTCTTTATTGTGAGGCTCGGGAATAGCACTCTGTGTTTGGCAGTCCCACATACTCTCCGTATTCTTTTCCTAGTGTCCTCTTAAATATTGGTGAAGAGCTTTTCCCGGAAAGCACGCAAGGCTGCTTAGTTCGTTCTGTTTTACCTCCAGATTGCTGAAGGAAGTTTAGTTTATTCACTTCGCCTTGGTAATCTCTCTCTCTCTCTCTCTCTCTCTCTCTCTCTCTCTCTCTCTCTCTCTCTCTCTCTCTCTCTCTCTCTCTCTCTCTCTCTCTCTACCTTGATTATTCTAAGACTACTCCATCCCTACGTTTTTTTTTTTCCTTCAAGTATCATTCAGTACAATTTCTCTCTCTCTCTCTCTCTCTCTCTCTCTCTCTCTCTCTCTCTCTCTCTCTCTCTCTCTCTCTCTCTCTCTCTCTCTCTCTCTCTCTCTCTCTCTCTCTCTCAACTGCACAGTGGCGGTGGGACATTCACCCGAGATTTATTGTTCACACCTGGTTTGCACCACAGCGAAAATTGAGACTTGAGAATATACAGGTGTGCCAAATTTCTCTCTCTCTCTCTCTCTCTCTCTCTCTCTCTCTCTCTCTCTCTCTCTCTCTCTCTCTCTCTCTCTCTCTCTCTCTCTCTCTCTCATCTAGAGTACAATTTGTTGCCATGGAAGAGGTGATGCCAAAGCACATAAACTGCCAAGCAGGACCAAACAAATCTCATCCTAACGCTTATGACGAGATAAAAGGGTAGACTGTGTGTGTAGCTTCTCTCTGCTTTTAGACAAATAAATAAAAGATACTACGACGAAACTACTACTACTACTACTGCTACACCTTATTTTCCACTTAAAAAAAAATGAAAAGGTAATACACCCCACAACGAACAAATAAAGGTATGTACACACACACACACACACACACACACCGAGGTCCTTGGTGCACTAATGAGATAGTGAAGATAATAGTAGTCACCCGCTAGCTACTCCTCCCCTTCCTCTATAACCTAAACCTCCCCGTCTCCTACTTTCCCGTGGGGTCCTTGGGAGGCGGGGATGCGAAGTAGGGCTGGCGGCGTGTTCAGAGGTCAGGAGGCACGCAGTGGTAGTGGTGGTGGGAGTCACTTGCGGTTGGGAAAAGAATGACAAACATTACAGAGTTGAAATGTCAGCTGTCTGTGGCTTTCATGTATTTTTTTTTTTTAACCCTTTGAGTCTTTGTAACTTTGGTATGATTCCCATTTTGAAGTTCGCGTCTCCACCAGTTGTTCCTTTCTCC
>NC_087167.1:12825000-12847500 GCF_035594125.1 Scylla paramamosain | reverse complement strand
GAGAGGGAGTGCCTGGCTCTGTATCCAGGGTATGGTGCCACGGTGGGCCCCTGTAATTATGGTGAATTACTGTGTTTAGTGACGTGCTGCGGCCGCCGTCACTGTTACTGTTATTGTTATGGCTTAGCTAGTTCTCTTTCTTTTCCTTCCTTTATTTCTCCCTCCTCCTCTTCCTACTACTACCACTACCCTTAGTACTATTACTCCCCGTCCTCTTCAACAGCCTATTTACTCCCCTCCCTCGCCCATTGTTCCTGGTGGTGGTGATGGTAGTAGTATTGGTGGAACGTCGTAGTCACCTCACCACTTCACAACTTTGTTAGCCAAATTAAACATCACTCTATTCCTATTGAATCTTCACTTTCCTTTCTCTTACACACACACACACACACACACACACACACACACACACACACACACACACACACACACACACACACACACACACACACACACACGGCTAAAGTGGATTGCATGATATTCTATATTGGTGATGGTGGTGCATTCCGAAGGACACAAGACGCCGGCATTGTTGCAAACTGGCTGTGTGTGTGTGTGTGTGTGTGTGTGTGTGTGTGTGTGTGTGTGTGTGTGTGTGTGTGTGTTTGGGGGGATAGGGTTATGGCGTGGCGTGGCCGAGAAGAGAGGGGCGTGGGACAGCGGTGGCGGGTGAGCGGGTGAATGACGCCTAAGAGATGGTGAGGGAAGGAGGGAGATGGAAAAACGAAAAGGATGAGGTATAAAGGGAAAGGAAAGGTGTGTGTGTGTGTGTGTGTGTGTGTGTGTGTGTGTGTGTGTGTGTGAGAGAGTGAGAGAGAAAGATGGGTAGATAGATAATTCTCTTCCCTTCAGTTTCTTTTTCCCTCTTCCTCTCCCAAACACTTCTCCTTCCTCACCACATTTCGGGGAAGTAATAAACATAAGTTAGCAAATGCAGCGTGGTGGTGGTGATGGTGGTGGCGGTGTCGTGATGCCAGGTGTGACGAGGAACACTTGTACAGGTGTCACCGGTGGAAAGGGAAGGGGGTAGAGGAGAGGCGGGGAGATGGGGGAGGGGCGCGACGTGGCAGTGGCGGCGGTGATGAGAGGCAGGAGAGAAGGAGGAAGTATTGGCACAGCGATATTCGTTCATGTCGCCCCTTGAAATTAGGGTCATGTTGGTGTATCACAGGTGGAGGTAACACATGCATACCTGTGACGTACATCTGTGCGCTGAGTGAGTCATTCGAACACACACACACACACACACACACACACACACACACACACACACACACACACACACACACACACACACACACACACACACACACACACACACACACACACACACACACACACACATGGAGTCGAAGTAATATAATTTTTTGCTCTCGAGAATATACAAATAATTATTGTTAAGTCTTTAAAGGGGTCTTAGCCTGATGGAGTGATTATTATTCCATCGATCACAACAACTTGGCGTCGTCATAGGAACACAGGCGTCCTTTCTTCATATCCTTCTCTTGACATAGTCCGTTCATGCTCCTCTGGTTCATTATAGTTTATCATCATATCTTTTCTCCACCTTCAGTTTCCTCTCCTGTTCGCCTTTCTCTTCCTCCTCCTCCTCCTCTTCCTCCTGCTCCTCCTCCTCCTCCTCCTCCTCCTCCTCCTCCTCCTCCTCCTCCTCCTCCTCCTCCTCCTCCACCAATATTCCTTGCTCATTACTTCTTTATACGTCGTCAAAGGATATTTTTTGTACGGAAGATGCAAGCAGTGCCTGTATTCAGTGCCAGGTGATAGGCTGTGGTGGATAATGTGTTCGTAACAGAGTGCAGTACCTACGTTAGGTTGTGATGATATCGATTTTGAGACACTAGCATGAAAGTATTAATCCTTCCCTTGACTTTTTATTAATACAACAACAACAACAACAACAACAACAATAACAACAATAATAATAATAATAATAATAATAATACCTGTAATACCTTACAGATATCACGAAATTAACACATTAGTGTTACTCCGCCGCATGCTGGAGATACAATCTTTGTGTTCACGTGTGTTTCTCTCTTCCTCAGGCACGGATCGGGCGGCAGCATGTTTGCACGGCGGGCAGACTTCAGCAGCTTCAACGTGCTGCCCAGAGACAAGATCAACTCGTATCACATCAAGGTAGGGGCAGACCTAGTCCAGTTTATTCATGTTGTTTTATTTGCTCACTCTCCTGTGTGTTTCCCTAATGGTAATAATGGTAATGACTTTTGTTAACAATGGAAGGTAGCTACTTTTTTTTTTTTTTTTTTTTTTTTTTTTATCTTCGGGATCGTTTTATTTTTTCACCGGGTTTGCGCGTGCGCTTGCGTTGGTCTTTGAGCCGCGGCGGTGCCGCCAGAGAGAACTTTGTTGAAGGTTTGTTGTTCCGTCGCCGCGGTCGCCTTGTTCCCCGACGCAACCCTGGAGAAGTAAAATGTGTACCTCGGTAACTCTTGTGGGAACACTGAAGATGATCAGTTCAGACTCAAACTCAGTCTTCTATTGTAGTGTCCTTCAGTTTGCGCGAATGGTCTTTGACTGACCCAAGAGCTTTAGAGCTTAGAGCCTGACAGGTAAGCCTTATTCTCATTAGAGCTTTAGAGCTGACTACACATAGTCGTAGAACCTGTTTAGCCTCAAGTTAAGCAAAGGTTGGGTGTGAGATAGACAGAAAGAGATAGAGAGAGCGAGGCTTCACCTGACTTGTTCGGACCTCAGTGAGGCTTTGAGTCGCGCAACATGAGACACTCAGTGTTAGAAGAGCAGCTTAGCTAAAGCTTTCCACCCCCGGTCAGGTGAGACGCTCTGCAACGCCAAGGAAGCTATGTTGTTAAAGCATTAGACTGAGAACCCTCAAACCAGTGACTGTCACAATAACTGACCCAAACCCAAACTGACTCAATGAATAAGTAAAACCTTTGAGCTGCCGATCATTTCGGAGGTAAGAAAGTGCAGTTAGCGTTACCTAAAGGCAGGTGAGGCCGTGCAGGCCGTCTGTTAGCCCAGAAGAAGCGCAAGTGTGACGGCAGCAGCACGCCGCGGTACACAACACGCAGGAGACTCAGAAGATGCTGAGCGAAGACTTGTGACCAGACCGTTTTTTACCATTAATAATTCACCGTCAGAACATTTTCTAACTAAAGGCCTTTGAAGCAATTTGCCATCACTATTTCCTCATTTACACCAGGACGGTGACGCTCCCCTTGCCTGCGCGAGGTACCCAGAGCCGGGCGGCGGCGGCTTCACGCTATCACTTCATTGTGTTAAGTCGAGCGGCAGCGGAAAACCATTTGGTAATTTTGATATTTTATCAGATAAGCAAACGACAGGACTGAAAACTGATTTTATATTTTTTTGGCTGCAAAATTCATGCAGAAAGTTTTACATATTGGAACCACACATCTTTTTTCCTCCGGTGCACATTTTTTCGGTGACTTTTATATATCTGAATAAAAATACAAGTTGAGGTTGTTATGTATTAAATACAAATGTTCACTTATATATATCTTGTCTTTTGAAGTTAATAAAATAGTATTAAAGATGTAGATCATTCAGTGTCATTACTGCAATGAAGCAGGCAAACCTTGATGCACCTGCTGTGTTACTATAAATAAACTATGTTAGAGAGAGAGAGAGAGAGAGAGAGAGAGAGAGAGAGAGAGAGAGAGAGAGAGAGAGAGAGAGAGAGAGAGACTGTACCTCAACAAAGACTTATATCATCCTCACACCCGTCACTCCGGCCTAACGAAAGGAGTGCATGGTCTCCCTGCAATAACTGCGAAACACTAAAGTCCTTCCCGCACCACAGCGCGCGGATCACGGGCATATTGTGCCGGTAAACACACACCCGTTGAAGCTTATGTCTGCAATTGAGCGGAAGCACAGGTATACGAGGACTGTTTTGTAGACTTCGCGCTATTTCCCTTTTAAGATACACTTCCAAGTTATAGTTCGTTTAGGCTGATGAAACGAAAGCATCACCTCTGGGAATGTTAGCGTTGCATCGCATCACGCCACTTCACTGGGAGTGGCCGGGAGAGGAGAGGGAGAAGGGACGGATCGATAGAAAACGGAGGATGACGATCGCCTCGCAGGGGTAACGCTAGTAATTCTGCCATAAATCGATGCGTGTCCTTCATAACGCGGTTCCCCGTCGACATCGCCAGATTACACGCCGTAAAGGGGAAGTGAGAAACGCCGCGCACTGTGGAAGACAATGGTGTTAATAAAATTTGCAATTCCTCCGGGGTCATAAAAAGTGTAATTACCTCTATTTCGGTCAGCTGTTGGTATGAGGAAGAGGGTGAGCCTTGAATAGTACTCCATTGCTTTGTTTGTTGGCCAGTTATTACTCGTGCATTCCGGAAAATTTAACATTAGAAAGGTCATTACTTCCTAACTACATGCGCGCACTGTTAAAAACTCCAAGCAGAAAACTACCTTCATGTGAAGAGAACACTGAAACTCGTGTCAAGAGTAATATGGAGGGGATTTAGGAGAGATACTCGCGAGAGAAATGTCCGGTTAGAATAGGGGAGCGTGCGGAGGGGGAGATGGGAGCGGATCAACGCCTGGAGCACCTGTACCCATTCTAAGGTGGTTTAATTAAATGCGGCTCCCCACGGAACGATAAAAATGATCCGTGTGATAGAAGAAATAAAAGACAAAAAAGTGATTAATTTCCAGATACCTCTAAGGAAATGGAAGGAAAAGATGAGACAGCAAAGAATCCTGATAGATAACTAACCCTTGCGGTAAAAGAAGAAGGGGGGAAAGTTATTTATTTTCAGATATTCTGTAAGAAAATGGTAGAAAAGATGCGTTAAAAGAATAAACAAGGAATTAAGTGATTAATTTATAGGGACTCCTTTGAAATTTCAGGAAAAAAGATAGGACGAAAGCGAAAAATGATCCAGATAAGCTTATATAGAGGAATAATACAGGCCACGTGATATCCAAAGGAATGGAAGGACTAAAAAAAAAGATGCCGTAGTGAAAGATTAATTGAGTCTTAGGAAAAATAATGAGGGGCATTTAGGTCATGTGGAGTTGCTGGGATGCAATTTTTTTTTTTTTTGCGTAAAACTATACAATTATTATCTTTTGCTTTTTATTTATTATTTTTTTCTTATCGTAAGGAGTAAAAATATTGATCAGGGTAAATAAGCGTTAACAAATAACACAACAGGCTTATACATGTAGAGGTAACAACAAACCACGTTACGAGATCCACAGGAATTAAGAAAAAAAAGTAAAAAAAAAAAAACCCGTAATGAAAGATTAATCAAGTCTTAGAAAAAATAACGAGGAAGATTTAGGTCATTTGGAGTTGTGGAATGATGCAATTAACTTTCTCTCTCTCTCTCTCTCTCTCTCTCTCTCTCTCTCTCTCTCTCTCTCTCTCTCTCTCTCTCTCTCTCTCTCTCTCTCTCTCTCTCTCTCTCTCTCTCTCTCTCCTTTCCTTCACTAGTGTCTTTTTTCTTTTTTCGTTACCTTAACATACCTCTAAGCGAACATAGTCTTGGGAGCTAATTCTGGTTCATCGGCGTTGGTGGGTAGCTAGTGAGTGTACGAACGGTGAGTTAACCAGGTAGATGAGCAACGCGGGAATAATTAGGTTAGTTGCAGGTAGATGACGTGCCTTCCAGGGGCTACCGTGGCAAAGGCTTATTAACATGCAAATGAGTATGCAAATGAGGGCCACAACTGATGAGGGGCAGCGCGTGTGATTTCCAAAGGGGTTTTCGATCAGAAGAAGAGGGTGGGTTGAAGGGGAATGAGGGGAGCTGTTAGGAATATTGGGAGTGTAATAGGGGGTAGGGTAGTGTAGGGAAAGAACAGGGGTTTTGAAGAGGGAGACTGTGGGAAAGTTATTTACATGTCGCTGTTTTAACTTTTAGTAATTTTTGAGGAAGTTTGACGGTATAAGAGAGGAGAGGAAAAAAGTGTTAAGAGTTTTACTTGTTGTTAATTAGAAAATGTAGATGATCATTTATTAAACTACACATCTACGCACACACACACACACACACACACACACACACACACACACACACACACACACACACACACACACACACACACACACACACACACACACACACACACACACACACACACACACACACACACACACACACACACACACACACACAGAGAGAGAGAGAGAGAGAGAGAGAGAGAGAGAGAGAGAGAGAGAGAGAGAGAGAGAGAGAGAGAGAGTAATCCCGAGTGAGAGAAGATTCTGACGCTACGAAAGAGGAGGAGGAGGAGACGACATGTTGTTCTGGGTTTTATGGGGGCACATTTCCCTTCCCATGACCTGCTCCTCCCGTCCCTCACGACCCATCTCTCCCATTTCCTTCACTCTGTCTTCCCAGCTGTAGGTCTTTCTCTTCATCCTAGGGGTAAGGCCTTTCGCATCTTCTTCTCACTCCACTCTCTCTCCCCCACTCCAATCGCACACACTCCCCTCCGTTTTCACCCATTACCTTCCTCCAACTCCTCTCTTTCCCTCCACCTCACCCATTTCCTCTGCAGCCCTGCCTATTTCCTGTCATTCCTTTTTTTCCTTCTCTTTTTTTTTTTTTTTTTTTGTCATATCTCCGTTTTCTTTCCCTGCCCCTTCCCTTCATTCCTCTCTCCCTCTCCCCTTCCCTCTACTTCATCATCATAATCTGAAGTATTTTATGGGAGACTTTAATTATTTCCAAAAACTTTTTCCGTGTGAGACTCAAATTTTTGGGAATATTGTTCATCGGTTTCTTATAACAACCCTTACGAGAGAGAGAGAAAAAAAATTACCAAACTCTTCTCTAGTGCTATTCTTAATTGGTGGGAAGGGTATAGAGATAGAAATAGGGAGGAAGGAATTGAGAGAGGGAGAGCCCATGGGAAGAAAGAAAAGTGTGACTAGGCTGACACCCAATTAAAGAAAACGAGGAAACAAAAGAAAACGGGCATCAAACACCACCATGTGAAAGAAAATGGGATGAGCAGGATAATATTCCTCAAAATAATATAGCGACCGTGGGTAGGCCACTCAGTGGGCCTCCACCCGCGGACAGGCCTCTGAAAATAGTCCATCCACGGATAGGTCTCTGAATATAGTCCACTCGCGGATAGGCCACTCAGTAGGCCTCCACCCGCGGATAGGCCTCTGAAAATAGTCCACCCGCGGACAGACCACCCTCAGTAGGTCTCCACCGGCGGATAGGTCACGCTCAGTAGGCTTCCACCCGCGGATAGGCCTCTGAAAATTGTCCACCCGCAGATAGGCTACCCTCATTAGGCCTCCACCCGCGGACAGGCCTCTGAAAATAGTTCACCCGCGGATAGGCCACTCTCAGTAGGCCTCCACCCGCGGATAGGCCTCTGAAAATAGTCCACCCGCGGATAGGCCACTCTCAGTAGGCCTCCACCCGCGGACATGCCTCTGAAAATAGTCCACCCGCGGATAGGCCACCCTCAGTAGGCCTCCACCCGCGGACAGGCCTCTGAAAATAGTCCACCCGCGGATAGGCCACCCTCAGTAGGCCTCCACCCGCGGATAGGCCACGTTCAGTAGGCCTCCACCCGCGGATAAGCCTCTGAAAATAGTCCACCCGCCGATAGGCCACCCTCATTAGACCTCCACCCGCGGATAGGCCTCTGAAAATTGTCCACCCGCGGATAGGCCACTCAGTTAGCCTCCATCTGTGGATAGGCCTCTGAAAATAGTACAACCGCTGACAGTCCATTCAGGATAGGCCTCCACCCGCAGACAGGCCAAGCAAAATAATTTTAATAGGCTTTTATTCGAGGATAGGCAAGTCAAAATAGGCTTTCACCCATGCCTGTAAATAGTTCACTCGTGGATAGGCCACTTCAAGTAGGCCTCTGAAAATAGTACAGCTGTGGATAGGGATTTCAAAATAGTCCACCCTCAGACAGGCCACTCCAAATAGTCCTCTACCCGCGGATAGGCCTCTCAAAATAGTCTAGCTTTTGACCATTGAATAGGCAAGTCAAAACAGGCTTTCTTCTACCCTCTCCACCCCTGCCCTCATTCATATTCCACCCGTGACTGGCCACTCCAAGTAGGCCTCCACCCGCGGATCGGCCTCTTAAGAATAGTTTGAATAGGCTTTCACCAGTGCATAGATCAAATGAAGTAGGCCTCCACCCGCGGATAGGCCTCTCAAAATATTCTAAATAGCTTTTGACCCTTGAATAGGCTAGCCAAAATAGGGTTTCTTCCACCCTCTCCACCCACGCCCCATTAAATAGTCCACCCGCGGACTGGCCACTCCAAGTAGGCCTCCATCGCAAATCAAACAGATTCTTCAAATAGTCAGAATAGGCTTCCACCGAAGTAGGCCTCCACCTGCAGAATAGGCTTCTGAAAATTGTTCACGCATGGATAGGCTACTCTAGATAGGCCACTCTCAGTAGGCCTCCACCCAGAGAATAGGCCTCCATAAATAGTCAAGCTGCAGATAGGCCACTCTCATTAGGACTCCACTCGCGGAATAGGCCTTTAAAAATAGTACACCCATGGATAGGTCACTCTCAGTAGGCCTCCACCCGCGGAATAGGCCTCTAAAAATAGTCCACCTGTGGATATGCCACTCTCAGTAAGCCTCCACCCGCGGAATAGGCCTCAAAAAATAATCCACCCGCAGATAGGCCACTGTCAGTAGGCCTCCACCCGCGGAATAGGCCTCAAAAAATAGTCCACCCGCGGATAGGCCATTGTCAGTAGGCCTCCACCCGCGGAATTGGCCTCAAAATAGTCCAACCGCGGATAGGCCATTGTCAGTAGGCCTCCACCCGCGGAATAGGCCTAAAAAATAGTCCACCCGCGGATAGGCCACTGTCAGTAGGCCTCCACCCGCGGAATAGGCCTAAAAAAATAGTCCATCCGCGGATAGGCCACTGTCAGTAGGCCTCCACCCGCGGAATAGGCCTCAAAAAATTGTCCACCTGCCGATAGGCCACTGTCAGTAGGTCTCCACCCGCGGAATAGGCCTCAAAAAATAGTCCACCCGCGGATAGGCCACTGTCAGTAGGCTTCCACCCGCGGAATAAGCCTCAAAAAATAGTCCACCCGCGGATAGGCCACTGTCAGTAGGCCTCCACCCGCGGAATAGGCCTCAAAAAATAGTCCACCCGCGGATAGGCCACTGTCAGTAGGCCTCCACCCGCGGAATAGGCCTCAAAAAAATAGTCCACCCGCGGATAGGCCACTGTCAGTAGGCCTCCACCCGCGGAATAGGCCTCAAAAAATAGTCCACCCGCGGATAGGCCACTGTCAGTAGGCCTCCACCCGCGGAATAGGCCTCAAAAAATAGTCCACCCGCGGATAGGCCACTGTCAGTAGGCCTCCACCCGCGGAATAGGCCTCAAAAATAGTCCACCCGCGGATAGGCCACTGTCAGTAGGCCTCCACCCGCGGAATAGGCCTCAAAAATAGTCCACCCGCGGACAGGCCACTGTCAGTAGGCCTCCACCCGCGGAATAGGCCTCAAAAAATAGTCCACCCGCGGATAGGCAAGTCAGATAGGCCAACCACCGCGGATAGGGTTTCGTCTGAGCCTCATTAGTTGTCCTCTTGAGGTATCGTATCGTCAGCCTAAGGTGACTGAGAGGTTAGTGACCCCCTCCCCTCCCATCCCTGCCAGGCCTCGCTCACATCCTCTGCTCCTCGGGCGACGGCTCACAAATCGGGTTTATCAGGTCATTTTCTCACAAGTCCCCATCCTCCACCCCTCTGTGTCCTCCTTCACCTCCTTCTACTCCCCTCTTCTCCCTCCTTTTCCTCCAGTTTTCCTTTCCCCTTCCGTGCCGTTAGATCTTCCCTGTCTCCTTTCTCCTTCTTTTGATGTTTTCTTTTGAGTTGATTCTCCTCTTCCTACAGTACCTGCTCCCCCTCCCCACCCCCATCTCTCTCTCTCTCTCTCTCTCTCTCTCTCTCTCTCTCTCTCTCTCTCTCTCTCTCTCTCTCTCTCTCTCTCTCTCTCTCTCTCTCTCTCTCTCTCTCTCTCTCTCTCTCTCTCTCATAATTACCCTTCCTTCCTCCCATTTTACCCCCCTTCCTTCCCTCCCTCCCGCCATGAAATAGGAAGGGTAAGCTAGGGGGATGATAAAGGCCATCGAAGTTTGGAAAATATGAAGGGAGGAAGGAGAGGAAATAACGGGAAGGGACGAGGGAAGAATGGATTCGCCCCGAAGGTGACGGAAGACGGATGCTTAGCAGATAAGACGGGAATGGCTCGTTTGAAGAGGGACACGAGGGAAAGAGGAAACAGTATGGAGAGAAGGACCCGTGGAGAATCATGGGAATTGGACTGAGTTGTAGAGAGAGAGAGAGAGAGAGAGAGAGAGAGAGAGAGAGAGAGAGAGAGAGAGAGAGAGAGAGAAGGGGGTATAAAAGAAGACGAAAGGAGCAATTAACGAAGAAAGGGCGAAGAGTGGAAAGTAATAAATTTATCACGATTTAGAAAGTGCGTTTAAGAAGAGAGAATTAAAGACTTCAAAAACAGTACAGATCATAAATATCATAAAGACCACACGGATCAATGGATAGGAATGGAGGAAGGAAGGTTTAAAGATAAGTACCGTGTGGTGAGTAGCTACGGTGAGGGAGAAGGCAAGGAACACAGAGGGAGGTAGAGAGATAAAACAAAGGACAGGGAAGAGAAGGGAGCTAGATAGGGATCAGGCATCACTAAGGAGAAGCCAAGAGAGCATCACAGTGGTAGTAGCGTAATGATAAGCATCCAGGCGAGGAGCACTTAAAAGACAAGTGGATAAACAAAGACGGGAATAGGTCAGGAGAGGGAAAGGGAAATAGAACGAAAAGAAGAGAGCCTGGGAATAAGGATGTTATAGGGAGAGAGTGAGAGAAAGAGAGAGAAAGGAAGGGAGGCCAGGAAGTAGGGTGCTTTCGTCCCTCTTTCCCTCCCTTAGTCACAAAAGCCCTGGCCACTATAAAATCTCTTCCAGTGTACGATCGACCACTCGCATCAATGTTAATGATCACTCCTTCATTTCCTCGCGGCCCGGACCCACACCTCCGGCGCCCCTACAGCCCTGCGTCACGTCCCTCACAGGCGTCTGTCCCTCGCGAGGCCACGCGGCGGACAGAAACCGAGCCCGTAGCGTATTATTCTTTTTTTTTTTTATCAAATCAGCTTCGATCGCTTATACAGAGGATTTGGGCTGTTTATTCAGGACGGCATGGAAGTTTTGAAACTCTTTAAATTATGGTCTTAACCTCCGTCACTTTAGAGAGCAGGAGGACCAAGAGAGATTGACAGGGGAGGCAGGAATGGGACGGAAGGGGGAGAGCAGGATTAGAGGCGAGGGTGAGAGTGAAAGAGGAGAGACAGAAGGTAACAGTACAAAGAAAGATATGAAAATAAAAGAAAAATATTAACGAAAGTAGGAACAGAAGTAGAGAGAGAGAGAGAGAGAGAGAGAGAGAGAGAGAGAGAGAGAGAGAGAGAGAGAGAGAGAGAGAGAGTTAGGCTCAGGGTTCTGCGATTTATGGTATGGCCGCAGCACTTACGGAAGGGGGCAGAGAAGCGCGGGAGAGGGAGCTGTATGGTAGTGTGTAGGGAGTAAAGGGGGGTGTTATGGGGCAGTAGTGTGTGTGTGTGTAGGGGGGAGAGAGAGAGAGAGAGAGAGAGAGAGAGAGAGAGAGAGAGAGAGAGAGAGAGAGAGAGAGAGAGAGAGAGAGAGAGAGAATAAAGGAAAAAAAGGAAATTACCCAGACGAAAAAAATGACAAGAATACAAGATAGAATTACGTCACCCTAATTACGTATACAATTCTTACACAACAAAATGACACATAATAATGGTGAGGGGGGAAAAAATAAAAGAAGAAAAAGGGAAGAAAAATAGAACAATTGCCGGATGAAATTATGGAAGCTGAAAAAAATAAATATGGGATAAAAGATCTTAACAAAATGAGAAACCGCTGGAAAAACAATGATGAGAGAGAGAGAGAGAGAGAGAGAGAGAGAGAGAGAGAGAGAGAGAGAGAGAGAGAGAGAGAGAGAGAGAGAGACGTCATCGTAATAGTGATTCAGTTATCTCCTCCGCTCACTGCCACACTTCTATGAGCAGTTAGGGTGACCATTAACCACAGAGAGAGAGAGAGAGAGAGAGAGAGAGAGAGAGAGAGAGAGAGAGAGAGAGAGAGAGAGAGAGAGAGAGAGGATATTAAAGGAAAGAAAGGTGGGAGAGAGAGAGAGAGAGAGAGAGAGAGAGAGAGAGAGAGAGAGAGAGAGAGAGAGAGAGAGAGAGAGAGAGAGAGAGAGAGAGATTCAGTGACTCACTCGTGCCGAAAAAATGGGAAGCTGCAATGGAAAATCAATGATGCAATGACAGTAGCGTTTCTCCACCACCACCACCACCACCACCACCACCACCACCACCACCACCACCGCCGCCGCCGCCACCGCCATAAGGATAACCCAATTAGTGACGTTCGAATGACGAAAAATGCATTGGAATATTTTGAAGGGCACACACATTCCCCTTTGAGGTAAACCAATTTCACGCAGAGAGAGAGAGAGAGAGAGAGAGAGAGAGAGAGAGAGAGAGAGAGAGAGAGAGAGAGAGAGAGAGAGAGAGAGAGAGAGAGAGGACAAGGTGGAGTAAAGTAGTTAGGAGAGAGTAAGAGGGGGCTAAGAATATGTGGGTATAAGAAAGTTTTGGGAGAGAAACACTGTGATAATTGTTATTGAGAGATCGGGGGCAACGACCCTAGCTGGAGAGAGGGAGAGGGAGGGATAGAAAGAGGAAGAGTAGAAACAAAAAGGGGGAACAGAGAAATGGAAAGGGAGACAGAGACGAAACTTGAGGAAAGAAAGAGAGAGAAGGGGAGAGAGAGAAATGAAAGATGTAAACATGCAGAAACGAAGGATGAGAGTGCACTTAGGGAAAGTAGAGAGAGAGAGAGAGAGAGAAAGGGAAAGAGAGGAAGGGAAAATAGCGGAAGAAGGGAGAGAGGAATATCGGAAAATAAAACGGAAGCTCAATAGAAGACAATGTGTAATAAATGTCAGGGGGAGAGGGAAATGGGGAGAAAAAGAGGGAGAAATAAGAGGGGAGAGAGAGAAAGACTACAAGAGAAGATGGGAGACAGAGAAGATGAGAGAAAAGCAGAAGAAAAAAAAAAGCAGAAGGAGGAACTACACACAATATTAGAAGAGAGAGAGGTAGGGAGAGGAGAACGGAGAAGAGAGAGAGAGAGAGAGAGAGAGAGAGAGAGAGAGAGAGAGAGAGAGAGAGAGAGAGAGAGAGAGAGAAAAAGAGAGAGGCATGGAAGTGAAATGAATTAGTCGGGATGGAAATGAAAAAGAAAAAAAAATCTGTGGGGAAAAAAGGGGAAGAGGATGTCAATATGAGAGAGAGAGAGAGAGAGAGAGAGAGAGAGAGAGAGAGAGAGAGAGAGAGAGAGAGAGAGAGAGAGAGAGAAGCAGGCAGTCAACGTATGGAATTGATCTGTTACTACAATTCTTTTCCTCGTCTGCTAATAATTTAAATCTTACAATCTTTATTTATCCCCCTTTTCAGTAGCTTAAGAATCACCGTTGTCTGCCTGTGAATATACAAACAAAGCCTAAATCTCCTATTTTCATCTAACACACAAAAGACAACACCCACACACACACCTATCCCCTCCCATTCCTCACCCAAACATTATGCCTCCCTTACTCCAGTATCCTAACGACTCAGTCTTCCCTATCTCCCTTCCCTTCCCTTTCTCCATCACCCATCCCAACACGCCCATCCAAACACGCAGCGCCGCCAAACGTACAAAAAAAAAAAAAAAATCTCATTATTTCCCCGAGAAGGTAAACATGAGCACAAACATCCTTTTATAAGCTTCCTGCGCATTAATTTCACGGGACCTTTGTGTATTCAATTAGGCATTTAATTATTCGACCACTTTTTTTAAGGAATTCGACCCGGTACTTAATTATTGCTCCCAGGTATTTAATTACTCCTCTTCCTCCCAGTACTTCAGTCTTCGAGGAGATGTAGGATTATTTGGTCAAACTTCTCCCCTATCGACCCACTTTTTTTTTTCCTTTGATTTATCTGAGGATGACGGTACTTCATTGTTGGACTAGATAGGTCCTTAATTAGTCGGCCTTGATGAAGTACTGTGGTATATTGCATGTTATCTTTTTTTTTTTTTTTTTTTTTTTTTGATATATTAATTGATTTGTTCCCTAGTTCAAATCATCAACCACTCGTCTCAGTTAATAAGAAAATCCAGCATTTCGTGATTCTACTTTAGCCTAACGAGTTTAAGCAGACGCTGTGAATAAACAATGAAAGAGTTCAGGGTTCAACCAAGTCAGCATTCGGTCAATTATTTTATACAAACATTGCATTGGAATCAGAACCCACCGCAATCACTTAATCCTTCCCCAACTTTCAATCCGAGCGCGTCCTTGCATCACCTCGCGACAAGCAGTGTGGCGTGCCCCTAAGTACTCCCGCAGCCACCCCGGAGGCTTATCCCGAGCCCCGCACATCTATTTCCCAGCACCCTGCACCCCAGGACGAGGGACCCCAGAATGTTTGGCCGACCCTTGCATATCATTACCAACAATCATAACATTCCACGACCTCCCTTGCCTCTCTTCCCTCATCCCTCGCACTACCACCACCACCCCTCCCTCCCTCCTCCTCCTCCTCCTCCTCCTCCTCCTCCTCGTCAACCCAAGGCCTAAGGCACCTCTCCAAAGGGCCCCGGTCGGTCGTTCTAAGGCGAGCCCTGAGATTCGTAATGTTTATGAGGCGTGATGAATGTGGTGGTTGGCTCTGCTGCGACGGCTCCTCTCCCCCCATCCTAGACTCCTCCTCCTCCTCCTCCTCCTCCTCCTCCTCCTCCTCCTCCTCCTCCTCCTCCTCCTCCTCCTCCTCCTCCTCCACCCTAGTCGTAAGTTTTCCTTTCTTCTCGCTGTTTGTCTTCTTTTTCTCTCTTGTTCTTCCGCCCGTGTTTGCAAGCTTGGTCTCTCTCTCTCTCTCTCTCTCTCTCTCTCTCTCTCTCTCTCTCTCTCTCTCTCTCTCTCTCTCTCTCTCTCTCTCTCTCTCTCTCTCTCTCTCTCTCTCTCTCTCTCTCGTAACTTCAATACTTCCCCGCCCATCTTCCCCTAACTCTCCTTTACCTCAACCTTTCTTACTCCCATTCTAGTCCCTGCTCTCCCTCTCCTCCTTCCTGCTCCTCCTCCTCCATCTCTCTCCTTCACCCTGTGTCACCACCACGAGTTGGCTTAATTGTCGTTCTCGGAAATCTGGTTTAGAAAGGAAAGACAAAGAAAGACACACTGTACAGTAACTCTCATTCCCCCATGTTTAGCTTTGCCTCTATTTTTTTTTTTTACTCCGATGTTTTCCTTCTACCTGTTTGTGTTATGAGTTTTTTTTTTTTACTTCTCTCCTATCCATTCTCCTAGTCATTTAATTTCCGCTAATTCGAAGGCCTGCCACGCCCTCCCGCAGGCTAGCAGGACGCCACCCCTTAGCCAGGTTGCCGTTAAGGGTCTTGGCGCCCCTCGCATCGGTGCACCTCTGTTCCTAAGGCTCTAATTTGGGGTCATTCTAGGCCCACCCGCCCCAGTCATTAGGACCAGCGGCTCGACGAAAGTAATTTTGCGCAGAGCCGCCATCACGATGAAAAAAGAGGGATGACAGATTCCCAGGGAAGTCAATTTTTTTGGTGGATTAAGTGACATTAGGCCTAGCAGGTTATTAGATCCACATCCACCCAGCCTAACCACCTTCCTTCCACTCTATTTCCTCACCGCTACCTTCCATCCACCTCACATTTATCCTTACTGTACAGTAACGAACAGTGGACAAACGCAAGAGCATAAGGAAATTATAGGGAACTGCAAAAGGTCAGTTGACTTACAAATGCAAGGCAGCTCTTAAACCGTGGACAGAATTAAGGGAGGATAAGAAGACTGAAAAAAAAAATAAAAAGAGTAAAAATTTGTATTGAAGGGAAAGGAGAAAATCAGAAATTAAGTCTTGACAATAACAAGAGGGGGGAAAAAAGTTTATTGACGCTCGAGAAATTCCTTACAGGGGAAGAATAGACCTTGATTGGAAAAAAAAAAAATCGTGTAAAAAAACAACTTAACTGTATCGCCTCACACACACACACACACACACACACACACACACACACACACACACACCACACACACACACACACACACACACACACACACACACACACACACACACGTTAAGGTATATATATATATATATATATATATATTTTTTTTTTAAGTTAGTTTTTAGTTCCCATCGGGCAGTTTGGTTTTAGTTCTTTAGCGAGGTGCGCGGTGTGTCGGGAGGCGCCACGACAACTCACCTAATTAAGAAGACTTCTAGGGCACAATTCACCTGTCTGCCGTCCAATTAAGGTATCAATTAAACTTCCAATTAGGTAGAAAAAAAACAGAGGCTAATCAAACGATGGGTGTTCCTCGCCGGCTAGTGGGCGATCAGTTGTCCGTTTTCTCTCATCTCATTCCCTGTTCCGTATGTCTTCAGCCTCGTTTTCTTCGTCACATTCTTTTTTTTCTCTTCAGAATTTTTCTCTCTTGAGGCGCGCTCCAGTATTACAGTTACGTACTTGTTATTTTTTTCTTTGTTTCGTCATTTTCTTTTTTTATTTTTTTCCTCTGTTCACCCGCTTGGTCAATATTGCCAACGCTACAGGGCTCTCGCTAGGACAGGACTGGCAACGCTGAAAGACACTCGCTCAACCATATTGTTTATGAACGACACGAGAAGAGGACCGGGGCACCACGAGGGAGGGAGGGAGGGAGGGGTGAGTGTGATGTAGGAAAGAGTCCGGTTGCCACATAGGCCAAGTTATGTTGTTTCGAAGTTCTAATTTGACTCTTATCTGAGACTGGGTAACGTATAGCCGTAAGGAGGGAGGGTGAGGGAGGTCAGAAAGAGGTGAGGGAGGTTAGGTAGGGAAAGAGGTCATTCCCCGAAACGTAAAACCCCGCAAATGATGATCCAATGCCCCGTAGACATAGTTTATTTGGGTGTTATTGAGCACTTACGTAGAACAAGACTTTTCTGACCCACCACAAAGATTCCAGTCTGGCGTCCTAATAGGTCCTCAGCCGACCTGTAACTGTTCCCTGGGCCAAGATGAAACAATCTGACCCTCCCTTCCGTTCCCCCCTGTCACCATGCCCGTATTAGTCCCAGCTCTCTCTATTATTCTGACCCGGTCTCTTCTCCTTCGTCGGTTTCGATTTGCCTTCACATCACATCCTTCTCCTCTAGTCCTTTTTCCCACTGCGCCTTTCCTCTTTAAACAGTCATATTCTTTCGGCTCCTCTCCCTTTCCTTCCGGTTCCTCCCTTTCCTCTCTCCCTTCACTACTTGAGTAAACTTGAGCTTTCCTTTCCTTCCTCCCTCTCCCAGCCCCGGTATGGTCGGCGTCGTCAAGGCTAAATGGCCGTCATTAGCTTCTACTTTTCATGGGTCGGGGTCGTTACCGCGAGGGGCCTGTCGGGAGAGACTCAGTAAACATGATTCTTAATTAGTCGAGACAGCAGCAGGACGAGAGCCGTGACCCAAGCTGCTGACGGGAATTTGGTGTCCACGTGGCCTCTTTTGAAGTGCTCACCACGGCCCGGGTTCTCAGCGAGAGTTAGCAAACACAAGCTCCAGCGGCTCTACTTGAAGGAGATAACCCGCGTACGACTCCCTTATCCCTACCTGACACCCCGCCGAGGGTATGCTGATGTGTAGGTCTCGGGCCGGGCCACAACAGCACAAAGAGGCACCGACAAAGGCCCTCCACACCTAACAGTATAGACTCAGCTGCGCCTCTTCCTAATCACGCGGTTATTAGCCTTCGCTCTAAACAAAACTTTTTTTTTTCATCTTTTTCTTTTTTTCTTTCCCTCCCTCTCCCAAGCTCTATTAATTTACAAACTGGTGACCGCGTTCAGGCTGCGCTGTGTTGCCGTATGAAGATCTCTTTATTGGTTTTCTCTTCCGTGGTTCCAGGAATTCCAGAACCCTTGGAATAGTAGGAGGAGGGTGTAAGGAGAGGGCAGAGGGAGAGGGGAGGTCGTAAGATAGGAAGGGTGAGTAAGCGGCCTCTCTTTGTTTGTCACGCCAAGAGCACCCCACACCCCCCAACCCCTGACGAGGGAGGCGGGGAAGGAGGAAGAAAAATGTCATAATATAAGTGAAAAAGAAAGTTTTTTTTTTCTCACCTGTGGAGGACGCCCTGGTTGCACCTGAAGGAAGGCAATGTGAAGATACTCATAGTTGACCATACTTACTGAAAAGATGAGAACGGTATTAGAAAGCGAGTCATGTCAGGTATTCAGTGATGATAGAAGCAATACTTATCATGTAAAAGACAGCGTTAGTACTTGTAGTTTTGAAGGTACAAACGAATACGAGGATCCTAATACATTAAGGGGCCAGCACTTGTCTGTGACACGCCGCGGTGAAGGGCTCGTGAATATTCAACAAAGGGCGGAGCACAAACACACACACACACACACACACACACACACACACACACACACACACACACACACACACACACACACACACACACACACACACACACACACACACACACACACACCCCAATCGCTTCTTATCACACGATTCACACCACGCCACGTCAACAGTATATTTCCTTCACTTCCGTTCCCTTATCTTCCATTCTCCTCTCCTTTTTATTTAATTCCTGTCCCATCCCCTCTCAGTTCCTATCCTTTCTCTTTCCATTCTTCCTTGCTCCCTATTTTCCAATCATCTCTCCTATTTCCTTACTTTCCCTTACCTTGCTTTTCTTATAATATCCCCTTCTCCTTCTTGTTCCCTATCCTTGCCTCTGTTCCCTTCCTTACATTTCATTTTCTTTCTCTTCCTTTTTTCCTTCTTTTCCTATCCCTTCTCCTTCCCTTATTCTATGCCCCTCATCCATCACTTCTCTGCCTTCCATTTCCTTCCCCTTTTCTCTCTTTTTCCATCCTTCTGTCTTCATTTCTCCGCCCCCCTTCTCCCTTCCTTCTCATCCTCGCAACTTTTCTAATCCCTTGGCGTCTCTCCCCATCCCTTCCTCCTCCTTGCTCTTCACTTACGTAGAAGATGAGAACAGAACTCACACCCCAGAGACCCACAGATCCCCTGCAGGGTGATAATTTGAGGTGAACGGGCCTTAGGGTATATCAAGAGAGAGAGAGAGAGAGAGAGGAGAGAGAGAGAGAGGAGAGAGAGAGAGAGAGAGAGAGAGAGAGAGAGGAGAGAGAGAGAGAGAGACCCATATGCCAAAGAAAAAAACGAACAACTAACGAACAGAACATAAACGCGAACGAGGTAAGGGAGGGGTAGGTTAACATGATGAAGGATGATGGAGAGAAGGGAAGGGAATGTAAAGATAGAATAATGAGTTAAGGAGCACGTGGGGGGAGAGAGAAAGGCCAGGAAGAGAAGGGAGTAGTAGGAGGAGGAGAAGGGGAAAGGAATGAGTGAATGAAGGAGGAGGGGGGAGAGGGTAGTCGAGGTTGCGATGTATGAGACAGGCAAGATGGGGCGTAGGAATAGAAGGGAAGGGAAGGGAAGGGGCATAAGTCAGGTCAGTTGCACACACCAAGATAAGGAAGGACGTAGAGTTCTTAATCTTTCGTTCAGCGTCGTCACCTTGCGTTCAGCAGCTGCCAACAAAGACCATTGATACCCATTAAGATAAACAGTGTTGTGAAGGCGAAGCATAATGGCAAAGAGGGAGAGGAGTGAGTGAGGGGAGGAGAGTGAGGGAGAGTGCTAAGGCAGGCAGTGACAGGGAACTTTACAACCTACACCCTCTCTCTCTCTCTCTCTCTCTCTCTCTCTCTCTCTCTCTCTCTCTCTCTCTCTCTCTCTCTCTCTCTCTCTCTCTCTCTCTCTCTCTCTCTCTCTCTCTCTCTCTCTCTCTCTGTTCCTGCTGCTGGTGTTACTCCCCTCTTTTCTCATAGCCTCCCTCCCTCCTTCCCTCTCCACTTCTGTCATTAAGAATATGTGTAACGAGTGCGGCTTGACATATGTGATCACGTCGTCGTTACTGCCATCATAAACACGGAGATTAAGATCCGTCGGCAGGGAGGGAGAGGAGGTACAGGAGCGAGAGAAAGGGAGGCAGTAGGCATACGTTTGGAAGGTTGTTAGGGAAGGTACCGCCCCTCTCCTTGTCAGCGAATACCTAGAACTAGCTATTTCTCTCTACCGTACATGAGGGGAGGGAGGGAGAATAGGGAGGAAGAAGAGGAGGAGAATGGGATTTAAAAAGACAAAGACGGAGGGTAAACACCAAAGTACTGAGACTCTTGATCGAATTATTATTTTCTTCATCATCTTTCTCTCTCTCTTAGGGTTTTTCTTCCTTTGTGTGTGTCGGGAAGATTGTGTGCGGCGGCTCACGACCTCCCTCAGAGTTTGTCTTGGAAAATGAGATTGCTATACAAATAATAATTGGATCAAGGCTTAGGTGCAACTTTCAGGAAGGAGGAACACGAGGAGAGAGAGAGAGAGAGAGAGAGAGAGAGAGAGAGAGAGAGAGAGAGAGAGAGAGAGAGAGAGAGAGAGAGAGAGAGAGAGAGAGAGAAATCCACCAAAACACCGTAAGGGGACTTGCACATTGTAGGAGTAGTGAGTTTTGAATTGCAAATTGGATTGGTGTCATCCCATTACGTACTGCGGCTTTTACCGGAGGACTGTGCATTGCAGGGGAGGGTTGTGGCCTGGTAGTAGGCTGCGGGGCTGTTATGTTACGGCAGGGTAAGAAAATGGCATACCGTATGCGTTTGGGTGTGTGGACTGGTTAATGTAGGTTAGTCGATAAGGAGAGAGAGAGAGAGAGAGAGAGAGAGAGAGAGAGAGAGAGAGAGAGAGAGAGAGAGAGAGAGAGAGAGAGAGAGAGAGATGCGAAAAAAAAATAACAGTAAGTTTGAAAAAAGTGGGTAGTGTAAAATAAAACACAAGAGAAAACGATAGAGAGAAATACAAGCGAGGATAGGAATAGGGAAAAGGCCAATTGGGAGAGGGATTAAAAAAAAAAAGGGGGAGGGAGAAAGAAGAAAAGAAATAAAAAAAAAGGCAGAAACATAAGGGGAGAAAAGGGAGGTGGAGATCCTGCCTGTGCCAAAATCACTCGCGGCCTCCCCTCGCTCGCAAAAAAAAAAAAAAAAAAGATGAAAAAAGAGAAACGAGAAAATATAAATCTCACTTCCCCTCGGCTGTCCCCTTGTCTTCGATTTCATTCTCGCCGGGGCGGCCTCGTATTAATCCCGGATTTACGGCGGGCAAGCAGGAAATGAAGTAATAACCCCAAAACACGACGAGCCTCAAAGAGAAAGAAAATAGGAACAAAATGACGTCTGTATCATCCACTCTTGTTGTGTGTTCCAATCTTCTCCTCCTCCTCCTCCTCCTCCTCCTCCTCCTCCTCCTCCTCCTCCTCCTCCTCCTCCTCCTCCTCCTCCTCCTCCTCCTCCTCCTCCTCCTCCTCCTGTATCCCTCCAATAGCCCTCAAGAAAATGAAAAATACTCGAAATTCCCTGATAATTCCATCGATGGCGTAAAACGGATGAGGAACAGGATGCCAAAGACTCAATAAATCCCCTTCTCCCTCTTCCCTTCCTCCTCCTCACCCCAACAAAACCTATACTGATCTGCCCAAGGGAGGGGTGAAGGGTGTCATTTGGCACAAGTTTTCTGCGGGATGGGTTGTTGGGAGAAAGAAGGGAAGGAGGGAAGGTTGATTTTATAGGCCTATCTGGAGGGGGTATCGCGAAGACTGCCAAAAAGGAATACATTAGCCAGATTTTTTTCCCTTTCTTCTTTTTTTTTTTTCGCTCCGCATTTGATGAGTCACGGAGATTGGATGAAATGAATGACTCACACTATTGTCTCTCTCTCTCTCTCTCTCTCTCTCTCTCTCTCTCTCTCTCTCTCTCTCTCTCTCTCTCTCTCTCTCTCTCTCTCTCTCTCTCTCTCTCTCTCTCTCTCTCTCTCTCTCTCTCTCTCTTATAGGGCACTGCTGTGGTGGCACTCTCAGTCGTAGCGATAACAATCGATAAGGCTCCTTTCCCTCGGTGAATTAAGCTGTGAAATGACCCTTAAAACGGCCGGTGCAAGAAGCTGCCGATTGCGTCCTTCAGCGCCTTCTGCGTCATATGCCAACACATGCGTAGTGGTTTCGTTCTCAGTGTCTAGGCCAAACCCGCAGGTTGGGGTATTTGAGGCAGCAGGGGATAGATGGGATGTGTCCTGAAGGGAGTGTAACAACGTGCACGTGTTGTGTAGAAGCGAAAAATAACCTAGGAAGAAATGGGCCCGTCGACAACTAAGGGGCTTGTTTATGTGACAGGCCGCGAGGAGGGGCGATCAGCGTTACCAACCATGTGCGGGGGACGTGCGCCTCCAGGAAACA
>NC_087167.1:12780000-12822500 GCF_035594125.1 Scylla paramamosain | reverse complement strand
TTTCCCTGATGATATCTCCCACCTCTCCGTCTTCCCCCCTTAACGAGTACTCCCTTAAGCTTCCCTTCCCCTGTGCCTCTCCTTCTCCCTTTTACCTCTCGACCCGCGAGACTCACGCCCTGCGGTGTTCACGGCTAGCTCAGGCTAGGCGGGTGACAGGTGATAAGTGCGCCGTGTGTCTAGTAACGAGCGCGAGGCAGGTGAAGGAAACAGGTAGGTGGTGCCCCCCGGGCGGCGGGGCACCGAGCGCAGTGTTCGCTTACCTCACCCACCCCACCCACGGGTTCTCATTCAGCCATTACTTTCATTCCAAATTATTTATAATAACCTAATTATTACATATATAATTTACTTATTTATTTACTTTTACCCTAGTTTTACTTAAGATATACTACTGATTACTATTATAATTATTTTATTATTATTATTATTATTATTATTATTATTATTATTATTATTATTATTATTATTATTTTTACTACTACTACTACTACTACTTCTACTACTACTACTACTACTACTACTACTACTACTTCTACCAATGTTTATTTATATCTTCCTTGTCATCATGTCTTGTGTACACAAAGTGTTCTGGTGTGTGCGCCGCGTGTCTGGTGTTCACCCTGAGTACCTAAATAAGTAGTTCCTACCACACACTGTGTAGGTGTTCACTCTCACTGTCCACGCGCGCTGCTCTCTGTGCGACGCGTGTTTAGTACCATGAAAGGTAACTGTGTAAGACGGTAAGATAAAAACTTGTTAAACGTGGTAACTTTATTGTAGTCATACGTGTACTTTTTACTGTAATAACGCTGTAAATTTTGACATTGTAAAGCTGAAATGTCGGCCGATGCCACCCTGCGTTGAGCGTAATGCGCGAGCGCCCGGGGAGGAGGAAGACGAACTCAGCTTAAATAAATACATACAAACGACTTGGTAACAGAAAAAAAAAAAAGTTTTAATTCACCCCTTGCGGAACAAACGCGAGTCTGGGTCTCCAGCCACTATTCAAATCTGTTTTATGCTTATAAGTGTTATTCTAATCATCTTCACTATTCATGCCCTGATATCCATCTAAAGTTAATCACCCACCTACACCCACACACTTTATCCTCATTCAATACCCACTGAAACCCACACACATCTAATAACTGAAATTTATTACAGCATAACTTCAAAGGTAATTGTATTTCTTGTGATCTTTCTCTGTACCTTCAACCAAAGTTTTCAGGTTTCTTAAGCCGTCACAGCCCGGCCTTCTTTCTTCTGCCCAGCCACGGTAAGGTCCTCCGGTGGTAAGTCTGCCTCTCAAAGCTGCCAGGGATGTAGGATGCGATTGGGTAGTAGAGTTTAGCACACGTGAAGGATATATAATTTATTCCAGTTATTCATCAGTAATTTAATGGGTTTTGAGCGGAAAGTAGATAGTTTTTTTTTTCTCATATTTCTTGACCCGTACATCACTCCCCTGTCCTCGTTTATCAGATACAAGTGTTGCATTATGGGAATTTACGCCCTATAGACACCATCATATATCACGTGCCTTTGATGCGTATGAAATATATATTAATAATTTATAGTCTTACGCCCCCGAGAAGGGAGCAAAAAATATATATAGATAAATTTTTCCGTGGTGTGGGAAATTCTCTTAAGGGGTCGCCATATATATTAGGGGGCACGTGCCTGGGAAGATTCATGGTGGTTGAGCCTTTGCCCGGAAAGTTAGCCCCAATCCAACCCCCATGACCCCGTCAAGCGTGCAGGGCCGCGCGTCCCCCGGCACCCCGTAAATTCACTAGTAGGCGAAGATGATTTTGCTTCCAGAATTCGATAGTAGTCTTAATACTCCTGGAAGTCATTGCGTTATATTCTTTTCACTTCCTTACAAATATCTCAGTACCTACCTTGTATTCTGACCTGTGCATTTCGTTTCCAAGCACTTTGTTGTACCCTGATGATACATTTATTTGTACAACATCTCCATTTCGTATTGTCAAGAAATATTATAACATTATTCACGAAAGAAAAGTGCACGTAACTGTTTAAAATTGGAGTGTTTTGCTCTTAAAGTTTGCCAATTTGTTGAAATAAAGGTACACGACTCGCCTTGCAGTTCCTTGGAGAAGATAAAAGGTAAAAGCGCCTCCTCATGACATGTTCCGTGCAGTTCGTTGCGTCTTTATAGGTCGTTTGGTGAAGTTAGCGTCACCTTACACTTCATTATTTAGCGTTGTTACGAACTTTTTTTTTTTGTCTTATCTTGCGTCGTGCTACTAAAACACACACACACACACACACACACACACACACACACACACACACACACACACACACACACACACACACACACACACACACACACACACACACACACACACACACACACACACACACACACACATATTAGCGTGTTACTTTCGTATCGCTCTAAGGGCCAGACAACCCCCGCCCTTATACTTCAGCTCGGAAAAGGTACGGTGCCTTATTTGTCTTAACCGCGGACGTGAAGGCTATAAAAGTATGTCCCACCTTCTCCACATTTACATAATTCTTACATTTTCCTTCCTGATGAGGTTATGGCACAGTTTTCCCTCGAGATCGTCAACATAGAAGCAGCTCATCACTTGGTTCGACGGAGAAGGCTGAAAAATAATAGCTTTTCTAGATGTCGCTTCCGTCTCCCCGCGGCGACGGAGTGGCTGGTGTTATTATATCTGAGCCTGATTTACGCGGCCATCCATCCCCCTTTATGGCGAGCCCAGTGACTTGTTGAGCGCCGCCCGTCCAGACATGGGAGCGGTTCCTTGTTATATGGGTATTGTTTTGACGATTTCGTGGAAGGTGTAGGTAGGTGAGGGATGTAGGTATTGGGGCGAGGGGAGGGAGGGAGGGACGGAGACCAGGTATTGTAATCAAGGTAAAATATCTTCCATTGCTCCTACGGGTTCTGTAGTTTCCGGATGATAAATTTTTATGTTTTAGGGTGCCGAGTAATTATTCATTGCGATTTCGTAGTACCTTTTATTGCTTATTTCTATATTGGGTAGGATTGTTTTTTTCTTGCGAGTGAGAAACAGATTTCTAGGAGCGTGGAGGAATTAGCGTTGTGTTGTCACTTTGTTGTAGCCCGGCTGTCGCCACCACAATACGGGCGCCTCCCCCGACCCTCCCCACTCCCTCCCAAGCCCCGTCGCATGACACCCCGCTCCTCCACGTCCACCAGAATCTCTGGGGTCCTTGGACGCCCTCAGCTTCCTCTGTTCTCGTGGCGGGGCGGGGGCACGACACGACCCTCAGCTCAGGTCAGGCGTGCAGGCGTCATCGCGGGACCTCTCCATGAGCCGCGGAGGGCGAGCAACTCAACTATCATAGGAGTTTATTGTTTCCACGCTCTCCGTTGCCTCGCTTGGAGCAGCCTCGCGTTGAGCAAGATAAGGGGGAGGTGACCCTAAATGGAGGATGGCGCCCCTTCCTGACGCCCCCGTGAGGCCGCCGTCTCCGCGACACACGTGCCAGATGACCAACTCACACCCTTTGCTGCCCGCCGTGTCTCCCCTTCCCGGCCCAGCTGCCTCCTGACACCCTTCAATCCACCATTGACGTTTTTCCTTTCCTTTCCTGCTCTACGTTTTCTTCCTCCGTGCCGCTGTTCACTTTACTTTCCTTGACTTTTCCATCACCTCCTCACGTGTTCCTTACAATCCTTTGCTATTGTTTCGTCTCGCTACTTTCTCTTTTTTCTTCAACTGCTCTCCTGCTCTTCCTCCTGTCTATTCGTCACGGGTGGAGGGTCAGGCTGGGTCGCGGCGGGGCGGGGTGGGCGTGGTGGGCTGAGTGATGACTGCCAGTATCTCAACCTCAACCTCTGCTCCTCGCTGTGCCTTCTCCCTGCCTCCGTGCTGCGAGCCCTCTGTGCTGTGTGAGATATACTCTACCTAGAGCGCTTAGCTACACACCAAAGCAATAATCTTTAGTTGTAAGTTAGGTTGTAGTGACCCAGACTTACTCAGTGGCTCCTTACACCCACCATCCTCAACTTATTATTATTTTTTTTTAAGTGTAATTCACCCTGTCACTGTTTTCTGTTCTCTCTATCCCTTTTTTTTTTTTTTTTCATGATTTCTGTTTCATATTCCGGGGGAAGGGAAAAGAGAATTTTTGGCATTTTTTATACGTATATATTTTTCATCTTAATATTCTTTTTAACGTAAATCTTGTTCGGTCATCTGTTTTATTTATTTATTCATTTGTTTATTTATTTATTTATTTATTTATTTGAATTATTTTACACATTTTATTTTCTTAAGGACTACCACCACCGCTCTCGGGTTCCCCCAAGCCTGTCATGTAGAGGTAGTGGTGTCACCCCTGTCCTTCCCTCCCCCCGACCCCTGTCCCCCATTCCCTCCCTGTGGCGCTGAAGAGAATTTTTGTGGAAGTGACGGTCAGGTCGCCGCCTCGTGACAACTCAACGCAATAACTCCACACACACAGAGAAAGAGAGAGAGAGAGAGAGAGAGAGAGAGAGAGAGAGAGAGAGAGAGAGAGAGAGAGAGAGAGAGAGAGAGAGAGAGAGAGAGAGAGAGAGAGAGAGAGTTATCTAGACGGTTAAATATATAAACACTTAGGAAATTAAGAAGATTATTTTAGGTTTTTGTTCCCTTTTGCGTTACTGATAAAGAGAGACACAAACAAGGGACAATACTCTATATAACTTACCTAACGAGAGAAAAGCGAAGCGAAGAGAAAGGGAAGGAAGAAGATTAAACAAAGAATCAAAGCAACGCTAACAACGACAAAAATAAGAACACCAGGCGAAAGGGATGAAGAAAGAGAGAGAGAGAGAGAGAGGGGGAGGGAAAATACAAAAGATAAAAAACACGAGAAAGCAAAGAGGAAGAGACAACGCGGGGAGGATAATAATGAAGATGAAAGATGAAACAGGGGAGAGAGGAAGGGAGGGAGAGCGAGATACGTGAGATGACAAAAGTGGGAAAACAAAAGAAAGAGGATAGGAAAGCAACGATGACGAGAGAAAGAAAGAAAGAAGGAAGGAAGGAGGGGATGAGGAAAGGATATAAAAAGATAGAGAGCCTTTTATTTTTTTAATGGCAGTCCGGCATTAGCGTAGGACAAAGAGCTAAGTGTGGGGATGGTCGTTAGGGAAGAGTCACTGGGGCGGAACAGAAGCTTCGCGTAGGAAGGGGCGTGGTTGGGGGGGGCGGTGTGGGGTAGGTCACTTGCAGCCTGAGGGAGGGAGGGAGAGAGAGAGACAGAGAATAGGAAGGGAGGGATGGAGTAGAAAGGCAGGGATGGAAGGAAAAGATGCATTTACTATACATATTGTTATTAGTTGTTTTTCTGAGCCGCTCTTTGTTACAATGTAAAGTAAAAGTAAATATTGTATACTATTCTATTTGTGATTTGCTTACTGTTACAAATTTGCGCACTTTTTCCTATTGCATCCAAGTCCTGATGACGGACACTTGTTATCTTGGTTATTAGTAATCTTCTATTCTTGCTATGTATGAGTGCTGGAACGTGGTGTGCCAGTAGTCAAGTCACTTCAGTCAGTCGAGTGCTTTGGTATCACTTAGCCAGCGGTCGTAGTGTTAGTCACATGCTTGCCATTGTCAGTTCGCACTTCTAACTTGGTATTAATGTTTGCCTGCCAGGACTCGAAGTTTGCACATCTGCGTTTGCTACAAGGGGGATGTTGCCGTGTGACTGTTTGTGTGTATGGCATAGGTACTTGTATAGAGGATGGGTTGTACGCATGATTTTTTATGAATATTGTGTGTTTGTCTATCCTTGATCAATACCTGTAATTAAAGACATCATTTTGCCTTTTAACGCATAGTTTAAAGCCACCTCTTCCTCTTTTTTTTTTTTTCGCTAGTTATATTGGGAGGAAATGGACTTACCTCTTTTTTTTTTAAGTTATAATAGATAGACATTTTCTTAGCAGTTCCTTTTAGCAAGTGCTTGTTTTAACCTTATATCACTAGAAGCATTAACACCTGTCTTTTCGTAGATGCAGATTCGCTCTTTGTTTAGATATAGAACCAGTATTTTACGTTTTATCGTCTCTTCCCTTACTGGACTAGATCAGCTCAGTATTGTATTTTTGGCACATGCTCTCATCCGTGTGTGTGTATGTGTGTGTGTCTGTATACATTCCTGTCTTTGAAGTGGTTTGGTTCTTAGCACATGTTTCGTCTATCACATGTCAATAGTAAAACAGGCTTGCCTTTTATCACTACTTCTCTGTTAAGGGCTTGGGTTACTGTTCATGTTTGCACCGTGTTGATACTTTATACAGCTTGATTCCCGTGTGCCCCGCTTCAAGCATCGTGCACTAGTCTATCAGGTGATAAAAGTTTGCTATTGGTCAGTGGTCACCTGTCTTTAATTCTCGGGTATCTTAGCTCTGATCCTCAAGCTCTGCCGTCTTGCACTTCTTTGGGTTGCTCCGTGTGATTTGCTCCTCCGTGTCTCACCTTAACCCAAATGCCTCCTCTCCTAACTAGCACAGTAATCCACCTCTGTCTTCACAAGAATTGGGCATCTTCGTTTGTAGCTGTTGGTGATTGCTTCGGACTAGTTCTTCAACGCCTCTCCATGCTAAGATATGATGTGGTAGTTAGCCAAGTAATCCACCTCGCTGTCGTATTAAGCAACGAGCACCTTGTTTGTAAAATGTGGATTAGCTCTTAAATGCTTCTGGATAAGACACCAAATAATTCACCTCACTGTTCTAATCACCAAAGGGCATCTTGTTTTATATAATTAACGGATTAACTGTTTGTATATACATGATGGCGTGCCCTTGACTGGTTTATCACGCCTGCTGGTTCTGTAGTTAGTGTGTTTTCACATCTTGTATCTACTCGCTGATTGGGTACCTGCACCGTGTGTCGCTCCGATGATTGGGTGGTTAACTGCACATGTGAATGCCTGATTGGTTCTGGCGTCATGCTTCACTAACTAGGTAGTCAGTACCTACTGTAAATGTCACTAAACAGGTCGTGTATTAATTTTAGTGGTGCATTTTGTTGCATTTAATTATGTGTATCACAGCTGGTTGTAGACACAGACACACTGCGTCTAAACAGGTGGTGCGTTGATTGTAGTGGTGCATTTTGTGACATTTAGTTTTCTGTTCCCTTGTTGGTTGACCTGACTCACTGCAGCTGAACAGGTTCTGCATTTTGTGGAGTTTAGTTGTGTCACCTTGTTGGTTGGCTTGACACAGTACACGTCTTCCTTGCTTTTTGTTGCTTCACTATACACCTGGTACTTCTCTGTCCGCTGGCACTTAAAAGACCATATTCTCTAACGTTTCTGCATCTTATCTCGACTACTTTTAACAGATTCCGGTAGAAGTTATTAGGGGTTTCCAAGTATGTTTTCTAGCTAACGACAGCTTAATAAAAAATTATGCATCATCAGTGGGTAAGCACTCATAGGAACCTACTAATCACTTCTGGCCTTTGAAAGTAGTCCTTTTGAGAGTACAGAATGCTTTGAAATATTAAGTACTATACACGAAGGCAAGTTGGAATGAATAATGTGCCTGAATCCTAAAGCAAGTTTTATTGGTAATTGTAACTGCTTGCTTCTGAGATAATTTATTGCTTTTTTGGAGGGATTTTCGAGGTATTAATCTGCACATCCGCGGCTCCTGAAACACGTTACCGTAATCGTTGGTGAATCCACGCGGCTGAAGGACATCGAACTAAGTGGTCCTGCCGATAACCCGATGTTGTGTTTGTGTTGCGATGACATGATGATTATGATGATGATGTGCCTATGTCGAGTATGTGGCTTCAGCGTTTGTTTTGTCTTTCCTGGGTGTCCAGCGAGGCGTGGTTACAGCGCCAAGAATGCTGCTCCCTACCATTACCACTGTCACTCAAGCCCACATCCTTTATACAAAACCTTCCTTCTCCAACCCGGTGTGTGTGTGTGTGTGTGTGTGTGTGTGTGTGTGTGTGTGTGTGTGTGTGTGTGTGTGTGTGTGTGTGTGTGTGTGTGTGTGTGTGTGTGATCCTACCCTTTTCTACCCTCGTGCACTAACAGCCTAAATATCCTGCGTAACGCTGTGGAAACCTGCCCCACCTGCCGTCCTCCTGTCCACACACAACCTGCACGTGCCTTTCCTTCCCCTGCGGCCTGCACATCAGCACACAACGCCCGCCGAGCGACCCCTGCCCGCCGTCCTGCCCTGCTTGTGGATTCACCGTGACTTCACCCCCGCTGGGTCTTCTGTCGCGGCTGAGGTGACGTCATCGACTGAGACCAAGGAGCTACTTCTGTTTTACCTGCCACTCCCTCTGCCCTGCCGTGCTGCCGTCTCGACTGCTCCTCCGCCAGATACTCTAGGTCTCACAACCCTCGCCCTGCGTTTGCCACACTAGCTTCTCTGACTCAACTGACTCGTTTAGTAGCGACTGTCCGGTGACTCAAGCTGTGTTCTACATATGTACTAGAATCCTAACCCGAACGCTTATACTACTAGCTGTTTTCTGTGCTTTGCGTCTTCCACTTCATTCCTAACTGTTTTTCATACTTCATTACGGAAACCTATTTCTCGAGTCAGGATGTGCAGCGACGCGGGACCGAACGACCGACCAGCGCGGAAAATATTCGGCGAAGACGAGGAAAATATGAGCCCTTCGTTGCGGTGCCGACGACTTCGTTAAGACTTTTTGTATATGGAGAGGGCGGAAGGGAGGGGAAAACTGTGTAAATCTAAACCCTAGGGAGAGGGGAAAAAAAAGGAAAAGAAAACAAGCCTTCTTAGCGATCCATGGCGTGAGATTGGGCCTTAAGAAATTGGGAGGGAAGAAAGGCGGAGGGAGGGTTGAGGGGAAGGCAAGGTCTGCGCAGCGGGACTGTCACCGTAACTTTGCGCGGGGAATCCTGGCGTGAGATGTGAGAGGCACGGCGCCCGCTCCACCTGATGTAGGGGCAAAATACTTCTCTCTGAGGGATATGTGTATGGGAGAGGAAAGGGAAATGGGTAGAAGATCTTTAGGGAGTATTTTTTTGTAAAGAGGTGAGGAGGCTAAGGAAGTAGGAAAGAAAAGTTATGAGTAGGGACAGGAGTTTAGGTTAGGAGTGAGAGGAAAGAAGGGAAGAAGTAGCAGCAAGAGGTCGGGCTAGGGAGGAAGGAGAAATTAGTGGGAGGAAGGAAGGTAGGTAGAGGAGGGCAGGAGGGAAGGAGTTTGATCATAATGTGCTTAACGAGCAAACGAGGGAAGGAGAAAATGAAGGAAGGAAGAAGGGGATTAAGGTCGCTGGAGGGGATGACGTAAGCAATAATGTTTCACAGTAATGGCGAGAATTATGATAAATCAGAGGGAGAAAAAAAATCTAACGCTCCAGGAAATGAGAGAAGAAACGTGTCATTAACTCACCAGAAAGAAAGTAAAAAAAAAAAAGAACCATAACCATATACTTCAAAACAAACAAACAAACAAACAAAGGCTATAGGCGTATCCCTCTCCTTACCATATATTAACCTTCCCTTCTCCTAACCCTCACTAAACTTACCTCACTCTTCTCTCTCTTATCCCCACACCACTTCATCTCTATTCACCCATCCCTACCAAGCCTTCCCCATCAAACCTCCACCCCTGCAACCTTAACTCCAAGCACCCCTGAACCACCGCCTTTATCACAGAGGGTTACCGGAAGGAGAGGGTGGGGAGGTTTAAAGGGGGCGGGGAGATCAGTTTCCAGACATTCGTGGAAGCGGGAGTAGAAGTGATGACTGTGATAACACGCGAGGCGGCCACTCTAACGAAGCATAGACACCCGCTTAGTTTATGGGAGGGCTCGACTAGCGCTATACGAGAGAGAGAGAGAGAGAGAGAGAGAGAGAGAGAGAGAGAGAGAGAGAGAGAGAGAGAGAGAGAGAGAGAGAGAGAGAGAGAGAGAGAGAGAGGGGATAGGAGTAGTGTCATCTTTTTTTTTTCTCCATGTTCTTCCAGTTAAAGCGGCCATTTTTATTTCATTTATTTTTTTTACGTGTGCAACTCAAATATTTCACTTGGATTTCCGTCTTTTTTTTTTCTGCCTTTCTCCCTTTCAGCTTTCTTCTTTACCTTTTCTTCGTTTCTCTCTTTTTTTCTTTCATTCTTTCTATCCCTTTTCCTTTTCTCCTTTCTCCTTTTCTCTGCCTTCGTGGTGTGCCGGGTTGTGTTTCATGGGGTAGCAGTTATGGCTTTTAGCTGGCTCGCGCTCACACTCTCGCGATCTCTTGCTGTGAAAGGATTGGGTATAAAAATGGGTCTCGAATTTTTAAGTCTGAAATTATCGCCCATGAAAAAGGCTGAAAAAAGGGGAGGGAAAAACGTATTTTTACCGTTGCATCATGAAGAAACATTATATTATTATTATTATTATTATTATTATTATTATTATATCAAAATCCAACGTTTATTTCTCGACCACGTGCCGTAAAAATATAACTTTACCTAATTTTTTTTTTTCCGCTACTCTCCAAATACGAAAATAGTACACACAGATATTAGTTAGATTAGCTTTCCTGGAGTTCGGTGCGTGTGCATGTGTGTGGCAGAAACAGGTAGATAGTCAGGAGTAAGTAACATTGCGTGCGTGTAGTTGCGTGCAGGTACTGACTATAACGATGACAGATACGGAGTTCGTTCTTGCCGGTACACACGAAGCAGGTAACTAGAGGCGGTAACTGAGTGTCCTTGCGTTGCGTGTCGGCGCGTGAGGTTTGGCAGGAGTGTAGCAGTAAGTTGTGCAGAGAAGCTTTACGGAAATCAGGGTTGGTGAGGATGCTGCTGGTAGGGTTTGAGTGCTGTCTTTGCCTTGAATCTTCTTTGGTGTCTGTGCACCTGTTCTGCTTTAATTCAGTTCTTCTTTCTCCTCCTCCTCGTCCTCCTTCCTTTCCCTTCTACTGTTGATCTGAGTTCAAGTGTAAAATGAGATGATCTTAGCATTAATGCAATGACTCTCTCTCTCTCTCTCTCTCTCTCTCTCTCTCTCTCTCTCTCTCTCTCTCTCTCTCTCTCTCTCTCTCTCTCTCTCTCTCTCTCTCTCTCTCTCTCTCTCTCTCTCTCAAACCCAAAGCGCCCATCGCCGCCCTGGTCACCGTAACACCGTCGCTCAGGGTCCTCCGGTAGAGTAACGTGTCACTTAAGGGGTCACTACTACTTTTTTTCTTCTTTTTTTGTAAGTCAAGGTAATACTTTCCATGAGTTATATTTATATATATATTTTTATTTGTAATTACGTATATATTTTTTTTCCTTTTCTTTATTTGCCTTTGCCGCTGCCACGCCCCCGCCGTTACTCGCGCCACGCCCACTGCCGCCGATCCTCGCAGCTTATGATCTTTGCTTGCTTCTATTACAAATCGTGTCCAATACTTCGTACCGTTTGAAGCGAGTCACGTTCAAGTCATCGTGTTCTTGGTTCAGTTCACTCTAGTTCACTAGTCCACGTGGGGCGCTGGCGTGCATTTGCAGTGTGCTGAGGACCCTTGCCGCCCCCGCTAAGGGCCCGCGCGACATCGACCTGCAGTGTCCTGAGGGAGGGGGTTGCCAGGACACAACCACCACCAACACAAAATATCGGCCAGGGGTGCAACCAGCAACCCTGAGACCTCCGCCACCGCCACGCCGCAGTACAGCGCGTGTCTCCTGGGTCTGCCTCCCTCCAGCAGCCCCGGGGGTTGTGTTGCGTCACGTTGTCGTCACTGCGTCACGTCTGCCACACACCTTGTTGAGTGTTACTGGTCGTGCGGTGCGGGCAAACTTAACCAAAAGGGGGGAATGTGTTGTCTGGGTTTCAATATGAAAAGGAGAAAGAGGAAAAGAAAAGAAAATACAAACAATATAGAGTAACTTCTATTCTTGTATTAATATTATTATTATTATTATTATTATTATTATTATTATTATTATTATTATTATTATTATTATTATTAAGTGTTCTAATAAATCTTAATCGGGCAAGTGCTTTATTTTTTTGTGTCTTTGAAGGGAGGTGCTCACAAGTCATTCCGTCTATTATGGGGTTTACTTGTCGTTCAGTCACTTCACGTCACCATTTCAATCAGTCAGATCCATCAGTTAATTCCTCAACCAAGAGTTTACCATTCAGTCAATCAGATCGTTTAAGCCAACACCAGTTATTAATTTATCTCTCATTCAATATTTTTTTTTTTCTGCCTATCAAATATTTCAGCCACTTCAATAGAAGAAAGCAAATTAAACATTTAGTCAACCAGTTAGTTAGCCGTGCAGTCAGTCAGTCAACCAGTCCAACCCATCCGCACCCCCACTGCCACCACCTACTACCACAATATTGTGAGTGAATCCGCAGCCTTTCCTAGGTACCATAGTCGCCGCAGCGCCTCACTACTCGCTCCGCTACTCACCACAGCTTACCCTCACCTTCTCCTCTGTCTTCCCTCCTCTCTCTCTCTGTTTCACCTCTACCTTAGTACCAGGAACAAATAGGATATATTCACTCGGATCTATACCATTATGCTACCTACCACTTTCCTCCTCCTCCTCCTCTCTTCCATAGTGATTGTTGTTATTGTTGTTGTGTTTGTGTCATCTTGTTTGGACTGATTGATTGTTTTGGGGAGATGACAATTTTTTTTTCTTTTTCTTTTTTCTTTTTTTTTTTCTTTTTATTTTTTTCTCTGACTGCGGATTCACTCTGCCCGCCGCTACGGGTCCTAACAGCCGCGAGACTACTTGTGTGTTGATGATGATGATGATGATGATGATGATGATGATGATGATGAGTGGTGATGATGATGATGATGATGATGATGATAATTTGGATAGTCATAAAATACTGACACCAGCACCTGACATAACTTTAGCAATGCACCTCTTATATAATCACGGTTGCTGTTTTTTAGAGAGATTTTTTCGGCACTCTCTCTCTCTCTCCTCTCTCTCTCTCTCTCTCCCCTTCTCTCCCTCTCTCTCTCTCTCTCTCTCTCTCTCTCTCTCTCTCTCTCCTCTCTCTCTCTCTCTCTCTCTCTTCTCTCTCTCTCTCTCTCTCTCTCTCTCTCTCTCCTCTCTCTCTCTCTCTCTCTCTCTCTCTCTCTCTCTCTCGCCGCCTGGCTCTCCTCCCGCTATGGCTGTCATAACAAGGAGGGGGGGTTTGGGCGCCTTGCTGGCCTCACTGCTGCCTCTCAGATCACCTGTAACACAGCGGCGACGCTTCCTTAGGTAGATGTTTACCTGTTAACTTGTATCTTGTTTTTTTTCATCTTTGTGGAAGTGGATCCTGGGGTGGGACTGGCGCGGTGGGTTGATTAATTTGTTTTTTTTGTTTTTCTCCCCATTTCTTTCTTAAGATTTACACTCGTATTGATAATTTTAGTGAGGTTAGTTTGAGGTTAGTGTTTATCATTACGTTTTAATCTTATTAGACGTTGTAATAATTACTTTCCATTTTTCCCAATCTCCAATATGTTTATTTTTTTTCAAGGAAATATACTTTTTTTTTTTTTTTTATAATAACGAGATATTCATTCATACACTAAGTAATTTGATCTTGTTCTTCTTTCTCAACGCCCTTCTTGATATCACGATCGTCTTGTCCTGCAGGCTCTGCTCGTTTCCAAACGCTTAGATTTGACTCTCAGCTTTAGACTATGCCTTGCGCTGCTTTAAGTCCTCTGTGACTCCTGCGACGCACAGTACTGGGAAGTGCACCGCGCCTGATCCTTCTACTGTCCCTTTGATGAACCGCTATGTTTTGGTATCTGGTTTTATTTGTGTCTCCCGCACGCTGATACGCTCATGCTATCAACATGTAGTTACAATGGACTTAATGTAATTTGTCTCTTATAGCTCACTCAAATTACATTGTTTGTGCTTGCAATTTTTACTTAACATCGGGTGTAGCAATCTGTGCACTTTTATAGAACGTCTCACTCGTCTAGCTCTGTTTAAAGTTTTCATATATCTCTTAGTGGTGCTTGGTGCTTGTTGTGTTTCTCGTCTCAGCATCACCTGCACGTGCGTTGCTATCCTTTATAATAAAACACTTACGCAAATCACCACGCCTTCTAATCCGCAAAACCGCCTCGTGAAGCAGTCTGGCCTTCCCGAAACTATTACTGTCACCGTAATGGAGAAAGGGGCAAAATTCCCTTCTACCTCTCCTGGGTCGCGTCAGGAGTCTTGGGTCGTGCTCCCCTTCGGCCGCAGCTTTCCTAGTTAGGATTCAGGCGGTAGATGGAAGCTGTGGTTGAAAGAGATCGCGGCTTTGTGTCCCTGGCGCACCGGCCCTCCCCTCCCATTCTCCACCTTGGGCCAGCGAGCACGTCGGCCGCGGGTCACCTCCAGGAGTGTGAGGCACTCACCCCCCCTTTACTCTTCCGGCGGACACACCCATACGTCTGAAAGTAAACAAAAGGGCGTGTCTCGGCGTGCTCATGGCCAACCACATCTTTCCTTTCGAATTTGCCCCGCCCCCGTCTGGCAGCGCGGTGTTAGATGTACGATAACAAGCACTTTCCATCAGAAAGTCGGCTTGCAACGACAACGACGACCAACATCAACCCTCGCAGCGGGACCAACCTTGTTATTCTCTTCCTTACCTCTCCTCCTCCTATCCTCCCTCACCCTCCACTCCTCCAGTAGCCTTCTCCTCCACCCTGATTGTTCTATCCTTCCATCCTAGTGCTGTTGTTTTTTTTTTTATATATGTTAGGGACTTGCTTACGGAAGCAGCACGGTTCCGGGAAGCAGCCAGACTTCTTCAAGCCTTCAGGCACAGAGCTCCCAGTATTTACACATTCTTCCTTACAAAGAACTCAAGGCGAGCCAAGCAAACTTTCAAAACATAAATCCAAAATGTTGACGTTATCGACAAAAGAAGTGTCACCCGCATATGTGGCTGTAATATTTTCCCTCAGAGGACACGCGTACTGAATCAGAACTATTGTCGAGAAACCCAAGGTGCGCGGCCCCCACAGCCTCCTCCTGTCACCGCAACATGATGGGCGAATCTCCGGCACTTTTTTTTCTTTTTTTAAACCTTACATCCTTTTCACACACACCCTGACGAGGCTTTCCCTTTCCTGCTCATCAAAGCCTCCGCTCCTTTCCTCCTCATTTCGCCTCGCTCTCACCCGAGGCTCTTTTTAATACACTAGCTGTCCTTTTCCTGCCGTGAGACTCGCCCGCCCCCCGTGTGGCTCTCTCGCGTGTCGTCACCAGCAGCAGCACCAGTGGCACTCCTACGTCGGCACCCTCACCCCCTGACCGGGGCACCACTACTCAGGTCAAACAGGCAAGGTAGTGAGGATACATGACACGTCCTCCTAGACCTTATGTACTCCGTCCTGACAGCCTCTTCCTCTTCCTCCATGTAGACACACACCTTTCATTCCTCCTCGTCCTCCTTTACCTCCTCCTCAATTTTCACATCTTATGAAAAGTAAAATTTGTGGAAACAGAGCAGGCTGTGGATGAGCCGCCGCACGTTGGGTGAGTCACGAACATAGAAGTAAATTATACGTGTTCACCACAACGAAGCATGTGTTGGTACATCCTTAGCGGACTTTGAGCGCTGGAAGGACGGAAGCAATCTGCCGGCTTCCCCACACTTGGCTCTTATTACCGCAATTTTGCCGGCGAATCCCACTTCCTAATCCCGTCTCCTCACTACCTCGTTTCCCTTTGTTATTTATTCTTCCTCCTACGTGATGTGACGCTTGGGGTCAGGACGGGAGCGCTCAGGGCCTCCATGTCGGGAAGTCCCCTTACCGCCCACCGAGCACCACCTCCGCCACTCCGCCAAACGCCCACTGCTGACTGGGTGTTGCTTGGCTGTTCGCTATTCGCGGGTGTCGGTTGCTGGTTGAGGGAGTCCCCGAGGGAGCCGCCACAGCGCCCTCAGCCCTGGCCTCGCGCCTCACACCGTCTTGATCCTTGTCTCTGCACGGGATTCGTCATGTCCCCCGCTGGGCTTTCGCGTAGAGACCAACGGTTGACACAGCAGCGAGAGGTTAGAAGAAGGACCAAGAGAGGTGATAGGGGAACATAATATATGCATTATATTTTTTATATTTCTCTTTATATATTCTTTCTCTACTCTCTGTCTCCTCCCTCCCGTCCTTCCTCCCGTCGCTGTCCTTCAGCTAACAGTTGAATCACCTGACTTGCGGAAGTGGGACCTTGAGTGGATGGTTGCCGGTAGATTACTTGTGAATAAGTTCATTTAGTGGCAGGAAAGCAGGGGAGCGAGAGGCAGACTTGTTACCGGTGGACCCAACCGGTCATTTCTTGTGTTTGAATGATGAACAGAATATTACTCTTGCTCAACTTCCGGTATGTTGTTCTTCCTGCTCCATTACTGCCCTCATGTCACGCCAACACACACACACACACACACACACACACACACACACACACACACTCATCCAAAAAAAAAAAATCACATCAGATGCACCAATAAGATTAAAAAAGAAAGTCAAAACCCAACTTAAAAAAAAAAAAAATCTCCCCTTGCAGAAATCAGTGTAATCTTGACGAGGCACACCCCAGCACCTCAAAGTGTGGCCGACCCTAGACTTGCGTTTGCTCCTTGTTGTGGTTCTCTTTCCCCAGATGGAGGATGACGGGCTCCACGGCAACGACGACACCCGCTGCTTCATCCTGTCCACTCTGGCGGCACAGCGCACCAGCAGGACGGCGTGTGTGCTGTGCCACCAGCCCCTCCTCGTGTTCGACCGCTATCCTCTCCTCGACGGGACTTTCTTCCTCACTCCCATCCAGCACGCCAAGTCGGCCATTCCCGTGAGTATATTGTGTTGTTGTTGTTGTTGTTGTTGTTGTTGTTGTTGTTGTTGTTGGTGGTGGTGGTGGTAGTTGTGTGTGTGTGTGTGTGTGTGTGTGTGTGTGTGTGTGTGTGTGTGTGTGTGTGTGTGTGTGTGTGTGTGTGTGTGAGAGAGAGAGAGAGAGAGAGAGAGAGAGAGAGAGAGAGAGAGAGAGAGAGAGAGAGAGAGAGAGAGAGAGAGATTCAGAAGACACTACGTACTTTTCTTTGATGGGCATGATGCAACTCAGCAAGAACTCACCTGTAAGAAAGAAGAAAAACACCTGATTATTGTTACACACACGCACGCAGTAAGAGAAGGAAGAGGAAAACACGGAGTGGAGGAGGAGAAGGAGGAGGAGGAAAACAAGGAGTGAAGAAATAGGAGGAGGAAAACAAGAAGTGGAGAAATAGGAGATGGAAGAGTGGCTTCTAGTGTAGTCTTTGGTCCCGCTTTGCCCCAAGACGGTCGTATAATGGCTAAGTCAACAGGGAACTCCAGCAGCCAGGCCAAGAGGAGCAAACACCGAGAAGACGAGATCGAGGTGCACTGGAGAGGCCAGACAGATGAACACCATTTCCCAACCCCAGATCAGTTACTCTTACCCCTATCAGGCCAGAGAGAGAGAGAGAGAGAGAGAGAGAGAGAGAGAGAGAGAGAGAGAGAGAGAGAGAGAGAGAGAGAGAGAGAGAGAGAGAGAGACATACATACATTATTGGGAGGGATTCAAAGACCTCAGAAAAGTGCGTAGATGGGGGACTTAAATAGAGACAGATAGGTAGATAAATAGATAAATGGATAGATAGATAGACAGGTTGGTAGATAGGTAGGTTGGTAAGAATCAAAGAACTCTTACCCCACGATCTAAAATAATAAAGTGAAGTGATAAAATTGAAGTGCCGATAAAGGAGAGGTGGTTGGTGGTGAGTGGCGCCGCGTTGAGAGTATAAGAGGTCGTCTGATGGGTTAATGGAAGTGTAAGAGGCGGCGAGGTGAAGGTGTGAGCCTTAGGCGAAGAAAAGCAGGTGAGAACAGCAGGGTTTTGGAGGGGTGTTAAAAGAGGGGAATACAGGGAAGGTACGTAGAAGGTAGAAATAAAAGGAGATGAGAAAGATATAACGTCAAGGGATGGAGAACAAAAGCAGAATGAAAGAAAATATAAAAGAAAAAAATGTTATCTCAGGAGTGAAGGAAGAAAGAAAACAACGAGAATGGGTGATAAAGGAAAAGGATGAAGAATACAAGTAGGCCAAAAGAAAGAAAACTAAAAGATGAGAGAGAGAGAGAGAGAGAGAGAGAGAGAGAGAGAGAGAGAGAGAGAGAGAGAGAGAGAGAGAGAGAGAGAGAGAGAGAGAGCGATTTTTAGATATCCGATGGCTGATACATGAAGGAATGGCACAAGCGAGAGGATAAGGAGGAAACACACACACACACACACACACACACACACACACACACACACACACACACACACACACACACACACACACACACACACACACACACACACACACACACACACACAGGGAAAAACGAAAATATGAAGAAAAAGGCTTGCAGAGAACTCCAGAAAGACTGGAAGAATATAAGAGAGGATGGAAGAATGTGTAAAAAGAAAAAAAAAAAGAAGGAAGGAAGGGAAAAGCAAATGCTAAAGGGGAAAGAAGAAGCGTAGAAAAGTTGAAGGACTTACAAGAATAAAACTGGATGGACTAGTAAAGAGAAAGTGAAGATTGGAGTGAAGGAAGGAGGGAGGAGCAAAAAAAAAAAAGAAAAAGAAACAGAAAAGAAAGAGTTGCAATGAAGATATGCGTTGAAAAAAACAACGGACAAAAAGGAAAACGAAAATCTGGAATTTTATGAAAAAAAAAAAATAAAATCAATAAAAAACAAAGATACTAGCAGATGTAGCTGAAAACTGAGGATACGGTCGATGATGCAATGAAGGAATAAAGGGAGGCAGGAGCAAGCAGTGTTACATAAAGGATGGTTGTGATAGGACAGGGAATGAGAGTGCAGATGAGCAGGCTAAGATACAAAGACTTGAGATAGATTGTGGATATGATATGATGAAGTAAAATTAGAGAGAGAGGATCTAAAGAGAAAGGTTGTGTTAAAAGGATAATAGAGTGAAGATAAGGAGGAGGAGAAGGAAAGTGGAGGAAGATAGGCGGTGCTGATAGTGGAGGTGGTTGAGGTGAAGGAAAAAAATACACGTTAATAATAAAAAAAAAAAAAAACATGAAGACGAAACACAAAATAAATAAAAAAAGAAAAAAATATATATAGACTAACATAAAAAAAAATAAATAGATAGACATAACATGTAAGTAAAAAAAAAATAGTTGCAGGTTAATTAAAAGACATGAATGAGAACGAAAGACAGTGATAGAATAAATTACTAAACAAATAAACAACTAAGAAAGACATGAAGAAATAATAGCATTGGGAAAACACGGCTGACTAAGAAATATATAGACCACATCAATAAAATAATAATAATAATAAAACTAATAATAATAGTATACGGTTCTCCTCTCCTTACACAACATACTAAATCCTCCCCAACCAAGCCCTGTCAAGCCACTCCCTTCCCTTCCTTTACCTCTCCAATCCTTAGTCAGCTCCTGAATACCAAGACGCCCACCTACACCCACCCACCCGTCAACTCTCCCTCCCACCCACCGCCCAACCAGTCTTCGCTTCCTCGTGTTCGTACCCACCTCACCTCGTTTTCTTTCACCACTTTTCGTTTTCTTTTCTCCCCTCGCTCCCCGCCTCGAGACGTGCGGCACACTGTATTACTGAGAAGCCCCTCGTCTAAAAATTCTGGTCGGTTTGTTATCTCATAAGAGTTCTGTTTAGTTCTCGACGCGGACCAGTAAAGGATTTTCAACTCCGCCACGATTGATTTGGCTGCTGCTGCGGAGGCGGTGGTGGTGGTGGTGCTGGTGGTTTTTCCCAAATTCAGCTCCTTCATTTAAAGAAACTAAGACTGAAGCAGGAATGACAGCAGCAGTAGGAAGAGAAGGAACAGGAGGAGGAGGCCATCTAGCTTCATGGTCAAACATCTCACAGCCAATGGTGGTTGAAGGGCAAAATGAGACAGGACTAAAAGCGTACAGAGGAAATGTGGGTATAGATACAGCAAGGAAGGAAGGAAACGTGAAGAGCTGTGTGGAGGAACAAGGGGAGGATGAAAATGAAAATACGAGTGTTTGTATGTGGTAGATGAAGGGAGCTGAAAAAAAAAAAACTAGCCGAGTTTCTGGAATAGGAGGTTGGTGGGAATGAGGGTGAAAGTGTTAAACAGTGGAGTGTGGAATGGCAGGTATTGGAATGTGGAGTGACACGCTGCACATTACTCCCATCCATATTATTGACTGGTAGGGAGTGGAAAAGGAGAATAAGGTAGAGATGAAAGGGGAGCAATAGGGATGGAAGGAGAAAAGGGAGGAAGGAAGGAAAGGACGTAACAGGAACCATGGAAGAAAAAAAAAGGAAGGGAGAGGAAGAAGTAAAAACAGGAGGACAAGGTGCAGGAAGGCTTTGGGTACGGACTGACAAAGGGAAGGAAGGAAAAAAAGTAACAAGGAAAGCGATAAAGAAAAAAAAAGGAAGAGTAAAAGCCTCAAACTAAAAACTGGAAAGAGAGAAAGAAAAATAAGTGGAAAAGAAAAAAAAGAAAGGGAAACAAAGTGAGGGAAAGATGGAGGGTAAAATGAAGAAAGAGACAACAAGAGCACTGGAAGAATAAAAAAAGGAGAGACAACAACCCATAAACTAAATGTAGAAGGAAGGAAGGAAGGTAGAAAAGGAAGAGGGGAAAGAGAAAAACACCGAAGAAGGAAAAAGAGATGAAAGGAAGTGAGGGAGGGAGAGAGGCGGAATGGAAGAGTTTAGGGAAGAAGGGACACACATTCTCCTTGGGAAGGGAAGGTAGTTTGCATGTGAGGCGCCTCGTTGCGAGATCCTGTGGTCCTTACGTGTCCTTCCTTCACTGCCTCACTGCCACTCGTACCTTGTCGTGTGTGTGTGTGTGTGTGTGTGTGTGTGTGTGTGTGTGTGTGTGTGTGTGTGTGTGTGTGTGTGTGTGTGTGTGTGTGTGTGAGGCGGATACATTGTTGCCTTATCTGAAGTATAATATTTGCTCAACTCAAGTTACGTCCTTCGTCTGTTGCTTCTTTGCTTTCTTTACCTCCCGTAATCTCCACCCCCCTCTCCCTCTCCCTCTAACCCTCCCAGCCACCACCGCTAACAAGTTCAGCTAACAGTTCTGTGTATCTTTATATTATTACTTGGATCCTGGTCGTACTCATCCTCTCCCTCCCTCCCCCCACCTTCCTGCTTCTCTTCCCAATCCTCCTCCTCCATGCCCATCTTTGTTCCTATGTTTCATCTTGCCTCGTACTAAAGGCCCTTTGACCTTAACCTTGTCCTCTGCTGCTAAGCCCACGCATGTTCTCATCTCAAGGTGATCTTAAAGCTTCCCCCCACCCCCCTCTCTCTCTCTCTCTCTCTCTCTCTCTCTCTCTCTCTCTCTCTCTCTCTCTCTCTCTCTCTCTCTCTCTCTCTCTCTCTCTCTCTCTCTCTAACATTAATGATTAGGCCCAGGGGAATCTGTTTACCGTCAGTCTCTGCCTCACTATAGTACAGCTGCTCTCTCACACACCGTTCTCGCCACTTATCGCTTCAACTTTTTAAACGTTTAAAGGTAAGCTGCCCATCGGAAGCGGCCACACCTCCTCCTCCTCCTCCTCCTCCTCCTCCTCCTCCTCCTCCTCCTCCTCCTCCTCCTCCTCCTCCTCCTCCTCCTTCCTCGTATATTTTACCGAAGTATTTCCCAAGGCAGGCTATGACAGTACCTTCATCTTCCTTGTCTCCCGCCGTCTCTTTCCGAGTTCATAAAGTACTCATCAAGACAACCGCCTCCATTATGTGTGTCCGCCATGTTTTCCTTCCATCCACTTTGCGGATCTTACATAAATGTGGCTCCTGTGCGGCCCCCTCAGTAAGCTGCCACAGCGCCTCCCTGCACCAGCGGCTCTTCTTTCTTTTGACTGCTTAATCTCCCTCCCTCATACACGCCGCCCATCAGATCCTCCTAATGCTATAACACTCTAAGACTTCCAGAGCTGCAGGACTTCCACACAGTCTCCCGTAGTCGTATTACTAATTTGCCTTTCTCTGTCTCCCTGCAGGTGCGGGTGGAGGGTCGGCAGCAGTACCTGACGGCGGTGTGCATGGGCTGCCTCGAGGGATGGTCGGTGGGCCTTCGCTGCAGTTATTGCAACACGCGGTGGAACGGCTCACCTCTGATCCTGGGCACCATGTACTCCTTCGACATCTTCGCCGCCATGCCCTGCTGCGAGGGGCGGCTAAAGGTAATGTACCAGTCTCTCTTGGTGATTGTGATGTGCGTGTAAGGGCTGGCAGAGGTATTGGTGCGAGTATTGATGTGGATGGTAAGGGAGGAATTGATGAGTTTTGAAAATGATAGTGGTTGGTGATGAGGGTGGTAAAGAGGTATTGATGTGAGTTAGGGTGATGACAGGGTGATGAGGATGGTAAGAAGGTGGGTGGTAGAGGTATGGGTGTGGTTGGTGGTTAGTTGGTAGGGACAGGGGTGGTTGTGGTAGATTTGGGGATGATTGGGTCGTAATTGAAGTGGTATCGGGATATTGTTTGTGGTGGTGTTGGCGTTAGCAGTGAGGAACTGTAGCGGGAAGCCGATAGTCTGACTGCGAGCTTGGGTTGTATATTTGCCTTATTCAAGTGCTCTCATTACCAGCGATTTTCGTTTGGTTGCTTTACTCATTATAGCTCCAGTTGTGCTTCGAACGCATCTTGACTCGTTCTTTATATATACCTATCTTGGACTGCATTTCCAGCTTTAACAGGCTATAGTAAAGTTATTAGGGCTTTTGTGGGGTGCTTTCACGAACAGTACAAGTTTAACAAGGAATCTGCATATCCATCAAGAGAAGTACTCATGAGAACTCAACTTATCACCTGTCTATCATCTCTACAATTTATCATCTCCAATGCGTGTGAAAACAGTGCAGATGAAGCTCTAAACCGCGTCAAAATATGGGCCTTGACATAAACGTCCTTGCAGTTCCTTCCATTTATTTCCATGCAGAGGACACAAGGAATCAGTGGTTAGAGGTGATATTGAGGTGATGATAATGGTGGTGGGAGAGGGACGGAGGCGGGGGACGGGAGGATGGCGCCGTACCCTCCCCTTGATGTGTGGACAGGTGAAAACTTGTTGCAGGGAGGAGAACAAGGCCGGTTTTGTGCCCTTGTAGTGCGTATTCAGACAGCTCCTTATCCTCCCTAGTGCCTGGTCGGGACGGGGTGCGGGCGGGTAGGCACTGGGCGGACGGGTGTAGCGGTGTAGCGGTAGGGGGGAGTGGGACAAAGCTGACACTGTGCACCTCGACACTTGACACTGCAGGTAACACTCGACACCTCACACTGATATCATTGTAGCGTTGATAGCGGCCTCTTTGTCGGCCCCTGTTCTGTGTGTGTGTGTGTGTGTGTGTGTGTGTGTGTGTGTGTGTGTGTGTGTGTATACGAGCGCTCCTATACGAGTATTTAAGACCTGCCCCGTGTCCCGCCTCACGTCCATTTCACGTCATCATCCTATACATTCAGCATCCCCTTTTCCTCGCCAAACGTCCCTCTCTCCCCTGCCTTCCTCCCTCCCTCACCATTGTTGTGCCGGGGACAGAATGCTCCAAGTAGACATTCTGGGATATTTAAACTTGACAAAAAATGTATACAAGGCAGGAGTAGCGATAAAAATGAAGGGGGAGGACGGAGAGAGAGAGAGAGAGAGAGAGAGAGAGAGAGAGAGAGAGAGAGAGAGAGAGAGAGAGAGAGAGAGAGAGAGAGAGAGAGAGAGAGAATAGTGCACGTGACCAGCGAAAAACAGTAAAAAAAAAAATACAGAAACGAAAGAAAGCAAGATGGAAGTTACAGAGAGAGAAGGGGAAGTGCTTCATTTGCTTCATTTTTTACCCATAAGCCACCACCTCTTCCCTCCCTCCCCCTGTACCACCCTAACCACCCCCTCTCCCTCTTACCCTTGCGTGCCTTATACATATTGAATAGTTTCCTACCAGTGTCCTAGTAGTACTCTCATCCCTTGCTACTCTCCTACCCTAACTACTCTCCCACCCCTCTCTTTCCCCTCCCCCATCAGCCTCTTTAATTACCCACAGCCCCACCCATTAAACTCAACTGCCCCTACTGAGTCCCATTATCCTACCCATCTACCCCCGCGTTTCCCTTACCTATGTAGGGGCTTTTTCCGCCCTCTAAACCCACTCTTTCTCTCCCTCCCTCTCTCCCTAAGGCATTCGAGTGTTTTTGTGTTCTTTTTTCCTTCTGTCTCTATTCTGTTTCTGTTCTTCCTCTTGTTTGCGCTTGTGTTTCTTTTTTTGTTCTTGTGTTTGTTTCTGTGACTCCTTTTTTTCCTTTTCCTCTCTTCATTCTCTTCTGTTATTATTCTCCCACCCTTCTCCTCTTCATTTTTTTTCTGTTTTTTTTTCTTTATCTAGAGAAAACATAACAGCAATAACAACCTACTACTACTACTACTACTACTATTACTACTACTACTACTACTACTACTACTACTACTACTACTACTACTACTACTACTACTACTACTACTACTACTACTACTACTCCTCCTCCTCCTCCATACTGTTGTTATTATTACTCTTACTGTACGATTACTGTGTTTTATCTTTCCTCCTCCTCCTCCTCCTCCTCCTCCTCCTCCTCCTCCTCCTCCTCCTCCTCCTCCTCCTCCTCCTCCTCCTTTTACGTACTTATCGGGGGCCTTAAAACAATAGGGGCTTTTACGAAACTAAGGATGAGAGAGAGAGAGAGAGAGAGAGAGAGAGAGAGAGAGAGAGAGAGAGAGAGAGAGAGAGAGAGAGAGAGAGAGAGATGAGGAATGGTTAGATAAGATAATTTCAGAATAAGAGCTAGAAAAGAGGAAAGGATTCAAGGAATCTCTCTCTCTCTCTCTCTCTCTCTCTCTCTCTCTCTCTCTCTCTCTCTCTCTCTCTCTCTCTCTCTCTCTCTCTCTCTCACACACACACACACACACACACACACACACACACACACACACACACACACACACACACACACACACACACACACACACACACACATTCAGTAATCTGTTCTTACTCTTCCTTCCAAGTATTTTCTCCTTCCTTCCTTCCGTCCTTCTTTTCTTTTTCCTCTCATATACAACAAAAACGGCTGCCTTGTACCATTTTCTCCCCATTTCTCTCCCCATTCCTCCATCAGCTGCCCCACCCTTAACTTAACAGCCCTCCTCCCCTCCACCTGTTCCCTCATTCTCCCCTCCTGTAGGTGACTCGAGTGAGAGATGGAAGGGAGGGGAAAGAAAGGGACGGGAGGGGAAGGGACACAGGGGCTCCCCAGTTAGCATTGTTTGACCAGCCATGTCACGTTTGCTACTTTGGCCTGTAAACAAAAATACAGTTTGTCTCCTCAACAGACGAAACGAGGGCCACTTTTTCACGATTTCAGGCTTAACTTTTCTATTTCTGCCTTATTTTTTCGAGTTTTTTTTTTTTCTCTCCCTTGTCACTAAAGGTTTTATTTCGTTGTTATTTTTTCATTGGGTCCTTTGTATTATTTTTTTTTCCTTTTATTTCTTCCTGTTGCCATTTAAATGTATTTGTAATTAGTGTTTTTAATGGTGTGTCTTGTCTTAATGGCTTCATAAAGTGTGTGTGTGTGTGTGTGTGTGTGTGTGTGTGTGTGTGTGTGTGTGTGTGTGTGTGTGTGTGTGTGTGTGTGTGTGTGTGTGTGTGAAGACGTCTCTTTTTTATGGTTCTCTTAATTATATTTCTTCTTTATGACATTTCCCTTTTTTCTGTTTTTTTCCCCTCTTTAAATGCTCCTTTGATATTTTTTATTCTATTTTTTTCTCCAAACCTGCTTTTCTGTGTCGGGTTGTCGTTTCCTTTTTCTCTTCATTCACCGGCATATATAGTTTCTTAATTCAGATTAGATATTTCCTTCAGTCCTCATCTCTCTCTCTCTCTCTCTCTCTCTCTCTCTCTCTCTCTCTCTCTCTCTCTCTCTCTCTCTCTCTCTCTCTCTCTCTCTCTCTCTCTCTCTCTCTCTCTCTCTCTCTCTCTCTCTGACACCTATTGCTAACTACAGAACGAACTTATATAGCGGCCATGTGTGTGGAGGAATGCTGCTGTGGAGTCTTGGAGGAGGAGGGAAAAAAATATATGGTAGTTGTAAATTTCTAGTAATCGGGGAAGTGAAGGTCGTTCTGGGGAAATAAAGTAGCGTCGTAGAGCTCTCACGAGGAAACTCTTAGATTTAGTCGCGTCGTATTCCGTTCGCCCTTTTTTCCCCGCCCAATCCTTGCCTCGTCGCCTCGTCTCTCCTAGCCTCGCCTCGCCCTTCGTCGCCCGCCCCTACATCACAGCTTTCTTTCCTCGTCTTCCTCGCTGGACCCCAAAATATCCCCCTCACATACACATCGCCACTCAAAGCCGTCCTCTTCCTCTCTCACTCTCCTCCGTCTGTGTCCTCCTCTACCTCCCCTACCTCCCTTACATCGTCCTCTCCCTCGCAGCCCACCCTCCTTTCTCTCGTCGCCACGTTCCATACCACCGCGAAGGCGTGAATATGAAATAAAATGGAACAGACGTCCTGGAACGGCGGTGTGGGCCTCAGGGAGCGCTCGGTGAGGCGCGGCAAAGGCACCACTAGTCTAGGTATTGGTTGCGCGGCGCTGCGGGGCCCTGGCGGACTCAAAGGCATCAGGGAAATGTATAAAGGGACTTGTTCGGGTGCTCTGTATGTGTGTGTGTGTGTGTGTGTGTGTGTGTGTGTGTGTGTGTGTGTGTGTGTTCAGCTTTATATATATATATATATATATATATATATATATATATATATATATATATATATATATATATATATATATATATATATATATATATTAGTGCTTCTGTTTTGCGGCGGAATTCCGGGAGGCTGACTCAATAACCAGAGCCGCGGCTGGTCGTATTACCTATTACTTGTACACTATTGCTGGTGGCGGTGCTCGTGCCGCGCCACCAAACGTAGTTACCCATAGCAGTAAAACAGCAGATATTCTCGTTATAGGCCCGCAGGTCGTATCATATTTGTTCATTCCGAATATTCCCTATTTGTTATTATTCTTCTCTTTATCTTCCTCTGGTTGTTCTTTACTCTCTCTACTCTCCATCTATTCTACTTCGAGGCTTTTGATAATCTTAACGTCAAACTGTAACACACACAAGTTTTGACTTACACAAACTTTTATCTCTACACTTTCCTTAGAATGCCCCCTATGTCTTCCTTTCCCTTCCTTTCTCTGTTCTCTTTCTTCTCCTCCTCCTCCTAGCTCTCATGTCTACACTTTCCCTAGAATGTCTCTATTCCTCTTCTCTTCCCTTCTCTTGTTTCCTTTTCTTTTTCCTTCCCACTCCTCATCTCCCGCTGCTCTCCTGTCTCCCCTCCCTCCCTTGTCCCCAGCCGTCTCATCACAAGATCAGCACCGTGTCCGCCGCTGTCTACCTTTTGTGTTCAAACTTGAGCTGAGCGTCCAAGTGTGTGCCAGGCGACCGTCGAGGCGGCTTATTGTCCTTCTGTCGCCCCGTGTGTGTGTGTGTGTGTGTGTGTGTGTATGTGTGTGTGTGTGTGACGAGTAGGAGGTGAAGGGGCCCCTCTTTTTTTCCCCGCCAAGACGGACGCAATCCTTCTCTGTTCTTCAAGGTACTGTGAAATGGAGGCCTTAGAAGAAGTGACATGAGGTAAAGAGAAGAGGAAGGGAAAATGGAGGAGGATTTGAATAGGAGAAAAGTATGGAAAAAAAAAAAAACGTTAAAAGGGCGCCAGGGAAGTGGTTAAGAAGAGAAGGAAAGATCTTCAGGATTCCACAAGTCACATACAAAATTGGCCTTCCTTTCCCAGTTTTTTCCCCTCTCCGTTTTCTTTCTTTCTTTTTTTTTTTTTTTTTGAGGGGGCCATTCCTCCCTCCATCTCTTTCCCCCCCTCGCTTCTCAAATCATATCTCTCCCTTATCTGCCCGCCACGCTGCCTCCTCTCCCTCTCTTTTTCTCTTTCCACACTCAAGCGGAAGCGACAGCACGGAAAAATAAAAGAAGAATGTTATGAAGAAAACAGTATGGGGAAAATGGTGATGAAGGTTTCATGCATCTCTTGAGGTGTCCAAAGGAAGAAACTGCTCTGCTCTACTCTCTCTCTCTCTCTCTCTCTCTCTCTCTCTCTCTCTCTCTCTCTCTCTCTCTCTCTCTCTCTCTCTCTCTCTCTCTCTCTCTCTCTCTCTCTCTCTCTCTCTCTCTCATATCCACCTTCCCATTCCCGACATCCTTCTATTCTTACCTCTTCCCCTCTTTTCATGCTTATACTTTTTATTCATTTTTTACTCTATCTTTTCTCCTTTCCTTTGTTTTCCACCTTTGCCCACACACACACACACACACACACACACACACACACACACACACACACACACACACACACACACACACACACACACACACACACACACACACACACACACGAAAAAAAAAATAAAAGTGGCCTCTCAAGGGGTGTGAGTGCCAAAAAAAAAAAGGTGAATTGAACCTTTACAATGGACGCAAAGTACCTCGTCGAAACCTCATTCTGGAAAGCCTCATGCCTAAGTCGGGAGGATCACAGGAGATCAGAGAGAGAGAGAGAGAGAGAGAGAGAGAGAGAGAGAGAGAGAGAGAGAGAGAGAGAGAGAGAGAGAGAGAGAGAGAGAGAGAGGTAATGGTAGAAGGTTGGGATGGACTTGTCTTCTCCCTTCCCTTCCTCCTCTCCCCTCCCTCCTTCCCTCTATCCATATCCTAGGAGATAAAAATTCAATCTTATTTATGATTACCTTGTGGAGTCAAGATGAGGGGGAAGATGAGGAGGAGGAGAGGAGGATGAAAGGCTGACGCACGTATATAAACTAGAAGAAAAGTAATGTGTATGGCGGGACAAGAATAGATGGAATGGAAGCGAGAAGGAGGGAGAAGGGAAGAGAAAATGAAATATTACTGACATTGTCGGAACGAGAGAGAGAGAGAGAGAGAGAGAGAGAGAGAGAGAGAGAGAGAGAGAGAGAGAGAGAGAGAGAGAGAGAGAGAGAGAGAGAGAGAGAGAATTCTACAAACACGTAAGGAATGAAATCCAAATGCCATGATGATCCCCAGATGATATAAAGGCCGAGGTGGTGAAGTGAAGACAGCGTGGCACAGAAGGTGGGGTGACTTTCTTTTTATGCGCTTGTCCCTTAATGCGGCGCGGGCTTATTGGAACCCGTTATCGAGGCGAGCAGCAGGTGTTGTGTTCCTAGTGATAACCTATAGGATCTTCATCACGAGAGGGGAGCAGACTGAAAACCGCATTCCTAAACACTCCTTGTCTTAAGACCTCGACCACTTTCAACAGGTTCTGGGGTAAGCAAGTTATTGAAGTTTCCAGTGGTGTCTTCATAGTTGGTCAGGGTGTAAAGGATTATTGGGATTTTCAGTTGTTGTTTTTTTTTCATTGCTGGACAGACGCTTGTGCAAGTTATTGGTGTTTTTCAATGGTGTTTTCATAGCTGGACAGGCTCTTGGGGAAGTTGTTGAGATTTTCAGTGGTATTTTCGTAGTTGAACAGGCTATAAAGGATGTTATTGGGGTTTTCAGGTGTGTTTCCATAGGTAGTTGGGCAGGCTCTTGTGGAAGTTACTGATTTTTGTAGTGTCTAAGAGATTCTGGTGGAATTTTGCACCATTAATGGGGAGAAAAAGACCCAATGAGAATAGAAGTAATGATCTATGTGGCCTTTGAAAACCGTCCTTGTGAGGGAACGAAGCGTTTCAAAATATGAGAGGTAGAGGCTTGATAAAATAAACTAACTATACTGCGCACCACACACACACACACACACACACACAGGAAGGAAGGGAGAGGCGTAGTTCGTTAACACACCCCACACATCTGCCCACACCGCATACCACATGAGAGAGGGAGAGGAAAACAGAAAAGGGAGTGAGGCAGGGCAAAATTAATACTCTACACACGCTACGCGCATATTTCGCAATACATATATGAAATCGTAGCTTCTCTGAGGCTTGTAATGGGTGAGGTTTTGATTTCTATACCGAGAGAAAAGACTTTACAAAATGCGAACCATTTACACGCAGAAAAAGAAATAGAAAACGCAAATCTTTTTTCACGTTTAATGGAAAAAAGGTGGAATGAAATAGTGTTCCTAAATTTATAAACCTTTTGACAGCGGTGGCTTTTAAAACACATCAAATGATCACAATTTCAAGACACTACTGACTGCAAAAGGTGAGGTCAAGTATGGTTAACATCCTTCAATACCTTCATTATTATTTTTGTGTTTTGTTTTATTTTCTTCTCTCGACTGTTTCCATTAGGGATGGCCATCTTACTGTCTTCTAATTCTGTCCCAATGATCACCACATGCTTTCCTTCATTACGTCCATAAATCTCTTACGTCTTCCTCTCTTATTCCTGCACAATAAAATGTAGGCACTCAAATGAAGAGACATATCAAACTATCATAGCAATCATGGGAAATTAAGCGCCTTTCCATCATCAACACTCATCTTAGCATTCCACATCACCTTCTTCAAAACAAGAATCCACCACCGTAAACTATTAGAAACCTGACTAGCGTAACCTACTGGAAACCTCACTACCGTAGCCAGGCAACGTCACATCATCAGTGTAACCCCTAGTGGCGTGTCCTAGGCGCGTAATGGGGCGAAGAGGGAGACAGGTTAAGATTGTGGCTGGGACCATCTAGAGGGAAAGAGAGGGGAGGGGACAAGGCTGATCCCATAATGAAGATAAAGTGCAATATTGACCTTAGGATTAGCCAGCTTCATTACGTCCGGGTTGGTCACTCACTCCCGTGTCGATTTTCATTTTCCTGGCTGTTGTAACTTATGAAAATTGGAGAGAGAGAGAGAGAGAGAGAGAGAGAGAGAGAGAGAGAGAGAGAGAGAGAGAGAGAGAGAGAGAGAGAGAGAGAGAGAGAGAGAGAGAGAGAAAACAGTAGTACAATAAAAACGCTCAAATACAACTTAAAAAAAAGAAAAGAAAGAAAAACGAATACAAATCCCTCACTTCTTCCGGGTTGTGTTACTGAGATAGAATTAAAGCGTCCTGTGCTGTTGTGCTTTTACTTCCGGGTTGCCTTTTGGGTGTGGACGTGGCTGATGGTGGTGGAGGCGCAGGAGGTGGAGCTGGTGGAGGTGTGTTGAATAAATAAGAAAAATGGTTGGCGAAAAGCGGAGGGAAAAGGAGAGAAAAAGAGAACAGGAAAAAGGTAGGTTTAAAAACGGAGTGAGAAAGAGAGAGAAGGGAAAGGAGAGAAGGGTTAGGGAAGGGAAGGTAAAGGTAGGGGGAAGGAGGGGTGATGATGGGCCATGAGAGAGGGGGGAAGGGAAAGGGGAAGATAGAGAGGGTAAATCGCACTGACCTGCCTCTCTGCTCTTCACCTTGAATATTGATGTTTACCTGCCGTGTGCGTGATTGTGTGCGCATGTGTGTGTGTGTGTGTGTGTGTGTGTGTGTGTGTGTGTGTGTGTGTGTGTGTTGCAGGAAATCGACAAAAGGGAGAAAATGCAAGCTCCGTCAGGTATTTGCTTCCCTCCCGTGGGTTTTAGTGTTGACCTCTGGCCGCTGAGCTTGTTGTGTGACCTCGCCTGACCTCGAGGCCGCTAGGTCACGACATCCCCTCGTTGGCGGTGGGCGGGGAGGGGAAGAAAGGGTAGGAAGGGAAGGGAATTGGAGGGACAAAGAGGATATTACTAATTCAGAGAGAGAGAGAGAGAGAGAGAGAGAGAGAGAGAGAGAGAGAGAGAGAGAGAGAGAGAGAGAGAGAGAGAGAGAGAGAGAGAGAGAGAGAGAGAGAGAGAGAGAGAGAGAGAGAGAGAGAGAGAGCTGCGTGTCTAGGTTTTTGTGCCGTGGTAACCTTGCTTTTCTTTCTCCCGAACAGTGCAGCAAATGTGACGCCGTGGTGATCCCTCCCGACCAGAGACTTAGCTTCTTTAGCGACTACAGCAGGACCCACGCCTGTCCATCCTGCGGCCACCTCGACCACCACTTCGTCAAGCCGCTGAGTTCCTTCATTAGAGAAGACAAGCAGACGTGGTAGTCCCGTCGCCCTCCCGTCCTCCTGGCTTGTCAGCACGAGGTGAGTACACGTGACGCTGCTTCTTATTCATCAACTAGTTCCTCTTTTGTATTCAGTAAATTAGAGAACAAGTCAGCAGGGAGATGTACAAGAGCATTTTCTCAAACAGTTTGCTTTCCTGTGTCGAATTTGACCTTGTTCAAGTGGACATTATTGGGGTTTGGAAGTGTTTCCATGATTCTACTGATATCATAACAAGAATTCTACAATATTTATGGGAGGAGAAACATCGTGAAAACCAGACAGATTATTCTTATAGTCTTTGAAAATAATACTCTTGAAAGATCAGATCGCTTCAAAACACGAGCCATAGTAAGGCAAGTGTGGGGATGTATGTAAGATATATACAGTATGTAAGGTGTCTGGGTGCATGAGGGCAGGTGCGGTAAGTATGGGAGTGGTGAGGGAGGTTAGAAGTATAGGTATTATTAGGGTCCGTCATATTGAGAGTCAATTCTTGGTCTGCAGGAGGAAAGGAGCGCAGCGTCGACTCTTCCACGCCACACCAACACCATCACCACCACCACTACCACCACTACTACCATCAAGACTCCCTCAAATGTCGCCGGAGAAGAGTAGTGTATAGTGAACTAAGAGGCATCAGAAGAAGAAGAATGCTGATGATAGAGGAATTATAAAGAAGCAGGCGGAGAGGCAAGAGGTGTTGAGGCATGGAAGGAAAGTTAATACAGAGATAGTAGATGTTTTGGGCGGTGCTTCATGACAACACCTTGAAGGACTCTGTACAGATGACCATGTTCTTTAAGAGTAAAATACTTGGAGGAGAAGAAGGAAGAAGATTAAGATTATGAAGAAAAGTAACAAATACAGACTGGATGATAAGAAAAAGAAATAGCAAAGTTAATAATCCATATAAGAAGAAAAAATCAGACATCAGGAACGCTCTGTAGACTCAGAGATGAAAACATCTACGTCACTTGTAAGCAGAGGAACGAAATGAAAAGATGGAATTCGAAAGAGAAGATGGAAGCGTTACCGCCATTACCACCACCTCTGCTGACACCAGGTGAGCTATAGAGAATAAAAATAATATAAAAAAGCGAATAATTGAGACAGAAGCACCGTAAGTACCGCGTGGAAGAAAAGGAAAATATAAAAAGTGTTTACCATGTCCATACAAAAGACACGCACGTAGATGAAAAAAAAGCAAACCTCGTGCGTGAATGTTTAATAAATAGCGAACGTGAGTGGAGTCACGGCTGTCCAGTGAACTTTTTTCTGAAGACAATGAGCAGAAGAGAAAATAGTGAGGAGTGTAAAGGTCTGGCGGGGAATACAGTCAGTGTGAGGACACAAACCTATAAACACTAAAGAACAACTAAAAATCGAGTGACACTCATATGAAACGGGGAAGGAAACTTTGGTTAAAACATAAAACATTTTCGTGTTTTTTTTTTTTCTGCTGCTGAATTTGTTTGGCGAAAAATATCCACCGGAAACAGTGGATGGGTGTAAATAACTAGACATTAGCTGTATTCTAATTGTGTGACCTCTTGTGCTATCGCCGTAAGTTCCGAATTTCGATGTTTCATCGTAGTCATAGGCAGAGTCCTTGTTGACAGTCAGACACTCATCCCCGCTGCGGAAAACATACATGTTTGCTTTAAAACATTGAGAGAATAAAGAAAAGAGAACAGATTAAATCTGGAGTAGCAAAGAGGAAATGGAGGAAAATAGCGATGGGTGAGTGGAACTGATATTTTTTTCTGGTGAGAGGAGGAGAGGATGTGTGGACAGAAAAAAAAATCTTAAACAAGAACGACATGGACCAAGAAACTGTTGAGACAGCCAAGAATGAAATGTTAGCCAGGGATGAACTGTTATGGATAAACTGAATTTGTTAGAAACAAGTGTTTTGAACATCTGCGGACCAGCCAGCTGTGGGAAGAATTGGTGTGAAGACTAGATAACAGTCTTCATGAATGAACAGGTGGAGGAAGAGCAACAGCAATAACCACACTTCCCACCAGCCGAAGGAGGGAGGCTAAGAAGATGAGGAGGAAGAGCGTGAGGTGCAAAGCAGAGCAAATATCATCATCGTCTCCAAACACTATCTCTGAGACGACAGTGATGGTGTACACAAAAATCTTTCACCATCACTGCCTCCACCACCATCATCAACACCACCACCACCACAAACAACAATAACTGATGTTGGAGGATAACCATACAAAAAGCACCCGCGGAAAGAGGAGGAGGAGGAGAAGTGAGCGGAAAAAAAAAGTGGAAGGATGTCACCACTACAGCGGATGAACACCACAACTCCAGCACTATCCTACCATCCTGCAGCACCGTCCACACCCCGCCCCGCGCCACGCCCCCTCCGGTCCGGTCTGCGTGGTCCATCAGTGTCCTGTGGCCTGCTGTTAACCCCTGTACCGGCCTGGACCACCTGGGTAACGCCGGTGCAGGAGGCTCAAGTGTAGCGTCACCCGGGCGGCTGTCCCCACGAAGGATATATGCCTGTAAGTTAGTTCAATGTGCACTCTTTTCTTTGTCCCGTAGCTCCTGCTAAGACGACAGTGAATCTGCTTGTATTTAGGAATGAAAATAAGGACAAACTTTTTACTAAGAGCTCTCCGTACTGGGTGTGTAAGGTTTTATACTTGTAGCTTGTAAACTCGTGTTGTGGAAGGTTTCTGTCCGCCCCCGCTTCGCTTCACACGCAAAAACAAACAAACAAAAAAATCAAATATGAATTTTATTTTTATTTCTATTTATTTATTTATTTATTTTATTTATTTATTTTTTTCTCTCACATCTGCCTGATTGGCGTTGGCAGTTTGAGCCCTGGGGGCCCCGCAGCGAAGCGTGAGGCCGGGGCGTGCGGAAGCCTCCTCACAGCCACTCCCGTTTAATGCAGAATAGCTGGCAAGCGCTGCCTAAGAAGTCGGGTGAGGAAGGTGATGGTCGAGCCTCAGTCAGTCACATGAGTACCTCTCGAGAACCAGTCATCACAGAACGTTAGTCACACTACCTAAGAGTCGCTTCACTTCACTAGCGTTGAGAGTCGGTCAGCAGAAAGTAAAAGTGAAAAAGATAACAAGCGAGTCAGTTGCATCGCGAGCATTATGAACCACTGAACCACCAATAAGTGTATAAGTTTTTATGTGTAGGGCTTAACGTTATAAGTAAGGTAGATGTAACATTAACTCTGAGTCATAAGATAAGGTTCAACTCATCAGTCGGTATCGCTTTTGAAGACGGGCGAGAATGAAGCGGACCCCTGCGGGCAGTGGGCGGGTGTTGGGCGCCAGACACCCGCCCCGGGGTCTGGCCGGACCTGGAGGTCACTCGGGTGGAACACCCACACCTCCAGACCTCCCGCTGGCTGTGGAGTCCTGATGAAAGTTGGAAGGACGATTGGCACAGCAAGTAGTGAAACTGTTTGTTGAGGTCAAAACAGGAACGTCCCTAAAGAACCGGTCTGTGTCGTAATGTACATACATACTAATCGTTTGAGTCATTAAGAGAGAAAAGATCCTAGTTGTCGTCTCGCGTGAACTTGCCGTCAAGGTCTTGCTCCAGCCTGACTAGATCCTATGGGGCTCACAGGACGACCTAACTGACTGACTGACGTCGTTGCCTCCTCTAAGGAACTGGCGACTCACTCCTCCGCATGACTCACTTGACCTCGCATGGCACTGTGACGCGATGCCAAGATACTGCACTGGTTAGCTCGCTGGACCCCAGACGGAAGACAATGATTCCTCACGACACCAGACAACCTTGTTGTTGCTGCCCTTTCTCCGCCTGACCTGACTTCTTCGCGGTGACTCCAGTCGTTGTGTGCATTGCTAGGATAAGCTATTTGGGACCTGATACTTGTGACCAAACCAGCGATTATCAGTATCCATGTAGGGTCACGGCCCGCACCTCACAATATCCGCCCCGGGGGTTAGGAGGAGGAGGAGCAGAGAAAGGAGGAAGAGGAGGAGGAGGAGGCATAAGTGGAGGAGGAAGAGAAGAAGGAATATGACAGGAGCGTGGACAGCTGTGTGATAACGTTGGTGCTCCTTGTGGGATGGTGGTCCTTCAAGGCTAAGAGTTTCCTATTAGTCCGTAATCCAGCTACAATCAAAATTACATTCCCTTAGATCATCAGCCTCACATCCCCACCCAAGCCCATCCCATCCCCGCCCTGCGATCCCAAGCAATCATCAAACAAATCAATACAGAGCATCATAACTTCAATGGGCAGTATCTCTATTATAGTCAACTTTTACTTAACAGAAGATTTGCGTCCTCATACTTTGCCTCAGTTTCTCCCTGCCACCTGTCCCTTCCCTTTGCATGACGCCCCTTCAGTCCTTAACCCAACAGCCATTCCTTAACGCGACGCCCTGTCCCTGTCCACGGCTGATCCTGTCTCTCGACCCCCAACCACTGCCCCCTCCAACCCTCCCTCACACACACACACACACACACACACACACACACACACACACACACACACACACACACACACACACACACACACACACACACACACACACACACACACACACACACACACACACACACACACACACGTCCCGCGCGCCTCACTCTTGCAAAATGAGTTACAGCAACATTTGAAAGTTAAACATTTGCGGCGTTTCATTCAGTATTAGGCCAAAATTTCAAGTGCTTTAAAAGCGAAACATTGCATCTGAGCATTCAGTACAGGACGAGTCGAGGGGTTTTGAGGCTCACCAGCAATACTGGAACCAACACCCGGGAGCGGATTCTGTGAGGTGAAGGGAGGAGGCGAAAACCTGTCCATCTGCCCGAGTGTGTCCTGTGAAGAGTTTGTTTGCAACCAATAGGAGACACGAGAGCTGGAAAGACACGCCAGTCCACGTTAGTAGTAGTTGCTGACACACCTATCTACCTCTCTCAGGGTGGAAGTTTCCTGTCTTGTAGTATCGTACTGAAATTAATGGATTGAATTATTTCGCTTGTTCACTGTTGGTCACTATCAAGGTTCACGATGATGATGATGATGATGATGATGATGATAATGACGACTTGGGTGTGAAGCGCAGGGCAGCGTGGCAGTGGTGTCGCCTCCTCGGGTCGTCAGCTGTGTTGTGTCGCGGCGCAAGGACGGACCAGACCCCCCAGCACCTCCTCTCATAAGGGCGATAATCCTGGTCAGACCATGGGATTCTCGGCCTTCAGGTGCATGTGGGTGCCAGGTGGCGTCTGTCCTCGTCCTTCTTGCAGCTTGTAACTTTATTGGCTCAATTGTGAATATCTGATAAGTTTACATACGTTGGTAATTTTTTTGGACACTGATAACTGGCATAAAAATATCCTTTGTTTGCTTGGCTCAATTTGATCAGTTGTTATAAATTAAAAAAAAAAACAGACTTTCTTCGAATTAGACTGTGCCTTGCTATGGTTAAAAAACAAAACAACAAAAAAAAGACTTTGTGTTGCTTCTTATTATTATTTTCAGCAAATTGGCAACATTTGTAATCTCACTCTGGTGATTCTAGAAAATAAATTTACTTTTGTACCCCCAATTGGCTTTTGGTGTTTCTTAAATTCCAATTTAGTTACTTTTGAAGCAGACAAATCTCACTCGCCTTGAGGGGTGACTCCCAGCCACGCGGGGAGAGTTTCTGAAGGCAAGGTACGGACTGGCACTGTTCCGATGACTGGGTGAGAGAGAGAGAGAGAGAGAGAGAGAGAGAGAGAGAGAGAGAGAGAGAGAGAGAGAGAGAGAGAGAGAGAGAGAGAGAGAGAGAGAGATGAAATACAACAACAAATTGGGTACCAACAGAATGATGTGATGTGAATGAGAATGTAATAAGAATAAAAGAATAAAAAAACTAGTCACAAAGAAATTGTTGTTGTATGAACAAGACCACAACAGAACAAAACAACAATAAATAGAACAAAAACTTCAGCAACTACTAACTCACTGGCTAAAACAACAGGTGCCACTTCAAACAGGTCTTCTGAACAACCAACTCACAACCCATGAAAGAAAATAATTTAGCCAGACAAAATTTCAAGAACCATGCCTCATACACGGCCACCGTCCATCCCACACAAAATTATGTCAAGTAACTACAAACCTACAACCCCTCTTGAGGTTTTGTGTGTTGTGGTCCTTGAACAAGCGTGGAAGATGGTGCATGAAGACGACTGGCGGGCGGCTGGAGGGAGTGAGTGGTGGCTGAGGCATCTCCGAGGGTGAGTCTGTGCTGAGGTAATGTATGGTGAGGCTGTCATGGTGCATGGAACAGCGGAGAAAAACCACAACACCGAGGAGAGAGAGAGAGAGAGAGAGAGAGAGAGAGAGAGAGAGAGAGAGAGAGAGAGAGAGAGAGAGAGAGAGAGAGAGAGAGAGAGAGAGAGAATGGATGAGCAGGCTGGAACAGTACCAAGTGTCCGGTAAAGGCGGGTACTTTGCTAGCAACAGTACAAACTCGGGCCTGTTCGGGCAGGAGACTCAGGCTGAGGCGTCGCATCGACTTGGCAACTCACGATCACATTCCTTCCTTCCTTCCTTTACCTGTCAGATGTGTGTCGGTTCTTTCTTTCGCTTCATTCCAGGACTTAACACTTCTGACATATACACACTCAACGCAGACATGCTTACACACACACACACACACACACACACACACACACACACACTCTCTCTCTCTCTCTCTCTCTCTCTCTCTCTCTCTCTCTCTCTCTCTCTCTCTCTCTCTCTCTCTCTCTATTCCTTCTATTTTATGAACAACAAATACCTCTTCATTTCCTCCTTCCTTGCCTTCCTTCCCCTCTATCGACAACACTCTCCTTACACGCCTCCAATGGCCGGCAAAGATAATCCACAAGACACAGTAACCAGAGCAGACATGAACTTCTGAACGTCAGCGAGGGGCGGGCCTTGGGTGGGGAGTGCCCGCGGCCTACCCCTCGGGCGTCCTGTAGCAGCTCTTCGGCCTTCAAGTGTCGTCCTTCATTTCCACGAGTTATCGTACGCAGTTGCTTTCATTTCTTCCTCCTGCTCTTCGTTCTGATGAGTTGATGTCGTGGAGATGACGGAGGACTCGTAGCCGAAGTGTTTCCGTGAGTGTTTATTATCTTTATTACACTTAATGCACCTCTTTTTCTCATCACTTCTATCTTTTTTGTTGATCAGTATACATGTATAAATAATGTTATGGTTTGTTGGTTTGTTGTAGTTATTTAGTGAACACCTTGTTGTAGTCATACAAGTGTTGTTGTTGAGAAGTATCATCCCTTGTCTTCAGGCGGGAGGAGATATGTAATGTTTGCATCCCAGTGAGTAGTGTTAAGGCAATGACAGCATACGTAGTGTTAAGGCATTAAGGTCGTGCCAGTGTGCTCGTGTTGCTGCAGCCACGTCGTTTGCACACATAAACTAACCACTTATTTGTCTGACACTTTGACTACTAATGGCAATGTGAGAGAAATGGATTACTACAGTAAGAACAAAGAATTGCAGTGTAACACTTGCTATTTGTGTATTAATTAATACTTCTGAAAATTAAAAAACAGTCACTGAAATGTCTGAATCACTCATTCAATCTTTGTGGTATGAATGGAATCTTTCGAAATAACGCGATAAATTACACCCCACTATTTTATCAAGTTGGAAAGTAAGCCATAGCAGTCAAAGGGTTAAGGAAGATATAAGCACTAATCTACACTTAGAAGCAAAATCACACATCAAGGAGTAACCAAAAGACGAACGTGGCGCCACAGTCGAACACGTGGCAACCACAGTTTACCACAATATTACCACACTATATTACCATCATTCCGCAATAATTTAGTGAATACCACGATATTTACAATACTACAGTAAAGGGTGTCTCAAATACCTATATCTACCATTTTTTTTCTGTCGCTCAGTCTTATCTTTAAAAGTGTAGTGTGGAGATTATACACGACATAGCTTTAAATAAGAGAGAGAGAGAGAGAGAGAGAGAGAGAGAGAGAGAGAGAGAGAGAGAGAGAGAGAGAGAGAGAGAGAGAGAGAGAGAGAGAGAGAGAGAAATTAAGAATAGATAAATAATCATATTGTACCTTAATGAGTTCACACACACACACACACACACACACTCACACACACGGTTCCTTCTCGAAGAGCAGACGGGCTAACGAAGCGCAGACCTCGGCGGGCTTAACGCAAAGAGAGAGAGAGAGAGAGAGAGAGAGAGAGAGAGAGAGAGAGAGAGAGAGAGAGAGAGAGAGAGAGAGAGAGAGAGTCAATAGCACAGGGGCAGGTGACGTAGGTAAGGCGGTAACAGAGGCTAGTGTAAGTAACGCTACTTGGTGGTGGTAGGGAACTAACACGCGTACAAGTGCTACCACAAGGAGCTCAGAGGCTACAACAGGGTGCCAATGCTGGGGACGGGGTTTCATCTAGGCGACGGAGGCTCAACTATTGGGAGACAGTGGTAGTGGAGGCTAGAATAACACTACAAATTGATGGGGACTAATCAAGGATAGCAGGAAACTAAAATCCATTTGCTTGGGGAATAAAACAGCCTGCATGATTGAGGCTAAACGGGGAAAGGGAGTTAAGGGCTAAAAAAATGGGACCTGATTAATGGAGGCTATGGGGATATGGGTGCTGGAGTCACTGGGGTTTGAGGCTATGGGGAAAATGGGTGTTGCAGGTGTTAGAGGCTATGGGTTAGGCGCTGGAGGCTGACAATGGGAGGGCTGGAGGCTACAGGGACATGGGTGGGCTGTAGGTGATTGAGGCTATGGGGAAATGGGTGCAGGAGGCTGTGGGGACATGGGGCTGAGAGCTATGCGGAAACAATGGGTGATGGAGGCTAAGAGAATATAGGTGCAGGAGGCTATTGGGAGGGAGGCTACGTTAGGGACACTAGCTAGTAGAGAGAGAGAGAGAGAGAGAGAGAGAGAGAGAGAGAGAGAGAGAGAGAGAGAGAGAGAGAGAGAGAGAGAGAGAGAGAGAGAGAGAGAGAGAAGGGAAGTTAGGAGAAGAGACAGAGACAAAGAAACGCGGATGGAAACCAGTCGCTCGAGAGAGAAGAGGAGACGTTAGGAGAAGAGAAAGAGACAAAGGTTATATAACGTAAGACAAAGAAAGAAAGACACGGGAGATAATGAGGCAGGTGAAGTCAGGCGAAGCGAAAAGAGACAAAGGACAAGCTCAGGGAAGAATGACACAGAATGAAGCTAATAAAAGGAAATTATAAACAAAATGATAATAAAAAAGACATCCGGAAGCGGGAGGAGGTGGAGGATATATAAAAAGAAAATAACAATAATAACAAGGACCGCTGAGAAAGATAGACAAGGGAAGATAGAAAATGTCTGGTAATTGATATGGAATAGTAATTAGTCAGCTGATCAGAAGGTATAAGTTTATGATCCATATTCTTAAACATTTCGGTCCTATTTCAACCTTTTTTAACAGGCCGTAGTGAAGGTTTTGTGAGATTTTCAAGGGTGTTTCTCAGACTCTAGTAATAAGTTAACACGAATTTTGCACCATCAATTGGGAAATCCATCCGTGAGAGTCTCGAAAAATCCTTTATTTAGCCTTTGAAAATAGTTCTTACGGGAGGTCAAAATGTTTCAGAATTCGGTCCGGAAAGTTTAAGAAGTATCTGGCTGTTAATCGCTCCTCTGCTCCTTGAGAATGATTCACACACTCACACACACACACACACACACACACACACACACACACACACTCACACTCACTCTAATGTTGCGTAAATCCAAAACACAGTCCATAATCACATCCGCTTCCTTGCTACTTGGTTCTGGTTCTCGCTTCTTAATCAGGTAGTTTTATTTTTTTTTTATTTTCAAACATCCGCACATCAAGGAATAGAACTCCACTGCAATCACTTTATTATCAATTCTTGAAACTTCCTCCACATTGCCACCTATCCAGGAATACTATTATGCCTTTGTTTTTCTAAGATAGCTCTGCCACCTTCCAATTTAACATCAAGAAACATCCACAGCAGTCACTTTACTATCCGTGTCTGAAGCTATTCCAGCATTTTCACCCACCCAGAGAAAGCATACGTATACCTCAGCTTTCCTAAAAGTACTTCAGTTCCTCTTCTAGAATTAGAAAAAAAAAAGATAACAATTCCGAAACCAATCTCTGGCACAAGTTAATGCAACAGTTAGGAAGAACACCTCTATGGCGCCACCAGAACCAAGAAACCAAAAGCAATCTATTAATTACGTAACGCAACACCAATGCAGCACAACACAATAAGTCGTTAAGCAACACATATTCAGTAGAGTTTCCGCCTTTCCTTCCCTAATCTCGAAACTGCAAGAAATCCCTGCACTATTTTCAATTGTCCGTATTCTTTCATAGCCCGTG
>NC_087167.1:12757500-12777500 GCF_035594125.1 Scylla paramamosain | reverse complement strand
GTTAAGACCTTCAAGTTCGTGTGGTAGACTTTTGGGTTCCGAGAATGTCAACCCAGATGTGGAAGTTTTGTAGCGACAGGTAGGAAACTTTTTTTTTTTTTCGGTCATTTAATTCTCTTTATACCTCAACCTTTAACTTTTTTTTTTCGTGTGCGAGAGAGAGAGAGAGAGAGAGAGAGAGAGAGAGAGAGAGAGAGAGAGAGAGAGAGAGAGAGAGAGAGAGAGAGAGAGAGAGAGAGAGAGAGAGAGAGGCACAGCATCAGCCATGGGAAAGAAGGAAAGTAATATCCGTCCACTGACGATGAAGGATGAACATGAAGTGAAATGAAAGAGAGGGAGAAAAAAAGATGAGAGAGTGAAAGAAGTATGGAATAATAAAAGCGAACTCTATCAATATTAAGGAGAGAGAGAGAGAGAGAGAGAGAGAGAGAGAGAGAGAGAGAGAGAGAGAGAGAGAGAGAGAGAGAGAGAGAGAGAGAGAGAGAGAGAGAGAGAGAGAGATTTTATTTTTGGAAAGTCACATGATATTATCTTGCACGTATTTTCTCATTCTAATTTCTTTCATTGCTTAACGATGCGATTTTTTTTTTTTTCACGAGATTCGATCCACATCAACAGAATCAACAGAAGACAAAAAAAAAAAAAAGAGAGACGAGAATAGATACCAAAAAGAAAAGAAATCTTGGTTTTCTAATAAATCATATCAATACGAATGAATAATAATAATAATAATAATAATAATAATAATAATAATAATAATAATAATAATAATAATAATAAAAACAGTGATAATTGCCAGAAGTTTGAGGTAGTTTAAGAGGAGGAGCATGAGGATTATATTGCTATGTAATTATAATGCAAATAATAATAATACCATTACTACTGATAATTAAATAATCCCTTATCTTTACGTACATTACAGTAACATTTAATCAGCCTGTAAGTGTTCATATAATACTAGTAGTACTACATTCGCCTTCCATACATTTATACATTCTCTATAATACTTCTTTACATCCCTATAGACCATATGTTTCGGACCGCTCAGTCTTTGTCTAGCTGTCTATGTATCAATGGCTATTTTCGTGTGTAAAGATCCATCTACTACCACTACCACTACTACTACTACTACTACTACTACTACTACTACTACTACTACAATTATTGCTACTTCTACTACTACCACTACTACAAATATCATCAGCCTGTTTGTTCACTCAACTCTCCTGTCAGCATTTCCACTGTCACCGTTTGGATATTTGTCCCTTGAATTAGTAATTGACTTATTCTCTCTCTCTCTCTCTCTCTCTCTCTCTCTCTCTCTCTCTCTCTCTCTCTCTCTCTCTCTCTCTCTCTCTCTCTCTCTATCTATCTATCTATCTATCTATCTATCTCTAGCCTCTTATTCCTTCTTCATCTTAAAATGGATTTATTTTTCAATCTGTACCTTTTTTTTTATTTTTCCCGCCCTTCACTCCCTCCTATATGGTTCACCAACTACTACCACCACCACCACCACCACCACCACCACCACCACCATAGGAACTTACACAATCGCATGCTCAGCTTCGTCTCGAGATGATATATACAGTCAATCCTGGTATAGCTTTATTCTTTCTTCTGCCACCGAATGGATGCATAGGTTACAGCGCCACAATATAGTAGTTATATATATAGGAATTACAGCGTCATTTATCCCTTCTGTTCACTTACATTTCTTTCTTACCTTAACTAAACAAGTTCGTTTCTTAGGTTCTTATCCTTATACGTGGATAATTTACTAGCTCAGCCTATATTACTACTGTTACTGCTGCTGTTACTGCTACTACTACTACTACCACTACTACTATCACTACTACTACTACTACTACTACTACTACTATTACCCATCTGCCACAAACTGGCAACCATAAACCCAAGGACACTACTACAACTATTGTTACTACTACTACTACTACTACTACTACTACTATTACTACTACTACTACCTACCACACACTATTTATTCATACCCACCTCTATGCAAATCCACCCACCGGAGTGAATTAGTTGCATCCCACCTATGCACCCACCGCCCGATAATCCACATGAGACACACACACTCAGAACGCACACACATACACATTTAACGTATCCATGACCTACCCACTGGTGATTAAAATCGAGTCCTATTTCACGTACCTATTGCATTTGTCTTTTCTTAGCGTGTCCAGTTCCTTTTTTTCCTAATGATATACATAGTCTTCTATACGCTAATAGGCGCCTTAAGCCACATCAATGCATGTCTTAACGGAGTTTTTTAGTCTTTACTTCTTACTAACGAGTATAATTATTGTTACTACTATTACTATTGTTAATTGTAATGATCTATAATGGTGCCCAAGTTAACTAATTAAATAAGCGGTACGTATATTATATTATTATAGATAGTGTAATGTCTTTTTTGTTTTGTTTTTTTAGAAGTTTTGACTTACTTAAGGTGAGCACATTCCTGCCTTTCTTATAAGTAGGGTTTTTCCATAAAAATGTCTTTATTATACATATTGACCTATCTAACTATCCATCTATATATGTGTCAATCCTTTCATCTATCAATTAAACAAACTATCTATCAATTAGTCAACCATATCTACTGATCTATCAATCATTATATCTATTTATCTATCAATATATCAATCAATTTTTAGATATGTATATTATAATGTAATTGATTCAGCTTCACGCGTGTGCCAGCTTAGTACATCTCTCTGCTTTCGTCTGTGTCACTTCATTACGAGCAGTAGTAGTGGGGGTTGTGTCCACGTGGCTTGTTAGGGTTGGAGGGAGAGAGAGAGAAAGGGAAAAAAAGAGACAAAGAAAGAGATAGGGAGGGAATGTGTGAATTACTATTACCATATTATCATGTAATCTATATATACTGCTTTTCATATTAACCTTTTACTTTATCTTGCTTTTCATTGTTTTTTTTTTTTTTTTATATCTATAATAATCATACATCCGGATACCACAAAGCAATTTTATGAGTCTGCGCTGAAATACAGTCAAGTGTTCAGTTAAGTATATACGTAATGACAACTTAAGAGACAGGTGTGTGATACGGGAAGAAAAGTTAATCAGTGTGATGTTGAATGAAAAAATGTTCCCATTAATTATGTATGAACTGTGTGCGTGTGTGTGTGTGTGTGTGTGTGTGTGTGTATGGGTGTACTAGGTTATGTTATACTCTACTTGTTATTATTATTACTAAAGCCACACGTGCATTCACCATCAGATTACCAACAAACAACAAACACGCGGCTCGGATCCATTATTTTCCCCTTACCTATGCCTCCCATCCCTTCACTCCCTAATCTATCACCTTGGAGGACTCACACGCCACAATAACAACTGGAAACTCACTTATATTCTCCTTATTTTGAACCTCACACGACAACATCAATATATAAAGTGTTCCATACTACATGAGTCAACTTGGAGGATTCACACACTACTATAAACGCACTCCCGACTTTGCACAGAATTTTCTTGAGTATCGTCTCCTACCATAAGCAAAGCGGTGATAAGAGTCCTAGTGTACTCAATGCACGAGAGCAGCAGTTAGCCAGGTACAACAGCGCCAGGAGGACGAGCTCTCCTTGCACTACATCCCTGCGTGCCGGGTCGTGTTGTGCGGTGGTGCGCCGTGTACCTGGCTGACTCCCCGACGCCTGACACCCGCCTAGTCATACGAGGGTCTAGATGTGTGTCAGCCCCGCGACTCATTCCGTCCGGATCACTGAGGGGCTGACGCACACTTACACCCCACTACTCTCACTTCGACTATCAATAAAAAACAGCGAGGAAAAATATAACAAAAAAATGTCTGTCTGAGATGGCTGGGCGCGTCTCCATCACTTAGGTTTAAGGCAATTGCAAATCTACAAGCTGTGAAGAAGTTAAGGTTTAGCGGTAATGTGTTACGGTGTCTTCATGGCGGCAGCACTTGACTCTCAACTGTGTGTAGTGAGGCTACAGGTTCCAAGAGGCTAAGAGGGGATCCGTCTCGTGGCACCACCAGGGGGAAAAATTACATCAAATATTTCCTATAGATGTAGAGGGAAAATCTAACGATACTAGCAAAGAATGGTTCCAAAATTGAGGCTATTATACCTATTAACCAATTACTATTGAGGCTAATAATAGTAAATAATAGGACTACTTCTGGCCTGAAGGGTATGTTTGGCTGCAAGGAGGAAAGACCGTGACGGGGAAACGAGAACATAATGACTGGATGAGTCTGGGGAACATTTTTCTTTCTGAGCTGATGAAAAGATATAGACGTAAAGAAATGAAAACCACACAAAACATGAAAAAAGTAAATAATGATGGATATATCGTGATAATGACGATAATGATGACGATGATGATGATGATGATGATGATGACAAGGGTGTTGGTGAAGAGAGTGGCAGTGGTGAAGAGCAGTGGCGTGGAGCGTGAGGTGCCCAGTACAAAACATGCGTCATGCGTGCGGAGTGGGCGCCAGGCAGCGGGCGGGTCCTGGAGCAGCCCACCGCCCGGAGAGGGAGCCGCCCGCTGCCTGGGACATGCGCGTGTCACTAGTTTTAGCTTCAAGGGTAGCGTTAGGCAGACCATAGTCCCTTAGGTGCGTAGCTGATCAGTGCAGGAGGGGGTGCAGCGCCCCGTGCCCTGGGGGGTGGGTCCCAGACGTAGTTACCCCGGGGTTGGACTGACTCCCCTGGGTTGGCGGCGCTAGTGCTTCATCCTTCTGGTCTTGGTTTGGTATCTTGATTTTCAAGAAAACTGTATCATTTTGTTTATCTTCAATTCGAACCTTCCAGTCAGCCGTAAGGCATAGCAGAAAGATTATGATAATTCTAGTTTTATTTTTGTTTTATCTTATGTTTTATTGCTCACAACTTTATAGATTACTACACATTTTTCTTCTGATTTTATTTCATTGCACAATTTGGTCACAAACTTATTATGCAATTTTTCCCCTTTAGAAAATTTAAATATACGAAAATTTGCACACACACACACACACACACACACACACACACACACACACACACACACACACACACACACACACATACACACTACAGGTTCTAGCACTTAATTTAGGCTGCGATGAAACACCTGGGCTGTTGAGGGACACTGATGATGCTGCTTAAGTACGTTTCGCAGGATGAGAGAGAGAGAGAGAGAGAGAGAGAGAGAGAGAGAGAGAGAGAGAGAGAGAGAGAGAGAGAGAGAGAGAGAGAGAGAGAGAGAGAGAAAATGAAAGTGAGACATGAAGACATAAATGGAAAAAAAATGAGAAAAAAATAAATAAAAACAGTGAGTGTGATAGATGTGATGGTGTTGAGTGTACTGTATTGTGGCGTGGTGAGGTGCGGCAGTGGTAGCAGTAGCAGTAGTAGTGGTGTCATCTGTGATAGTGTCGTGTTAGTGATACTAGAATATGTTGCTATGATGCATGGAAACGAGTGGTTTGGTGGTGATCGCGGTGGTGTACTGCAGTGGTAGTGAATGATTGGTACTGATAGTGGCATGGTAGTGGCAGTGACGTGGTGTGTTGAGTGGTCGTGGCTGTGGCAGTGGTGTAGTGTGGTAGTGGTGTGTGGTATGTGGTATGGTCGTGGCAGTGGTAGTGGTACAGCTAGAGGAGTGTTGTGGTTGTAGCAGTGGTAGTGGCGTGGCCGTGACAATAGTACAGGTGTGGCAGTGAAAGTGGTGTGGCTGTGACAGTGAGTGTTGTGGTCGTGAAAGTGGTCAAGGCAGTGACTGGGTATGGTCGTGGCAGAGGTAGTGGTGTGGTCGTGGTGCGTGGCAGCATGAGCGAGTGAAGGACGACCTCATGGCGCCAGGTGGCATCATCAGCTGTCAAGGAGCGGGACAAGAAGGAGGAGGAGAGACAAAATAGTTTTAAGGAGTGCAGTAAAGAGATAGCGGGGAGGGGGAATCAAGAGAGGAGGAGAAAGTAGATGTGGAACGGAAAGGAAGATATGAGAGAGAGAGGGAGGTTAACAGAGGTGTAGGTGGTAGGGAGGGGAGGGGCAGTAGGCATGGGAGGGAGGGTCAGGGGGAAAGGGAAGGTGTAGGTGGAAGTTATTCTGGGCTGTGCTGTTCCTACCAGTACAAATATGTGATACATTATTATGTCACTCCTCTTAAGGGAACATCTGGGCAAGGCATGACGTCACTCGGTGCAAATTAAACATCAGATACAATGAACAAAGCAGCAAAAACACAGAAAATTGCAATGTATTACATAATGACTTGAAAAAAAAAATTATGAGAGGTTGAAAAATATTAATCGCAAAGTTGCAAAGTCCACAGAAACATTCCAAGTGACGCCATATTTGTTTCCAAAGTCCGCGTTCGAAGGACTGACTCACTCAGACACTCCGGAGGGAAATTCACGGGCCAATCACAACGCTTCTTACCTTTGACGTCATGGAAATGGAAGCCTTTGATTGAGCCGTGAATGTACACCGGGGTTACCGAGACAGTCCCTCCACCACGTTCTTTGGCAGACATTCTATGCTTCAGAAAACAAAAAACCATGTGATATCTTCAGCGTGACTCCATTCATAGGTTAAGGCAAGGAGGTGACCCACATGTACAAAACTGAGTGTGTGATAGGAAGACGCAGGAAGACGGTGGACGTGTTAAGCTTAAGATACAAATAACAGTTTATCCCTCTACTAGAAACTAACACACGTAAAATAAAATAAGTAATGACACACAATACCTATCAGCTATCACAAAATCAATTGGAATTAATGCATTCGTAAAGGCAAATGTATCTTCTAAAACTAACATGGGATAATAGGTTATTTCTACTCATTAGACAAACCTGTTAATATTAAAACAATTACTCTTAGCTCTGTAGGTTAGCTCTAACATTAGCTATGGATAATGGGAGAGGGAGAGAATCAAGATATATAGATGTACAGAAAGTAACAGACTCGAAGGATGGCGAAAAATTTGACAGAAAAGAGAGCATGTGAGAAAATTAGATAAACTATTGATGAGTTGAAAGGGAACATAAGAAAAAAGTTTTGATCAGATAATCAAATAAAAATGTGAATATTATCAGAAACATGAGAAGAACGCTGCAGGTTAGCACAAAAAATAAAGATGATTGAAACAATGGATGACTGAAGGAGAGTTGAGAATAAAAGCAAAAGAAGTAGGAGATAAAAAATAGTCATTATCATCATCATTCTCGTCTCGGTAGTTATCGTGATGATATGGGACTAGTGGTTGGTGATCCAGATGGACTCAATATAAAAAAAAAAAAAAAAAAGGAGAGAGGAGGAAAAGTAGAGAAAAAATAGAATATTAAAGAAAAAGGGAAAAGCTCAAACAGTAAAAGAGAAGAAAAAGAAAGAAAGAAAAGCAGAAAACTTCAAATAGTAAAAGAGAAGACAGAAAGAAGGAAAAGAAAATTAACCATCACAAACAGAAAGCATCATATAAATAGAACCCAGCTATAATAATAATAATAATAATAATAATAATGAAAAGGACGACAATGGCCACAACAAAAAAAAAAAAAAAAAAAAAAAAAAAACAAGCGAAAGAAAGAAAGGTCACAAACAAAGGGGAATCAGGCCAAGGAGATGAGGCAACAAATCATGACAGAGCAGTGAGCCACGACGCGGGTCACCCTCCTCACACAGAGGCTAACAGACCCGCTGGCGTGATGGAGCGAGGCACACCCACCACTTCCACACTCCCTTCACCGACCCCCAACCAACCCACACCCCACACCCCACATCCCACCACACACAGACCTTCCTCTCACCCCCTCCCACTTTAAACCACACATGAACCTTCTCTTTGTCTCCTTGAAAAGAACACTGGACTTGCAATAACATCAATATCAACCAACAATAACAACCTTTACCACAGCCATGGCGATGCTGTTAAAAAGTAAATAACATGTTTGGCCAAATCAAAACAAAACTAACAGCCAAACACACAGACACTAAACACCGCATCCTCTACATTCTTGTCATTCGCTGCAAGTACAATCAAGTTCAGAAGTCGTGTACCATAACACTCTCACCTCCACTGTACGAGTATCTTTCCAATCAATTTTAAGCCCACTGATCTGCTAAGAGTGTAGAGATTGTCAAGTTTTGTTAGGAGACTGTCAGCAGATCAGAGAACTTAAAATTACATGAAAACCCAAAACACAGCGGAAGTGAGAGGAAAAGGTTACACGATTTATGACTCTGACTGTACATTCATACATAATAGAAAGGAAGAAAGGGATGGTGAAGGGAGTGTGCGAGGAAGGTCTGCCGAGCTTATCCCTTCCATGGGTCTATTATGAGGCATACTTTTTATAACCCCAAGGAGTTGAGAGTCACGTGATGCCCCAATGAAGGAGTATAGATGATTAAGTCGAGTTTTAAGGATGTTTAAATTTAGGAGAGGAAAAATAATGAAGTACTGAGAGAAAATGTGAAGATATGACGAAAGAGAGAGAGAGAGAGAGAGAGAGAGAGAGAGAGAGAGAGAGAGAGAGAGAGAGAGAGAGAGAGAGAGAGAGAGAGAGAGAGAGAGAGAGAGAGGAAAAAAATGTAAAAGTAAAAAAAAAAGACCTACAACGTCAAAATGTTATGAATTGACAGTGTAAAGAAACATCGGGAAAAGAATACGAGATAAAGAGGGGATGAATACGAGCGTACATAAGGGAAAAAAAGTTGGGTGTGGGAGGGAAATATTAAACGGGCAAATGAAGGAAACAACACAAACAAAAATGAGGGGAAGGAAAGGGAAAATCGGGATGAAGAGGGTGAAAATCCAGATGCATACGAGCAAAAAAACTATAAAGAAAAATAACAAGGAAAAAATATTGAACGTTTGTAAGGGATAGGTATTCATGAAAGGAAGAAAATATCGAGGATTTAAAGTTTTGAGAAAGAATGAGAAATAGAAGAGAAAGGAAATAGTTTAACTTTTGATAGAAAATTAATTAGTAACGCAAAGGAAAATTTCGGATGAGTAATAACAAATGTAGGAAAGGCAGGAAGGAAAGCGACAACTAATATAAGAGAAAAGACTTAAAGTGAAAAAAAAAGATAGATATAAAAGATAGGAAAGACCAGAATGAACAGACAACTTGATAATAAAAAAAAAAATAGGAAAGATTTGAATGACGGCTTAAGAAGATAAAAAAACACTTGAATGAAAAGAAAGCTGATAAGAAAGACGACGAAAAAGAACAGTTAGTTAGGACTGGGATGAAAAACAAAAGTAAAAACTCACACAAAAAAAAGATGAAAGTGAAATAGCAATACAAAGATGAATGGCTGACACAGGAAGAAGATTCAATAAGCTAGATAGGTTAATGATGTGACCAATATCTGTAATAATACTGTCTTTTAAGAATTACTAGTATTTACTACTATACACTTCCTGTTAAAATCATTACTGTTAAGACCATAATTACTGTTAACGTAAGAAGAGGTTGTGAACACCAGTGGATATTGTAAGCACACACACACACACACACACACACACACACACACACACACACACACACAGCACGAATGAAGAACAGAACATCACCACCACATCAAAGTTTACATGCAAGTGATATATGAACGTTCTTAAGGAAATAGAGAAGAAAAATGGAGAGAAAATACCGCAAAAAAATACATAAAAAGTCTATTCTATAAGTAACACACGCCATCACGAGTCTTGCCCCGCGGCGCGCCACAGCAACGCACCACAACACCACACACTTTGACTATCACCACGTCCCAGTACTTTGTCTGCAACCAACACACTGATATGACAATCTAACTGAACAGAACTCTCGCAAATACCCAACTCAGTGAACTATACTCTTTTCTTTTCCTCTTTTTTTTTTTTTACTTTTACTCGTTTGCTTCCTTTCCTTGATCAAATACATCCCTTTTTCTCTTTTTTTTCTTTATTTGACTAACTTTTTTTCTACTATCTTTTGTGTCTAAAAATAACAATCATAATATGGATTACACTTACCATACATATTTTTTTCTTATGTCTGACTAGTTTTCTTCCAGCAGACGTAGTAATCCCACATTCTTTCCTTTCGTTCACTTCTCTCTCTAACTACTCCCTCGACATGTCTCACTCAGTCTTCCCTGTTCTTACCTCCTCCTCATCTCTCGCACGGATCTGACCACAACCACAACCACCACCACCAACCACCACCACTACCAACAGCACCACCACCAATACCACCATCACCACCACCACACATCTTGTCTCAGACCATAAACCGATGAAAACAAAGATACCAGAACTTAAAAGCCAGCCAGTTGAAAATCTAAATGAATTCCTTCAGTCCTTTCCTTTGACCTACACGAATGGCAGTGCTTTCTTTTGCCTGAAGAGCAATGAACAGTTAAATAATCAAGGAAAAGACTAAAAAAAAAAAGTATTCCCTTAATAGTAAAAAAACACCTGAAAAGCTCCATGGCAGGTGAAAACTAGTTAGAGATTCAGTGAAGAAGGAGGAGGAGGAGGAACAGGAGGAGGAGGAGGAAGATATGGAGAAGGAGAATAGGGAAGAACATTACGCACACGATTGATAATATTTACGCAGGTGTGATCATTGTCTTCGTCCTTATCAAGCAAATAGGTAAAGAAAAAATAAGGCAAAGGTAAAACAGACAAATAGGAATGATTAAGGTAGACAGGTGTTAACATCATGTAGCGTGGCTAAATACGGGAACAGGTGCTTCTTGGAGTCAGGTTTGTGGGTAGACAGGTGGATAACTGGACAGAAATGCGATGGACGACTGGGCAGGCAGCAGGAAGGCGGGGCTGGGTGGGAGGGAGGGCGGGAGGGAAGACAGACAGGTGGGAGGGAGAGAACAAGGCGGGAGGTGGTTCCATGTTACGCTCAGAGACTTAAGAAGTTGCATACAGGCGAGTAGGAAGCTCAAGAACTAGAAATCAACAACAGCAGAGGGAGTGTAGAAGGGGAGAAAAGGCGTAAATAGTCGTAAGTAGTACAGGAGGGATAGACAGGCCTTAAGACGGAGCGGGCAGGTGAGGGGCAGCAGGTAGGGAGGACTGATGGTGCTAATTAGTACTCAGGTATGCCCGACACAACACCGCTATGGAGCTTTGTCAGTTATCAAGAACCGTGCCTTGCCCCTCGCTGTCTGGCGGCCGCGTGGCTAGACTTTCTCCCCTCACACGCACACGCACATACACACCCACCCACCTACCAACCCACACACACACACACACACACATACACACACACACACACACATACACACACACACACACACACACACACACACACACACACACACACACATACACACAGGGACACGCACAAAAACTCAGCTAAGTGTTTTATTAAGTGTTTAGGTAAGGAGTTTTAGCTGTAAGGATTCTGAGGGCGGCTGGGGTAGGAGAGGTGAACACACCGAACACATGTGAACCAAAAAAGCCACTTACCAAAAAGGAATTATATATAGAGAAAACACCGTATGATTATACGAGTAAATAAAAACATAAAACATAATTAGAAGAAAAACGATAGAAAAGTCACCGATAGAGATACCAAAAAGAACACATATATCCCCCGAAAATGCGCCTGATTAACGAAGAATCCAAGATGTAAAGAAAAAAAAAAAGAATGAAAATTGATACACAGAAAAGAAGCGATCTGTTACTCTTACAGAATTAATATAAAACATATAAAGGAGATCTGCTCGGCTCTTCTACTCCGCCAGTGATAATCAATAACCAGCTTTTCATCCTCTCTCATGTAGCTGTTGGGTGGAGTGAACCACAGCTCCGCCCAACAGAGTATCAACAAGGGAGGAGGAGGGAAAGCAGCAAAACCTAAGGTGTAAGATTAGCTCCTAAGTCCTTAAACATTAAGAAAATCGTTAAGACTAGCTCGTAAGTTAATCTATGGTCCTGAAGCAAGTTTAACTCCTAAGTGGGCAACTTTGGTCGTAATTTAGTTCGTAAGTTAGGTTTAAGGTCCCCAACTTAGGCTCTGTAGTCGATAGACGCGTACCTCTCAGTCTACGTTAAGCTAAGTCAACATGAGTTTGTGAATAAGACCAGTGCTAGAAGTTAGTTCAGCTGACGTGGCCACCTCGGCGCCACCCCGAGGACCCGCCGCCCGCCGCCCTCACATCGCCACTGCGAGGACGGCGGGCGTGCGTGCGTGTGCCTGCCTGTGTGTGTGTGTGTGTGTGTGTGTGTGTGTGTGTGTGTGTGTGTGTGTGTGTGTGTGTGTGTGCGTGCGTGCGTGCGTGCGTGCGTGCGTGCGTGCGTGTGTGCGTGTGCGTGCGTGTGCGTGTGCATGTGCGTGTGTGTGCAAGCGTGTGTGTGTCTCCCTGGGGTGAGCCTCGAGGTGCAGCAAGCAAACGAAAACGCACATTACGACGCGCAACAAGTTAAGTTTAGCGTCCTCGCACAAATTTTCCTGACTGGTAGTAGGTGACGGTGCGTTGAGACGAGGCCTGAAGCACTCCACCACCGACCCCCTCTTGACCCCTCAGCCCTGGGAAGGCCTGATGAAACCATCTCCCTTGCTCCCAAAGCCTTCCCTCGTAGCGCTTGCCTTTCCCTTACAAGTCACGTTCCGTACTTTTCCTTCCTCCTACGTAATGTCCACACCATCCGCTTCCTTCATGACGTTTCTGCTCCCTTAGGTTTTCACAAAATCGAGACCTTCCCATTTGTCGCGTTTTTTCCCCCGACCGTTTCCCTCTCCGTAAAGTCTTCCTTCCTTCCGCATTTCTTTTCCCTACATCTCAGCTTATAACTTTTCGACAGGCCTTCCCGGGTCCCATTGCTATAATATTCTTTTTTTTTTTTTTCTATTCGTTCTTGTGACAGGAAAGAACAGATATCCAAAAAAAAAAAATAAAAAAAAGTTAATCTATACTATGGATTTCTGTTATTTTTCTAACTTTTCTTGCCCAGTGTTACATAGAAATATTCCCTTATGATTTATTTTTTTTTTTTACTATTTGCTATTTAATCTAGTTCATATCATTAGCATCCATATAGGGTCTTTCTTTAAATTTTTCGTGTGATGTTGGTTATTTGTTTTTCTTCTTCGTTTATTGTTATTCACGCTGCTGCTGCCGCTGTTGTTGGGGTGTGGGCGTGATGCAGGGGATGTGTGGGGGTCCTGCTTACTCGGTTTGTTTGTCTGGGGAACAGCTTAAGCTTTAGCATGATGGTATGAGATACTGAGACGTGGAGGCGATGAGTTAGCGATACAATTAACCCGGCGTGTGTGTGTGTGTGTGTGTGTGTGTGTGTGTGAGAGAGAGAGAGAGAGAGAGAGAGAGAGAGAGAGAGAGAGAGAGAGAGAGAGAGAGAGAGAGAGAGAGAGAGAGAGAGAGAGAGAGAGAGAGAGAGAGAGAATGCCCAACATTTTACTTTTTTTTTTACATTTTTTTTCCTTCAGTCATAATAAAAGCAAAAACATATCAAAGTTGAGATGATTTCATTATACGTTTAATTTCCATCATTTCTAGTCAGGCCATCGTGCTATGAAGAATAAAATGAAAAAAAGAGCGAAAAAAAAAGAGCAACAGTGTATTTTATGGAAAGGCGCCAGACCACAAACTGCAAATAGAGAGATAAGTCAAACATAGAGAATAATGAAAAAAGTGAGTGAGTACTGGGTATGATTGGGTATGGGTGGGAACAGTTTAGTATAGATGGGATAACGTGTGACATGGGTATGGTGTGGGTGTGGCGTGGGTGGGAGTTGTGTTAGGTATTTACGTGTGCATGGATGTGTGTGGGGTGTAGGTATATCCAAGTGTTAGGTAACGTACAGGTGTGTGGGAAGCGTCATTCGTCAGCAGGTGTCTTAATTAAAATTTTGGGTCATCAGGGAGAAAGTCTGTCCTTGTGATAATGGTAAGTGGGCCGGATATAACATCAGGTACTATACATATATACATACTAAATACATAGTGCATAAATCCATATATAAATACAATGACTCTGTATAGCTGTGGTGTTCTACTATATACCCGTCTTGGACTGGGCTGGCGGTGTATACAGTGGTGCCGCCCCGTAACAACTGTGAAGCTGTGATTGTTTAAAGAAAAATATATATACCTACGTACTCCTATAAAGAATATAAATCAAGGCTGTGAGGGGACGACGCCATCTCCTGCCTGCACTGCTTCCTGATTGGCTAATCCACCTGCGAGGAATAACCAATCACTGAAGGTTTAGTTTTATTAGGGTTTTTTTTTCTTTTTTTAATCTCTTGCTTTATTTTTTCTTCTTTTGCTGACTGGCTAGTTTGATCTATCTAGAAATAGCCAATTAGTGAACGAGTATGAATTACTGGTTAAGTAATTATTATTACTATTATTGCTATTATTATTATCATCATTATTATTATTACTATTATTATACCATTACTTCTTTTTCTATGCTTATAGTTTTTCTTACTTTATTTTTTTTCTGACGATTTGCAATGCACTATTTGACCCGAGTGTGTGTGTGTGTGTGTGTGTGTGTGTGTGTGTGTGTGTGTGTGTGTGTGTGTGTGTGTGTGTGTGTGTGTGTGTGTGCATCAAGGTTTTCGTTCAGCGGTCATCATCATGGCGTAGCAAGCAATAACAACCCTTTGATATCAAACCTTAAGAGTGACCTAACCTTACCTTGCTATCTATCTGGTCACCAGGTTATATAATAATACATAATAACATATAATAATGTAATATATCAATTGTTTTCTTACTTGGTTCAGATTGAGAGATTAGACTAACGTACGTGTGTGTGTGTGTGTGTGTGTGTGTGTGTGTGTGTGTGTGTGTGTGTGTGTGTGTGTGTGTGTGTGTGTGTGTGTGTGTGTGTGTGTGTGTGTGTGTGTGTGTGTGTGTGTGTGTGTGTGTGTGTTGTTTGTTGACCACTGTATTACCAAGCTGTTATTTTTTTCTCTCAATGTATTACAGCTTTAATGAACATCAATTTGAAAGAGGAAGAAAGATAGATAACCCTACTTCATTTATTCATTATTATTATTATTATTATTATTATCATTATTATTATTATTATTATCATCCTTACTCTAGTTATGGGTGTTGTTATTGTGATGGTTGTTGCAGGTGTTGTCATTGTTGTTATCCTCCCTGGTGCTGCTCTGGTTGAGTTCATTTTATTTGCGCTTGTTTCAGTGTATATGCCTTACTTATTAACATCACTAGTATTACTTTATTCTTATTAGTATTACTTTACTTACTAACATCACCATAAGTTCCCAGTATCTGATTTCCTTACGATGTTTGTAACTTTTAGGAGTTTTCTGTGGCTTTTTTTTTTTTTTTCTTCTTTTGGCTGCTCGTCATGGCCCTCCTTCCCTCCCTCGTGCTCACTGTGACAGCCCACCGACCCTCCCTACCACTGACGCGCCCAACCCCGCCCTCCGTTGCCAACACTGATGCCTTTCATGGTGACGAGGATTCTCTTCACTCCTCCTCCCTTTTGAAATTCTCTCCCCCAACACAGGCGCCCAACTCTCAATGTCTCTGTCTCGCTCACCGTGCCCCTGATTCTCCGCCTGGTGCCCGCTGCTCACTCGCTCACTCCCCCCAACAAGACCATTTAGGCGCCCATGCATGTGTCTCTGTATACCGTTTGATTCTCTCTTGTTTCTGTCTCTTATGCTTCTCCTTGCCAGTTAAAGGCGCCCAAAAATGTGTTTCTGTCTCCGTCTCTGTTTCTATCTCTCATTTTCTTTGTCTATGTGTCTGTGTCTCATCCTCCAGGCGCCCTGACTCGATTCTTATCTCATTTTGTGTACTGATGGTGCTTCCTCCCTCCTACCTTGCTCAGTCCACCGAGAACTCAGCGCCCCGCCAGTGTCTCTTGGGTCTTTGTAGCTCATTTTGTCTCCCTACAGTGATTCTTTCCTTACCTACATACCTCTAGGCGCCCCTCCATTCCTCCCTCTCTCTGTATCCTTAACCTCATTCCTTCCCTTGCCTCGTGTCATGCTTCCTCCCCTGCCTCGGTCATCTGGACTTTATCTACCTGTTTCTTTAAGTTATTGGGTATTCAGGATGTGTCTGCTGTTCTTTTTAGTCACTCTCATCGCCCGTTTTTTAATGTACAAATCTGTGTTGTTGTTTTGTTCTTGTATAGCTATGTAGGTGATTGTCTTTGCCAGTACAAGTTATTATTAATTCAAAGTCTCATGCATTACCAAGTCTATGCAGTCACTCAAGTGGATTTGTTTTCTCTATATTCTTTCTTTTTCACCTTGTTCTTTCTTTTAAAACTTGTTACCCCTGACAGTTATCCGTCCTTGTTCGTGTATTTCTTTTTTATTTCCTCTATTTTTTTTCCTTTTATACTTCACACCGTCATACTTGTGGCCATAATAAGTTGCACGGGAGGGCCATGACGACTGCCTTTAGTTACTGATCATCTACTAATTAATCGAGGAGCCATAAACATTTATCTTTATCGTTATTATTATTACTATACTTTTTTTTTAACTATATTTTCTTAGAAATAACTGGAAAGGAATCAATTACATACTGCTGCTTACGACGATAATGTGTGTGTGTGTGTGTGTGTGTGTGTGTGTGTGTGTGTGTGTGTGTGTGTGTGTGTGTGTGTGTGTGTGTGTGTGTGTGTTTGTTTTATGGGAGACACTGGAATGGATTAATGTGATGGGAGGGAGAGGTCATGTTCGTAAGTGTGAGTGATGGGTTATGAGAGAATGAAAAGGGGTGACGCATAAAGGGTGGTGTGGTAAGATACTGTTTACTAAGGTAGGATGAAAGGGCGCCAGATATCAGGGTAAGGGGATGGTGTGGGCAGCAAGCACACCCGAGGAAATGACACAAAAAAAGTCAGATTCACACAACTAACACAAAGCAAAGTAACGTAACACCGAACAAAGTAAATCTACAAACACAAACGGAAACATAGGTAGACTGATTCCATCATAAAAAAAAAAGACAAATTTTCACCACCATAACATCGAACTAAGTAGATCTACGAAAACATACAAATAATAAACAAGACAAAGGATAGATAGACTGACAGTTACTTTACCACCAACGGAAAAGAGAGAGAGAGAAAAAAAAAAAGCGAAAGAATCACGTTTCAGTGCAATATAAACACACTCGTGCTACAGAGAAACACGTGCCAATTGCGAAAAAAGAAAATTACATTAGCAACGTACCCTCGTCCCGGATCCCTCCCCTCGGGTTCTGGCCAGCCGATGGGGGGAAACTGGCGAGGGTGAGGTGAGGAAAAGAAAGAAGAAAAAAGAGAGCGGAAGAAGAAAAGAAAAAAAAAATGCACGTGTATAAATAAGAGCCTCGAGTTGGACTATCTCACAGACTTTACTTGTCGGAGAAGCATTTAGGTGTGTTATTAAGGGAGCTTGAAACTGTCCACACAAGACATTCCTCGGTAAATGTAACCAAAGAGGCGCAGTGGTGCGTGTGAGGATGTGAGTTAGCGTGCCTGTCACCTGCCACGTGTGTGTGTGTGTGTGTGTGTGTGTGTGTGTGTGTGTGTGTGTGTGTGTGGAGGAGAATGGCGACTTACAAAAGCTGTGCCAAAGACCTCAGTGCCCCCGGAAGAAAGAAAAGAAAAAGAGTAAGAAAGTGAGAGGGAAGAAACTAAAAAAAAAGAGGAGATAGACAGAAGTATGGGAAAAAAGAGAAAGAAAAAAGGAGAACGACACAAAAGAAACAAAGAAACGCATAATCAAAAAGCGAGAAAAAGAAAATAAAAAAAAAGAAAAGAAAATCACATTCAACAATCATGTATTAATAATCAGTATTACCTCGTAGTATGTTTCAGTATAGTGTAAATCCAATGCAAAGCTAGAAACGCCACCACCTCTTGTTGATATCAGGGGAAGGAGAAAAACGGCTGTATTACTTCGTCAGTATAAGGGACCAAAGAAAATTTAAACAGTTGCGAAGGAGGAAGAAAGTATAGCAGGATGTTTTTGTTAGCAAGAAAATGATAATACTATTTTATTCAGCATTATGTGGTGTTTTAATGATTTTTTATTCATACATAAGTGCAAATGAAAGGTGCTAATGCGAAGGAAGAGATTAATTAGTGTATACAATTTTTTTTTCCCCAGTTTGTGTGTGTGTGTGTGTGTGTGTGTGTGTGTGTGTGTGTGTGTGTGTGTGTGTGTGTGTGTGTGTGTGTGTGTGTGTGTGTGTGTGTGTTTCCTTGACACGAGCACTTTTTTTTGGTTTTGAATTATCATTTGAGTTACGGAAAACATATGCAGAATTATATATAGTTTAGTGCCAGCAACATCAACAACAACAACATTAAAGGCTTTTCAGAGTACCAGCTGCAGCGATACAATAATAAGGTGATTACAAACAGCCTGGAAAAAAAAAAATGCTGCATGCTGCTAACTATAATAAATAAAAACAACGCCTGCAAGTAAAAATAAGTGAACGGTTTTACTAGGAAGAACACGGAAATAAATGGAAAACGAAAACTTTGATAACACACAGGAATAATACGAATGGTGAAAGAAAAATACGACAAAAAGCGAGAAGAAAAATGTTCACTACCAGAATAAAAGTAACTGAAAAAAATAGTACTACCATTTGACTTCACGTGGAACTACAGAAAAAAGAGAAAAAGAAAAAGAACATGAGTGTCAAAAAAATACAGCCAAAAAAAAAAAAAAACAAAGAAAAAGCGAACCTAAAAAGCTCGGCACCAGAATAACAGTACCTCAAAAAATTAGTACCATAATTAGACTTACCGTGAAATTATTGAAAGAGTGAAGAAAGAAAGAAAGAAAAAACACCGGCATTGATTAATAGAGAAGAAAAAAATATACCCTCAAAAAACAAGTGTTCAAAAAAAAAGGATAGAAAAAATTACGGAGTGTGAATGCCAGAAAAAAAAAAAAAGGTTTTGCTTTGATGGTAGTTGTTGCTCAAAAAGAAAGAAAGAAAGAAAGAAAAGGAAATAGAAAATCGTATGAAAATGAAGGAATAGAGAGAGAGAGAGAGAGAGAGAGAGAGAGAGAGAGAGAGAGAGAGAGAGAGAGAGAGAGAGAGAGAGAAATCAGAGTTGGTCGATATCTCTAAGAAGGCAGGTGGTGATTCACGTTGTTTCCTGGAAGACATGACTAAAGGTTCGCACTGAAAGATTAAAGCCTCCCGCAAAGACGATAAAGCAACGGATTTAGCACGACACACACCCGCCACAAGGAGCGATACATAGAGCTGGATAAAGCCACAGATGATACATTGATGATACATAAAGGCAAACACAGGCAAAACGCTATTAAAAGTGCTACATCAAGTTGGATAGAAGGAAATCAATAGACTTTTCAGCCACTAGAAGAGGTACACCGTGCTGGATTAAGCCGTTTAAGATGAGACACACACACTATCCGTTAGAAGACTTATATCGTGCTGGATAAAGCCAAATAAAATTCATAAAGCAAATTAAGACACATTTCAGCCAATAGGAGAGTTACACCGTGCTGGATAAAGCCATCTAAGACCCGTAAAGGTAATTAGACACACACACTATCTGTTAGAAGAGTTACACCGTGGTGGATAAAGCCGAATAAGACTTTAAAAAACTAATCAGACAGATGCCAGCCATTTGGAGTCATACCGTGCTGGATAAACCCGTTTAAGACCTATAAAGCTAATCATACACATACACTATCCGTTAGAAGCGTTACACCATGATGGATAAAGCCAGTTAAGAATGATAAAGCTAATCAGACATATACCAGCCATTTGGAGAATTACACCGTGCTGGATAAAGCCAAATAAGATTCATAAAGCTAATCAGACACACACTATCCGTTAGAAGAGTTACACCATGCTGGATAAAGCCGTTTAAAATACATAAGGCTAATCAGACACACACACACTGTCAGTTAGAAGAGTTACAGTGTGCTGGATGAAGCTAAACATGACTCGTAAAGGTAATCAGACACACACCAGCCA
>NC_087167.1:12740000-12752500 GCF_035594125.1 Scylla paramamosain | reverse complement strand
AGAGAGAGAGAGAGAGAGAGGAGAGAGAGAGAGAGAGAGAGAGAGAGAGAGAGAGAGAGAGAGAGAGAGAGAGAGAGAGAGAGAGAGAGAGAGAGAGAGAATATGCAACATCAATAGTAGGCAGAAGGAAGGAAAGAGCGAGGAAACAGTATAAACATAGGATTAATACGCGTTGAGAGAGAGAGAGAGAGAGAGAGAGAGAGAGAGAGGAAGAGAGAGAGAGAGAGAGAGAGAGAGAGAGAGAGAGGAGAGAGAGAGAGAGAGAGAGAGCAGTATACTAGCAGACAACATATGAATAAGACTAGGAGGAAGAGGAGGAGGTGGAGGAGGAGGAGTAGAAAGAGAAAATGGAATATTGACGGACGAAGATACAAAGCAGAGAGAGAGAGAGAGAGAGAGAGAGAGAGAGAGAGAGAGAGAGAGAGAGAGAGAGAGAGAGAGAGAGAGAGAGAGAGAGAGAGAGAGAGAGAGAGAGTATAGGATAGGATAAAAAGTAAGAAAATCAATAAAGTAGAGAGTAAAATGAGAGAGAGAGAGAGAGAGAGAGAGAGAGAGAGAGAGAGAGAGAGAGAGAGAGAGAGAGAGAGAGAGAGAGAGAGAGAGAGAGAGAGAGAGCAAACGAGAGGGGTGAAGAAAGGAATGAAAAGGAGTAGGAGGAGTGGAGGAGGGTAGAAGAGAAAGGGAAAAGAGGAGGGAGAAGAGGAGAGAAAATAAGAAGAGACGAGAGGAGAGGAGAGGAGAGGAAAGGAGAGGGGAGGAGGGAAGGAGCCGTGACCGCCATCTGGTTATTTCAAGGTCATACTATTGATTCTCTTGAAGGGGGTGGGGGAGGACGGAGGGAGAGAGGGAGAGGAGGGAGGCGAGGGCGGAGAGGACGTCAAGAGGAAAGGAGGAAGAGGAGGAGGAGGAGAAACAGGAGGAAATGGACAAATTAGTGCTGGAGGAAGAAGGAAAACCGGGAAAATTAGCAGGGGGAAAAATAGGTCAGGTAGGCTTAGGTAAGAGAGAGAGAGAGAGAGAGAGAGAGAGAGAGAGAGAGAGAGAGAGAGAGAGAGAGAGAGAGAGAGAGAGAGAGAGAGAGAGAGAGAGATATTACAGTTCCTAATTCATATTCATCTGTTTATCTTGACGAAAAGAAAAAAAAAACACCGTGTAGTGAGAAGGAAAGAAGAGCGACAAGCGAGTGAGAACAGAGAGAGACAGAGAGAGAGAGACAGATGTATGAAGATTAAATCCCACTGCTTTATCAGTCTTCCTTCATGAAATTCAGCGACAAGGCTTTATGACGTCCATGCAGTTAGCAAAAATCAATGTATTCTGCCCTTGGCTCAGCTACACCTACGAGGGGAGGGGAAGACTTCAAAATTTGTTATACTTTCACAGCATGTCGGTTTTATATCCATGCAGCTGTTACTGCGTATGTTTGTGCAGGATTTGTTTATTTTTCCGTGTTTCTGACCAGAGAGAGAGAGAGAGAGAGAGAGAGAGAGAGAGAGAGATGAAAGAAGATGAAAGTCAAGAGAAAAATGGACTTGAAAACACAGAACACTGGTCAGCAAACAGAATGAGAAAGGACTACAGGAGAAAAAGATACACAACACCAGATACAGCATGCGCAAGGAAAAACAAACAGAGAGAGAGAGACAGAACGAAAGATAGAGAGAAAGAGAAAGATATACAGCCTTTGTGACATTAGCCAGTTAGTACTAGATAGAGTAGCGCAGCAGCAGGAGCAGCAGCAGCAGGAGCAATACCAACAACAAGAGGAGGAGGAGGAGGAGATCGAGAAGTGGCACTAGCGCTAACGTGCACCACCTCCCACTACCTCGACTGTGGCGGCACTCCGGCTGCCGCTCGCTCGCTCAGCTTTAAAGAACGTGGCACCCGGTGTTGCCAGAACCCCGCGGCACCTCACACCGCAGCTCTCGTGGCCCTCAGCCCGCCCACTCCGCCCTAGAGGTACACAATTGGATGTTCTGATATGCATGTGGATCTCGTTCAACACCCGGCGACGCCCTTTTTCATCAGGGATTCTCAGGGCGAGGCAGCGGCGGTGTGGCAGGGCCTTGCGTGGCACCACCGCATGGTAACACTGGCTGCAGAGGTTGTCTTTGTTTTTAGGTTGCCAAGTTTCCATTTTCTTATGCAAATAAAAACTTTTCCCTATATAAAAAAATATAAAAATACAAACAAAAACAATAAATGAAAAGTAAAAATCCCATAAAACCAAAACAGTGAGACAAGAAAAAATCTAAAAAAAAAAGAATTCGTGAGTAATGGATGTGTGTGCGGAGAGTAAAGAAAACAAAAATGAGAGAGAGAGAGAGAGAGAGAGAGAGAGAGAGAGAGAGAGAGAGAGAGAGAGAGAGAGAGAGAGAGAGAATGACAGATTTGTGTGCAAAGTAGTGAATATGCAAAAGAATTTATCGATCAGAGAGAAATCAATCACCACTGATGGAAGCTCCTACGGGAATTAATTACGCAAGAACCGAAATACCAAGGCACTGAAATGGGTAACACATGATAAATAAATAAAAGTAGAGTAGTAACTAAAATTGTATTCTAGTAAAAGGGAGGAAATTAAATCAAAGCAAATAAAAGTGCATGTAGAATGTAGCAAGTATAAAAGATCTAAAGATAGAATATATGAAAGGAAAGTACGTTAAAGTCCTGATATTTTCTGAACTTTGAAATTTCCAACGTTGATAATGAAGGAGAAGAAATATTTTAAGTCATGTCTTTAGATTTATGTTCCGCTAATAAGTTTGTAAAAGAAAAAAAAACATAAAGCCACTTCGAAATGATAGGAAAAATAGAGAAAAGAAAGTGATGAAAGTCAATATCGTGTGAATGAAAGCACCTTTTATGAACTAGCATTTCTCTTCTTAAAAAGAATAGCAGTTAAAAATACAGTTAAAAAAAAAATTACCGCAGTTAAAGATTAAAAAATGATAATGTGGAATGAATTAACGATAAGTTTAAAAATACAAGCAATGCTCCGAAGACTGAAAATAAAAAAAAAGAATGAAAACACTGATGAAGCACTGCAGTGAAGGAATGAAAAAAAAAAAACGGGAAGAGAAGGAATGGAAGAAGGAATGAATTAATTAAAAGTTTAAAAATACAAAACCTTGTTGCTACAGAGTGAGGAGTAAATCAATGCACGGAGGAGGAGTAGGAGGAGAGGGAGAAAGAGGAGCATCATCCCTCCTCGCACTGCTTGTGAAATAATAATAATACTACCTTCCTCCCTCCCTTCTGTTCACCGAAATGTGACGTCACGCCCCAACTCCAGGTGACGTAAGCCGTGATATCGACCACTAGCGTTGGGTAAGGGTCAGGCGGTCCGCAGTCTTCCCCTCCCACTTCCCCCTCCTGCGTCCCTGCCTCCCTTTCACTCCCCACGCTGCTCCCACCTCATCTGACTCCCCTCCCAACTCTCCTGGTCCTCCCCTCGCGTTCCTGCCTCCCCTTCATTCCCCTCTCTCTTCTCTCCCACTCCTCCTTTCCTCTCCCTCCTCCCTTCCTCCATTTACACCTCTCCCAGTCCTCAGCTTCAATGTCCCTCCCTTCATCCCCTCTCTGTTCACCACACGCCATCTAGTACCTCCCTCCGGTTCTCCCTCCTTTCATCCCCTCTCTGCTTGCACCGCATTATCCGCCACCCTCCTGCCTTCCCTCCCTTCTCCCTTTCTCCAGTCAGTCAGCATTCCACCACCTACCTTCCCAGGGCCCTTCCTCTCTCCCCTTTCACTCCTCACTTCACCTCCCACTTGCGTGCCTACCTACCTAGCCACCAACCTGCGTACTTTCTCTCAATCCTACAGACTTGAGTGGCTTCCAATCTCACTAATCCCCTTCCTTCCTCACTTTTTCAACACCTCCAATCCCTCATCACCACCATCACCTTGCCCCCAGTGACCTCTCAACCTTTCTCCTCACTCATCTAATGTCCTCACCTCCCGCCCACTCCCGCCATGCTCCTCCTTCACCAGGCTGCTTTGCTGTGCTTTGCCTTCTCTTCTTACTCTCAGCCCTCTCCTTTCCTGGCTAAATGAAGGCAGCAACGTAGCTCGCTCATATGGTCCCAAATTTACTGACCACCATGCGTGACTGCATAATGGAGAAAGTTAAGAATAGGTGCTAAAAGGAAAAGAGAGGAGAGTTGCTCGTTCATATGAGAGAAAATGACCATCATGGTTGCGTTACCATCAAGGGAGTTAGCAAGAGTTACTGAATGTAAAATGAAATTAAAAGACTGTACTAGAACAGATGAAATAAATAATCAAGAAAATTAAGAATAGGTACGAAAAGGGGAAGGAGAGAAAAAGCAGATATATTAGATGTAATGAAGCAGCTGCAATATCGTCAGTCATGAAAAAATAAATAAAACAAATAAATAAAATGGAGCTAGAATATATACATCATAAAGTCAAACCAACAAGATGAAAATAAAAGCGAAATAAACATGCCTTGCTATCTGGAGTGCATGATTATGAAGAAAATAGAGGTCAGGTAATAAATACAAAAGAAAGAGAAGAGTAACCCTAACCTAACCTAAATGAGGGTATTTTTTTCTATGCGGGGAAGGAACTACATATAGCAGACAGAAAAAAAAGTAAACAAATAACACAGTGATGGTATAAATTCAAATAAAATAAAGTGGTGACAATTAAAAGAAATAACAGTTGAAATAATTATTTTGACATTTTCTCTAATTCTACTCTTTCATTGATTTATGCTTTTTTGTGTGTGAGATGAATACCGGATGACAAGAAGAAAAGAATAAATAAATAAATGCAAAGAACAGAAAGAGAAGTGTGTGTGTGTGTGTGTGTGTGTGTGTGTGTGTGTGTGTGTGTGTGTGTGTGTGTGTGTGTGTGTGTGTGTGTGTGTGTGTGTGTGTGTGTTCTGTTATTGCTCAGTTCTCGATACGTTTGGTGTGAAGAAAAGGAAAATGTGCGAGAAAAAATGAATAATGGACTTATGTATATGAAGAAAAAAAAATGTAAGGAAGATTTAAGAGCAAATTGAAAACTAGACGTGTAGGTATGTATGAATACAGGTACGTATGTGTGTGTGTGTGTATGTATGTAAGTATGTGTCTGCCAACCACTGAAATTCCTAATGTGGCAGAAAAAAAAAAAAGAGAGCGAGAAAAAAAAAATATGCAGAGCGATTATGAAGCGTGGAAAGATTGAACACTAAGAAAGAAAAGAAAGAGAAGTACATGTGAAGAAAAAAAAAGATAGATATACCAAAAAGCAATGAAAAGGATAAGAGTTCAAAAGAAAGAAGGAATGAAAGGAGGAAAGAGAAGTATGTGAAAAAGAAATACGAAAAGCAATGAAAAAAAAAACTCAAAATAAAGAAGAAATTAAATAAAGAAATGAGTAATAGAGGAAAATAACAATACTGGAAGCAATGAAAAAAAAGTGAAAAAAAACAGCTAGGAGAGAGAGAGAGAGAGAGAGAGAGAGAGAGAGAGAGAGAGAGAGAGAGAGAGAGAGAGAGAGAGAGAGAGAGAGAGAGAGAGAGAGAGAGAATAGTAATGAGTGAAACAACATTAATTTTGTAAAGAGCGAAAGAGGAATAAAAAAAAAGAAATACTACACTAATAACGAACATCTACTACTACTACTACTACTACTACTACTATTACTCGCCTCGCCTCGCTTAGTGAACAGTAGTACTACTTGTGTGAATGAGAGAAAAAGAGAGAGAGGAGCGATATACACCAACATCTTCACAAACCATGAAAGGAGAGGAGGAGGAGGAGGAGGAGGAGGAGGAGGAGAAGCGGAAGGTTGTTTCGTAATAATTCATACTCAGAGAGAGAGAGAGAGAGAGAGAGAGAGAGAGAGAGAGAGAGAGAGAGAGAGCTCTTTTCTGGGGTAATATGAGGAAATGCGTGACTGTGACAGATAAAACCATAGTAGAGATGCTCATTGATAGAATGTGATAGAAAAAAAGATAATGTGAGATGAACAGAAAACCAAGAAAGAATGACACAAAAGGAATGAAAGGCGAAAATAGATATAAAATTACGAGTTGATAAATTAATATGGAAAAAAAAATAGAGAGGAAAGGAAAATACAAGTTAATAAAGGGAGAAAAAAAAAGTGAAAAAAGGATGAAAAAGCATGATACAGAAGGACATAGAGATAGAATAAAGAATAAAAATGAAGGTGTAAGTTGATGAAGTGTAATGAACAAAGGGAAGATAAATGCTGACATAATGAGAGCGAAAAGTAGGAGAGGAAAAAGAAATATACACTTTGACAAAAGGAGAAGACTAAGAATACAAAAAAAAAAAAAAAAAAAAAAAACATGACGGGTGAAAGGAAGACATGAAAAACCGGATTAACAAAATAGGAAGGGTCAAGAGATAAAGAGAGAGAGAGAGGGCAAGAGATAGAATGAATAAAAGAAAAGAAACAAAATAACATGTGGAATAAAAGACAGGACCAGAATAGCAATATAAGAGAGAGAGAAGAGAAAATAAATTAATAATAACAGCAATAAGAATAAGGAAAACATAAGCAATTAAGACCTGAAGAGAAACAGAGGGAGAAAAAATAAATAAATAAACTGCAAGTTAAACAAAACGTGGCATGCAAAGAGAGAGATAGAGAGACAGAGGGAACGAGGAAATAAATGAAAATACAGTAAAGAAAATAAAAATAACAACATGATAGGACTACACTACCAAACCCCACACCTTCAGGACTATAGGAGACGAGGCGCCGCGTTTCCTATACGTATCCTACACCTGTGAATGACACCAACCCCTTGCTGAAAGACACATCCAGGCAGCCAACCTCTAATCCCGTCCTGGCTCGTGATAATGATAATGTTGATGACAATGACGGTGCTGCTGCCCGCGCATCCGTCTTGTCTAGTGTATCCTGCGGGCAAGATGCTGCGGCAGGAGTAAGACTGCTCAAGCGCCCTTCGTCAGGTGTTCAAGGGGGAGTGAAGGAGGCCAAGGCGTGGAGTGAGTAGTAGTGGGAGTAGTGAGAATAGATAGGTAGGTAGAGAGAAAGACGAGGAGACCTGGTAGTGAACAGACTGGAATGAATATTGAGTGAATGGTGGTAGTCGTGTGGATGGTGATAGTGGTGGAGGAGGAGGAGGAGGAGGAGGAGGAGGAGGAGGAGGAGGAGGAGGAGGAGGAGGAGGAGGAGGAGGAGGAGGAGGAGGAGGATGTTAGTGGAAATGTGGGAGATGTGATTAGTAAAGGAAGGAAGTAAGGAAGAAAGGGAGGAAGGAAGAAAGAAAGGAGGATGAGAAGAACATCAGAGAAAAAGATAAGGCAGACAGCAAGGAACGTAAAGGAGGAGGAGGAGGATGGATAGATGGGAGAATAAAGAAGGAAGGAGGGAGAGCAGATGGCACAGAAAAGGAAGGGGACAACAACAAATAATACAAGAATAGAGGAGTGGAAAGGAAATAGAACAACAGGCGAATTAGGAAAGAGAAGGAAGGCATAGGAAAACAAAATCAGAAGAGAGAATGAAATGAAAGTAATTAAAAAAAACGCAAGACTGAGAATGAGAAAATGAAAGAGAAAATAATAAATGAAAAAAAAAATGGGTAGAGTAGATATTGAGATGGTAGTAAAGGAGGAAGATGCATAGGAAAATAAGGAATAGGAGCAGAAAGTAAAGTAATGAAATATGTAGAGGAAAAATCATTAATGGCAGTAGTAGGAAGAGGAAGAGGAGAGTGGGACACAAAGGCGGCAATCCAATATGGCGGTGGTGTGTTTACATGTGACAGCGCTCCTCCACAATTAACGCCGCTCGAAATCAATATCGTGACCTTTTACCTGCCTCGCCTACGCCCCCCCTGCACACCTGACCTTACCTGGGTCGCACGATCGTTGACCTTCTCCTAGCGATACATGAACGTTGAAACTCGCTCATCTTCCCTTGAGAATATTAGTCTCTACTCCTTAAGTTTTTGTTTGGGGACGCTTAGTTTGTAATCTTTTATCTTTTTCAATTGCTCTTAAGACTGAATTAGATTTTAGATGATTTGGAGATGCTGTATTTTTATAGGTACTATTGGATTAATTACTATTCAAGGTAAAGAAAGTAATAAACCTCCTCGTTGCAACAAAGAACGGTACTTCAGTATGCAATAGGTTAAGTTATCCTGATTGGCCGACAGACTCAGTGATGCCAACCAATGGATAAGAGAGGCGAATATGACGAAAATTATAACGTCACTGCTGGTCTCTCGGCCTTTCCTTAAGTTTAGCGGCGCCCGGCCCGGCAGTTTTCCCGCTAGACCCACGCACCACCACAACCACCACCACCACCATGCTGCTCCTTATATAAAAGCCACTGTTTCCTTATACCTCGGCTAATTTGTGATCAGTAATACGTGCAACGGAGAGCATTGGTTTTAGGTCTCCGGGAACTGCCTGGGCCGCGCCAAACCAGCTCCCTCAGCTTGGCTTGTAGGAAATGGCCGCCACAGCTGCTCACGCTAAGACAAGCGGAAGAAAGAAAGAAAACGAGAAACACAAGCCAAATATAAGCAGTATCACGAACAAACACTGCCTCCAAAATTATATAAAAAAAAAAAAAAATAGTTCTTAATAATGTAACTTTTAAAGCGACATTCACTCCTGAGCTTACTCAGAAAACTAGTTCTTAAAGACGTAACTCAACACCCACCACAAGAGTAAGTTGTTTCCCGTTTTCTACAAGTCAAGGCCACTCATCAAGCACAGTTACCATCGTAAGTTAAGTCTCGCCTCACGCACCGTTTTCTGTTTAAAGTTCTCGATTACCTTTAACTGGCTTTTCTGACTAGCACTAACTACGGGCTGTTTGACAAGGCTGATAATGTATTACCCTCTAAGTTTATCGCCGTGTGTACATAATGGGTTCGTGTGTAGCAAGTACTGTAGTAGTCAGCTCGGTGTAGACCATATCGTGCATCTGTCCATAGATTGTAGACTCACTCGTTAAGCTGTTTATTTTTTTACGGAAGATTATTATTTTTGTACAGTAGTAGCGATTTGTCCTGATTTTGCTTCATTATTCTGCTGAGGAAAGACCGCCCCTCTCTGCTCCGCCCCTCCCACATATCCAGGCCAATCTAATCAAGCCCTACATCCATCCCTCGTTTTCTTCCGCCGCCACGAGACCGCTTCCTTCCATCATTAATCTCTCCGTAGCGACATTAACAACAGCTTCATCCAAACGTGTCCTTTGCTTAATTAGTCCTGTTTCCCTCACCCGTCGCACTGGATCATTTTTCACCTGAGGATTCTAACTAACTCTCCTACCTTAGCTTCTGTACACCTGTCTTGCTTATATCACCAGGTGTACTTTATTTCTCAGTTCACTCTCAACTTTCCTTCTTTGCTTTCTTCTACACATCTGTCTTTATTACATTAACAGGTTCCCTCAGGTTCCAATTCAGTTTTGGTGATTCCTTTTTTTTTTGCACACCTGTTCATTACGTCAGTAGGTGTTCTTATATTCCATTCTGATCTAAGTAACTCACCTTTCATATCTTCCTAACGTCACTAGGTAGTACTCCAGTTCATCTTCTTTTTCTCCTAGCTATATGCCATAAATCTGGCCAACACCTATCACCTATATCACCAAGCACTTCTTTCAGTGACCTCCTTCATGCACTTGTCTTCTTAGCATCACTAGTTAATATCCTTAAGTCTCACCTCTTTTTTTTTACGATAACTACCTGGCCGATACCTGTCACCGACATCACTACTTGTTATTTCACTTCTCCCACACACCTTATGAAATTAAATATCCTTGAATTCCACCTCACATTACTGATTCACCTTTCCTTCTACCTGTACGGCATCCACCTGACTAAGACACAATCACCTGCTGATGATTTGCAGTTCATAACGGAACCTCGCGCTTACTGGCCCTTATAGTGAAGTCCTTCCCGCCCTTTCACATGACCCCGTCCCCCTGTCTCTCCAGTAGTTAAGTGATATATCAGCTTCCCCTGCGTGCGTCGCCTTGCATAAATCTGGATGTGTATTTCAGCAAGCGGGACATGTATAGTATTAAGGCATTACCCGGAAGATATGAAGTAACAATGAAGGGATAACTGTGCCAAATGAAATGTAGTGGATGTTTTTAAGAATGTTTATGAGGATCTGTATGAGTAAATGTAGAGATAAATAGGTGATAAAATTATACGCGTTCGCAAGGATACAGTAAAGAGAGAGAAAGAGTGATGAAAGCCAAGACTAGTGAGTAAATGAAAGCAATACAGAAAAACACTTCGCTCCATCAGACAGCTGTTGATAGCAATAGGCCAAGGTGTGCTGTGAGGAAAGAGAAAGCTACGAAAGAAAAAAACGTGCTACAAATCACGAGTAAAACATATTGAACGCATTGGAGAAAACAACAGATCACGAACATAACCAAGACATACGAGAGCAGATAATAAAAGTACAGACAGTAAACGCATGTAATACCTAAACATTATTCCTTACTTAGTCATAACCAAACCATTAATTAATAAACTCACCTTCCTGCAGAGTTACTGTACCGCTGCAACATCACTTTAACTGACAGTCGTTGGGTTCACCGTGTCCTCTCCTCCAAAATTACCGTATGTTGCAAATACTACCACAAGCAACGTACTGGAAGTCGCCCCTCTGCACTCTACCGTTATATTCACCATTTAATTACCTCCAGTAACACGTCTGTATAAAAAGTACGTTCACATTAATATCCCGGAACCTCTATTAGTGTATATTTGCCTTCTATTAACGGGGAGGCAGCAGCTTCACCTGGTGGAACGGCGAGGAACAGGTGGGCTGCGCGCCGGCGACCCCAGTGATGTGCCCTTGACATTAATGGTGCTGCCACGCGAGTCTCCTGGTGCCGGTGATGCCTAGGATTCTTGCAGGCTTCCGTTGCCTCCCTTTGGTCTTTAAGCTACAGTCTCGTAAAAAGAAACTCATAAAAGCTCAGAGGTTACCGCCGGAGAGGACGCCCATTAAACGCGACGCCTGAAGGAGGAGCAACAACAAAGACGCCTCCACGATGAGTGTGCCGGAAGACGCGCTGAAACCGACCATTAGTCCACCACCTCAGGTTACGTAATTAATTTCAACATCACCCCTTTACTAAAACATTACCTGCCACGTCAAGAAATTTCATCCTTATGGTATTTTTTTTCCGAGACATATCTCAAACAGACACGAGGAGTCGCAGAGTGGACAACCTTGTCACCGAAATGATGCATTGAATTTTCAAAGATCCGCGTCGCGTTACTTTACTCACTACCTGTTCCTGAACTTCGGACTGCAGGCGGCTTAACGTTGGAGAGGTGGAAAAAAGAAAGAAAGAAAGAAAGAAAAAAAGAAAGAAAAAAAAAAAAAGCTGCCTTAAACGTAAACACCACGGGAATGTACCTACGTGTACTTAGTGAAAATTACAGAGTCAGCCCCTCGCCCTTTAAGCATCTGTTTTAACATTCTGCTACTGAGACACGCAATAGAGAAAGGTTAACAAAGACACTGATGGAAGAAAGAGATGAAATAAATGGGAAAAGAAGGGACAGTTGAGAAAAAGAAAAAACGAAATGAAGAGTAACAAAAGGAAGAGACGGAAGTGACATAAGCAAAATAAAGACGAAGACAAAAAAAAAAGGTACTGAAAGAAAAAAGACGAAGATATATAATAAATGAGTACAATTCCAGCAGAAAGTCATAACGTTTGGGTAAAGTTAACAACATCAGCAGGATAAGGGGAATAATAATACAAAGGGTGAGAACAAAGATAGCACTTGAAAAAGGAAGAAAACAATAACACATGAACAGGGTGAAAACAAGAACGATATATGAACGCAGTGAAAACTAAGAAAATACACGAGTAGGTTGAAAACAAGAATAATACATGTTCAGTGTGGAAACAGGAGCGATACACGTGGCCAGTAAAAACAAAAATGATGCATGAACTGAATGAAAGCAAGAGTACGACAAAACAAAAATTATACATGAATAGGATGAAAACGACGATTGTACATACACAGGGTGGAAACAAACAAGACCAATACAAAAGCCGTCAGTCTGAAGCTTCACAGGGACTGAAACGTGTTGATGAATGAGACGGAAAAGAAAAAAGTTTAAGAAAGGGAAAGAGAGAGAAGAAAAAAAAAAGAGGTGTAGTTTTAAGAATTTTATCTGAATTTTATCATATCCTTTACTTGTTTAATATTAGTCGTCGTATTTTTAGGTTTTTGGAATTATCACATAATCATAGTTTTAGTGTCATTCTCAAGTTTTGTGTCTTTGTCAAAACAGGCAAGAGGAGCGAGTTGAAATGAAATCCGCCCGGTAAAGTTAGATTAGGTTAGGGTAGGCGAAGGTACTTGAGTGAGAGACATACATATATTCACCCACCCACCCACCCACACACACACACATACATATAAATACACACATACACAAAGATTGTCCTTCGCCAAACTTATTCAATAATTTCACTAAC